>NC_091255.1:26992196-27295227 GCF_042477335.2 Ovis canadensis | reverse complement strand
TATGATTACCAAAGTGGAAGGGGGGTATATCAGGAGCATGAGATTAACAGATACACACCATTTTATATAAAATAGATAAGCAACAAGCATTTATTGAATAATACAGTGAACAACATTTAATATCTTAATATAGCCTATAATGGAAAATAATCTGAAAAAAATATAACTAAATCACTTTGCTGTACATCTGAAATTAACACAATGTTGTAAATCAACTATGCATGCATGCTCAGTTGCTTCAATCGTCTCTGACTCTGTAACCCTAAGGACCACAGCTCACCAGGCTCCTCTGTCCATGGGATTCTCCAGGCAAGAATTCTAGAGTAGGTTGCCATACCCTCCTCCAGGGGATCTTCCCCATTCAGGGACTGAACCCACATCTCTTACGTTTCCTGCATTGGCAGGTGGATTCTTTACCACGAGTACTTTAATTTAAAAAAATAAAAGGTATACACAATGAACCCTGGTGCCCTCATTTCCTCTAGGTACACAGTGTTCTATTAACTCTCTCCATAGGTGTCTGTAGGTCATGCCCCTCTGGTTGCCACTCTAATCTCACCTCTCTTAACAATGGCACTTAATTTCTGCTGGTTAAACACGGCCACTTGGTCTTTATTTCTTCAAGGTCTTATTAGGCCTATTGCTATGAGGGAGCCTAGCTCTGTAACAGTATCTTTTGTCATCAACACAGACCTGTAGAGAAGAATACGCCAGTAAGGCTGAGTCCTTTCCCCTAGAGGATTCCTGGTTCCTTGTGCTTAGTGGCAGAATGTAGTCAGTTGGTATGATGTACATAGTATATTGGGAATCCCTGGTGGCTCAGTGGTAAAGAATCCGCCTGCTATGCAGGAGCTGTGGGTTTGATCCCTAGGTTGGGAAGATCCCCTGGAGGAGGAAATGGCAACCCACTCCAATATTCTTGCCTGGGAAATCCCATGGACAGAGAAGCCTATAGTCCATGGGGTTGCAAGAATTGGACACAACTTAGCAGCTAAACCACCACCACCACATAGTCTATCCCCTCTAGCATGGCCTGCGTCTTTTGCTCCATTCTTCTACTGTCTGCCATGACAGCTCTAGCCTTTCTGTCAGTATTTCACCTAATGCGGACCATTGATTTCTCCAAGCTTCCTGGGGCTATCCTAGCAATCTTTAGCACTAGCTCCCGAGGTTTTTGCCAGGATGAAAATACGGTAGAACAGGAATATGCTCATATCAGTAAACTCTGCTTTGTCTGGCCTTATGCCCTTCTCTTCCTCCTCCCTCCCCCATTCAGCACCCTGAGGACCTGATCCTATATATATATTCCCAGCTTCTGCAAGTATATATATGCTAGCTAGGTCCTTTAGCTCTTTCAGAATGAATAGTACCTCTCCTCCTTTGGCAGTTCCAGCATTTTCTCACTCAGATTATCTTGTGACTTGACTTTAGTTATTGGTCTGGTAGACAAGAGGAAAGTACAGATAGATCCTGAGGAGGATATGTGTTGCTCTGCAAGGTAGGTACTTCATTATCTTTTCCTTAAAATATATATATTTATTTGACTGCACTGGGTCATAGTTGCGGCATGTGGGATCTAATTCCCTCACCAGGGATCGAACCCGGGCCCCCTGCATTGGAAGCTCAGAGTCTTAGCCACGGGACCACCAGGAAAGTTTCCTAGATGCTTCATTTTCAAGCAAGGTGGGGTGGGGCATTTTGACAAACCCACAGTGTTTAGGGTGATGTGGGGTTGTAAAGTTTTTAAGTGCATTGACCCAGATATCCTGTCTGAAATGTCAGGATCCCTCTTCTTCCCCACTGCAGCCCTGTCGTTGGCATTGCAGACTTGGCAGAGCTGAGAATTCAATTTTTTGGTAGTTCTACTCTGATAATTCGGTCCTGGGCCTGATTCTGAGCTTTTTCTGCCTCCTCCCTCTCCCCCACCTCATTTATATGCTGCTAAGGAAGTACTCTAGCTTTCATCCTTAGCCTTTAATTGGTGATTAATCACCTTCAACTTTGGATTGTCTTTTCCTGAGGCAAAGATTTACTCTATCAATAGCTACCCAATCCCACAGTTCTTAAACTGCTCTTTTCCCCAGATTTTAAAGATGCCTGAGAGATTGCATCTACCAGTGCATTCCCACAGTAACATTATCAATACACTCCATACCCCCATCCTATCACGGCTGCTGAAGGCTTTAACAGTTGTACCAGGGTCTACTGGGCTTCACCTGAGGCCCTACTGCCAGCTCAGTTCAGTCGCTCAGTCGTGTCTGACTCTTTGCGACCCCATGAACCGCAGCACACCAGGCCTCCCTGTCCATCACCAACTCCCGGAGTTCACTCAGACTCTCGTCCATCGAGTCTGTGATGCCATCCAGCCATCTCATCCTCTGTCGTCCCCTTCTCCTCCTGCCCCCAATCCCTCCCAGCATCAGAGTCTTTTCCAATGAGTCAACTCTTCACATGAGGTGTTCAAAGTACTGGAGCTTCAGCTTCAGCATCATTCTTTCCAAAGAAATCCCAGGGCTGATTTCCTTCAGAATGGACTGGTTGGATCTCCTTGCAGTCCAAGGGACTCTCAAGACTCTTCTCCAACACCACAGCTCAAACACATCAATTCTTCGGCGCTCAGCCTTCTTCACAGACTAACTCTCACATCCACACATGACCACAGGAAAAACCATAGCCTTGACTAGACAGACCTTAGTCGGCAAAGTAATGTCTCTGCTTTTGAATATGCTATCTAGGTTGGTCATAACTTTTCTTCCAAGGAGTAAGCGTCTTAATTTCATGGCTGCAGTCACCATCTGCAGTGATTTTGGAGCCCCCCCAAAATAAAGTCTGACACTGTTTCCACTGTTTCCCCATCTATTTCCCATGAAGTGATGGGACCAGATGCCATGATGTTCGTTTTCTGAATGTTGAGCTTTAAGCCAACTTTTTCACTCTCCTCTTTCACTTTTACCAGTGGGCAATTCAGCCCCACTGGATCAGACCACACTCAAGGGACTCTTTGGTTTAGTTCAGATTCTCTGGAAAACCCACTCTGAGATGGAGACTTGTAAGCAGGACTCTTACTACGTAAAAACCTTAGGATGAACACCGTACAGAAGTGGAAAGGGTAGGATTCAGCAGAAAGAGAAGCTGGACTAAGTGCAGTCACAGACGAGGCGTCAGTTGACGCCTTGGTTGCTGATCCTTTAAGGGAACTCTGGGTGGTCCCAACATGAGGTTGCGTCTCCTGGTCATTTGTGCAGGCTCTCTGATCCAGGTAGCTCTCTTGTGAGGGCAGTTTCTGGAAAGGGATTCCGTTGAGAGCTGTTGGCCACCAGCAGCTGGGGAAATGGGTGCCTGGGTCCTAAGAAGTTGCTTGCTCCTTGGCCTGCTGGAGGTGGGGGAGAGGGAAGAAATTGGGGAAAGGCTCCTCTTGAAGAGTTGGAAGAAAAAAATCAGATTGTTGCCTGAGTGAAAAACAGGATGATTGAAAGAGATGCACGTAAAACCATACCAAACACTAGTTCTCCTAAAGCCTCTTGTGTAGAACAGTACGGAACAGGGGATGTTAGGACACACATCTAATTCTATTCAACTCTGAAGCCCGTATCTTCCTACTAGACCAGAGCTAGTCAAACTGGTACCCTGTGGGCTTAATTCAGAAAGCAGAGGTATTTTGACTGTACAGTGTTTTAAAAAAAGTGAATTGGTTGGCGCTATGTAAAAATTGGAAGAATTAATATGTAAATTCAGAACTCTGGTTTCTCTTGAGTAACCAGAAGATCTAGCAACACTGTGTCAACATTGTTGCAGGGCAGGGATTGACTGGCGTTGAGTGACTGCTGCTCCTTTACAGAAGGGGAGGTGCATCTATAGTTCACCACAGTACCTATGTATGATCTTCTTTGGCATTGTTGTTTAGAGTTCCTCCTATACTATGCATGGTACATATAGTAGACATTTGGACACTTAACATTGGTTCAGTGGCACTGAATGAATTTGATTGGAGAGGAAGTTTATTAGTCTAGACCTCCAACTGTAATGTGTAGTTTGGTGCTCATGGGAGGCACCAGGATAACAAGTGTTGATTCGGATAAATTAATGACAGACTCTGGAGAAGGGCATTGCAACCCACTTCAGTTTTCTTGCCTGGAGAATCCCCATGGACAGAGGAGCCTGGTGGGATACAATCCATGGGGTTGCAAAGACACAACTGAGTGACTAAGCCCAATGACATGCTGGCTGGAGCCCGTAAAGCAAAATGAGCAGAGGGCAAAGGTCTGAAGTTTGGATGTCTTACTATAGAATTAGAGAGGAATGGGGAGTTAGGGGAACCAAAGAAGAGGAAAGGGAAATAGAGAGGGATCTTAGCAATGGAATGGCACTGAGAGCGAGGTAGTCAAGAGTCTGGGCACTTATATCCAGTCTAGCGAAGATGAGAGTAACACACAAGCAAAAAGCCATGCCAACAGGAAAGTAATTAGGGACTTCCAGAGGAAGTATGAGAAAAGGAGGCTTCCCTGGTGGCTCAGTGGTAAAGAATCCACCTGCCAGTGCAGCAGACATGGGTTCTCTCCCCAGGCTGGGAAGATCCCCTGAAGAAGCAAATGGCAACCCACTCCAGAATTCTTGCCTGGAAAATTTCATGGTCAGAAAAGCCTGGTGGGCTACAGCCCATGGGGTCACAAGAGTCAGACATGACTTAGCAACTAAACACAACAACAAATGAGAAAAGGAAAACTAGATTGTGGGTCTGGAAGTTTGGCACTGATGTGGAGGCACTGAGATAGTTCTTGGGAGTATAAGCAAGAGCTTTCGCCAGGGTCCTAACTGGGGAAGCTATAGATGGGCATTGTTAATATTGATCATTTTTGTCCACACTGTCAGCATCATTTCTGACATCATCTAAAATAAGTTAGTCAGTATCCATGCTGTATTCTTAAAGAATGGACAAAAGAACCGTCCAGACCCTGTCCTCTTGTTCTGTTGGAATGAAACATTAATTAACTTAATATGTATTTTGGACAGTCACCAGCCGGCAGAGATTGGAAACTTCTCTCACAGATGTATCTCTCTGTATACTGCTATTGGCTTTGTGGGTTTTCTATGGTAAAAGTAAAATTCTGGTTTCACTCTACCTTGTCATCCAGTTAGTATCCTGTTCTCTGGCCTCACTGGCTCTTAATCAGGATGTGCTCCAGAATGTGTAAACTCACTTTAACATTAGCCTAAGTAAAGTGTATTTAGGAAGATAAATTTAAAAATAACTCACTCCGAAGTTCATGTCAGATGTGGATAGATCATCCAACGTTTCGGATGCAGTCGTCTACCTGGAAAACTATCATGACCCAATTCCACACGAAGTCATTTCAAGTCTGGTACTGGGGGCACAGGGAAGGCCTTTGTTTCAGAAGAGCCACAGTCTGTCTCTATTGTCTTTAGGGTCAAAGCATCTGGGTTTGCATTCTGCCTGCCACCCACCAACCAACTCTATGACTTAAGCCGTATCACCAACCTCTTGCGACCCAGCCTCATTACATGAGTTATGAGAGCTACTGGAAAGGCTCGTTGAAAGAGTTAAATGAGATGATGAATGTGTTCAATTAATAATGTATGCCAAGCCCTTAAAGGTTTTTTTGAGGATAGTGGAAAGCTAAATCTTTCTATTATCAAATGCGCAAAAGTTTTAACTTGGGTGCCCATCAGTTCAGCAGAGGAAGTGTGGACTAGGATTCCGGAGTCTTGAGTACTTGGACTGCCACTGGGTCTACCACTGGGATTTAAGAGGACGTTTAAAAAAAAAAACAAAACACACAAACCACCTAATCTCCTTTGGCCTTACTTTTCCCTGTTACTCAGCAGGCTATAATAGCTACGGAGGACCTTGAAATCTGAAGTTATGTGCCTTATTTTTTGCGAGGACTTAAGGCAAAGCACAGCTCCCCAGAAAATCAGCGGCAAAGATCTGCGTGCAGGGAGAAATGCTAGCCCCAGGGCGCCCTAACTTCCAATCCGGGAGCAATCCAAACCCGGAGGCCGGCGGGGGACCGGGAGCTGAAGGCGGTAGTGAGATGGGAGCGGATGCTCCCGGGTGGGCTCGGACTCTGGCCGGCTGCAACTAGAGCCCGATCCGAGGTGAGCCCGGAGGCGATGAGGGACGCGCGCCTCCGGGCCCGGAGGAGTTAGGTGACGTCACCTCCAGGAGGACTCGCTTTTTCATTAATGAAACCGGCCGGCGCGGGCGCATGCGCCGCAGGCCCCCTTCCCTCTCGCTTCCCCCTCCCCTTTCCCAGCCGCGCTCTCAATCTCGAGCTCGCTCGCTCTCCCTCTCCCCGGGCCGTGGAAAGGATCCCACTTCCGGTGGGGTGTCATGGCGGCGTCTCGGACTGTGATGGCTGTGGGGAGACGGCGCTAGTGGGGAGAGCGACCAGGAGGCCCCCTCCCCTCCCCGGGCCCCCCTCCCCCGCCCCCCTTCCCCCAGCCTCCTCGCCAACGCCCCCTTCCCCTCTCCCCCTCCCGACCGGGCACAGGCCACCCATCCCCACCCCCGTGGGAACGTTCGGAGCCTGCACTCCTCAGACCCTCTCCTCGCCTCTTCCTTCACCTCAGCCCCCGCTCCCTGCCCTCTTCCCGGCCCTGGGCGCCGGCCGCCGGGTCTCTCCGCCGCCCCCCGGCTGCGGGGAGGACATGGCCGCGCACAGGCCGGTGGAATGGGTCCAGGCCGTGGTCAGCCGCTTCGACGAGCAGGTAACGGGCCCGGGGCGGGCGGGAGGTGGGAGCGGAGTGGGGGTGGGGACCGAGTGGGTGAGGGGAGGAGGGAGCGGCCGCCTCCCCCGCAGCTGCCTCGGGCTCGGGAGGCAAGGCTTGGGGGGATAAGAGGGGGTGGCCTAGGGGGGAGGTGCGGGCAAGGAGGGCACGGCTGGTGTCTCGGGCTCCCCTCTCCCTCCTCGGTCGGGGGGTGGGGCCTTTTTCCTGCCCACCCCTCCGACCCTCCATCCCCTTTATCCCAGCCCTTCCGCTTGCTAATAGGGATGAGTGACCTGGGGGCGCTTTCAGGGGCTCTCCATCTGGATTTAATCATCCCCCCCTACTTTTTTATTTATGAACGGAGGTGGGTAACATTTCGGGGTTTCCTCTTCCCTCAGTGGACCTCCTAAACGGGAGTGAGTAACTGAACGAACCCTAAGGCCCTTGTGTACCCCCAACAGGAGAAAGATAACATCCCGCCCCTCCCCCAGTTTCTTCTGCTTCCTCTCTTGGAGGGGGAAGAGTAGAAGAAAGCAGGGAAACACAGGTTCTTACTTTCTGCTCATCGTCTCAGCCCGCCCGGAGAGCTCCAAGTGCACACACTGCACATCTTTTTGATGCCCCACACGGGCGGCCGCCCCCCGCCCCCATATCCTGATAAGACCAGACTGGCTTTTACATTGCCCTTTGCAGTGGAAACCATGGTTCTGGTTCCCTCCTGCTTCTGAAATATTTTTCCTCCCCCCCCCCCTTCCTTGGTAGTTGCAGTTTCCCCTTTTATGTTTTGCCCAGCAGTCTGAGAATGTGAATATTGCTTTCTGGAGTGGGAATCTTGAGGATTAAGCGGAGCAGAGTGAAAGGAAAGTGGGAAACGGCATCAGAACCACTGACAACAGAGAGCAAAGCCAGCTGGGAAGTGGTCCCGAAGCCGTTAATTCTGCTAGTGTGTTGTCGTTTTTTCATTTTTAACTCTCACCTCTTAGTTGACAAGAGAACTTGCATTGAGAATATCTGAGATGGAGAAAAAAAAGTTACCTAGCTTGAGGAGGCCCCTTTTTATTGCCTGAGCCCCAGGCTCCTGGGGCTGATCAGAATGAATGCACCCGAAGCCTTTTGTCAGTAGGATTTAGTTTAACTTTGTGTTGCTGTTTTAAGTAGTTGGGGATCGGTCAGAAGAATGCTTTTGTAGCTGCAGTTCTAGGATGAACTTCCTGTGATGAGGAACTGCTTGAGATTGAGTCAGTCTATTTTGTTTACTGGATATAATCATGAAACTGATTTGGGGAGTTGAATGGATCCATAAACAGTTTCTGACCTATCTGAACGATACTTGGGAATAGGCAGAGGATTTGAGAAGAAATTTGAGAGAAGCTACTTAGATAAAAGAGAATTACAAAGCTGTCAAAGGCTTGAAGTTCTTTCACCCATCCTTATGCTTCCAGACCAAAAAGTGTCTAAACCACTGTACTGCTAATCTATTTGAGGAAGTGAGATGTGACCACATATATTGGATTGTATTATTGATAGAGCCTTACGTTTAAAACTTGATAGAAAAGACTTTCTCTGTGTAATTTTTAAAAAGGATTTAAAGGGCACACAGTTCCCAAAGGTAGACTATGTGGGTGCTTTAATCTGGATGCAGGAATTTGATGGATTCACACCGCAACTATTTCCAGTTTTTTAAAAAAATTTTAATTGAAAGATAATTGCTGTATAGAATTTCATGGTTTTCTGTCATACATACATCAGCAAGAATCAGCCATAGGTACACCCGTGTCCCCTCCCTCCCAATTTTTTTAAATTAAAAGTTTTTTTTTTTTCCAGTTTTTAAACTTTATTTCTTTGCTTCTTACCTGTTGATCTCTAGGCTTATCTGTCACATATTGAAAACATAGTTTTCTAAATTTTAAAAGAAGAATGATTTTGATTATATGCCCAGTAATGCAAGTAAATGTTTCCTTCTTTTTGTCCCCAGTGTTGAAAGACCTTATACTTTGTTGTTTGCTTTGTTAAGAATATTGTGGAATCAAACTCACACCATCTGTTAACAATTAAGGACATAAGAATTTTAAACAAGCATTAAAAAAACTATACTTTTATATTGTTATTAAAGAGAAAGATCCATAGGACAAATTATTCCTCACATTTTTCCCTTACAGGGTTAAAGCCCACTGACTTTGAAATGTGAAAGTATAAGGGTTTCTGTGTTTAACGTAAGGCACTTGTAGACATTAACTTATTATGGAATTAATACACGTTTAATTTAAATTAGAGTTTACTTTGAGTTTGGAAAGTGGGAAAAACTGAGGCTCAGAGTGGTTAAGTGACTTTTCAAGGTCACATAGCAGACCTAATAATAAGAGCCTCAGTATGAAAAGTATTGAATGCTGGACAATCAGGAATAATTTTTTCTGGTAAGTATCTCATAGGATTTGTTTTAATAATCCAAAAGTATAGTTAGGAGGGAAGAGTTTATATTTATATTGAGGGGGAAAACAACCTACATGTAGTGAGAGATATTTGAGAGTCTTCAGTATTTCAATTATGCCTAAAAGTTTAAAATTTTGAATACATTGTCTGTACTTTGTTTCACTGGGTCCAGGGGGAGTCAAGCTGCTGCTTTTTATTACAGCTAAGACTTTTTAATAAACTAGGAACCAGAGAGCATGTGCATGTCTAAAGATGGCAACTCTATGATTGAATTGATGTTTTAGTTGGACTTCTAATATTTGTGGTGATAGAAGCAGAAAAGCCTTACTAGCCACTGCTGATTACCTATTGTACTGTGATGGGTATTGCTCAGCAACTTGGTGCAGTAGACACAGATTAAACAGTGGTAGTGTTCATCTTGACATTGTGAGCTCAAGTCCTTGTTTCCAAGTGGGTAAAAGAGCATTCCTGTAACCTGCTGGCATTGCACCTAAGCCTAGTATTTATGGCAACTGAGCAATTCTTAACAATTTAAAAATAAGTACTTCTTCGATTAGGGATGGAACTTGTGAAGGTGGATAGCCAGAAAGCTGAGTGTGTAAAGTTATATCTTCTGCTGCCCCTTAACCTGTCTGTAGGGTGCTAAATAGTAAGTTTCTAAATTGAAATTAGCGACTTTAGATGTGGGTGTGTAGCTTTAATTTGTGGCTCATTAGCCAGGTTACTTAAATTAGAGAGACCCTTCTTACCTGCCTCATCTAGCTTCATATGCCCAATCAATTTCTGTAGGACTTCGTTCCTAAAAGGGAGTATAGAAGAACTGGTTATATGCAGGGTTTTGTTTTAAGAAGTTGAGAAAGATACCATCAAATGATTTGTTGTAAATATACATTTTCCACATCTGATCAAGTAAAAGCGATATATAAAAAGCCAAAAAATAACATTTTAAGAACATATTAGAGAGTAAACTCGGATTTTTTAATTTTTAATACTAGCTTATTGGTGGTTGTAAATTAAATGCTAATTGGAATGTTCTTTGAATATGTGGTATAAAACTTATGTTATAAAATGATTGGCAAGCATCTTTGAAGTAATAAACTACATATTAATTGGCCAGATAGATTTGTAAAACTTTGAAGTTGCTTTGGATTTTAAAAGAAAACAAAAACTCCTTAGCCTTGTTCTTAAAGCCTGGTCTGCCATTGTTGTAAGGCCTTATAAGTAGTTGAAAATGAATATTCTTTTGGCAAGGGGTACGGTGAGTGAGAAAAAATTGCTTATTTATTCTGGAACTCATCTTTTAAAAATGATTTCCAACTGGTCCTCAATTAGTTCTCTGTGCTCCCTCCCTCTTCTCACCTTTATCTAGCATCTAATTGAGTTTTTCTTTATGTGAGCTCCTTCCTTTTCGCCTTCAGACTAAGATTTCTTTTCTCTTAAACATTTGGTTGGTCTTGTAGCTTTCTCTGTATAGATCAGTCTTTTTCTTCCTTCTGTTGCCAGATTCCTGCCGCCTCTCGTTTATCCACCTATATTCTCTCTAACTCTCTGAGAAAACTAGCTCTTGCCTCTTGCTTTCCTTCTGGATTGTTGCTTTCTTGAAAGTGATGCCTTCTGGCAAAACAGTGGTTTTTTGATGAACTGTAATGCCACTGTGGTGGTCCATTACCCCTGGAAACCAGTCTCCTCAAATTCCCAAGACACAATGCTGTCTTGTATGTGTGCTTGCAGGTCCTTCACTCCTTGGACAGATGTGCATTTTTTGTCATATGGCGCTGCCCACCGTTGAACTGCGGTTCCTGAATGGGGGTGTGAGTTTTGTCCTGCTCTTTACAGCCTCAGTCCTCGTGCTAGCCATTAGATCTCTGTGGATCCTGTATTTCCTTTTTTGTTGGAATTGACTGGAAAAATCTGTAAGGTTTCTTTCTAGTGTAAATATGTGATGGCCTTGGTACTTGTAGCAGCATCTCCCTGTGCCACAGTGGTCTGTGGGGAGCTGACCCCGCTTAACCTCCCTGACGTGTTCTCACTGTGGCTCAGGGTGCACCTGTGTTGCAGGCAAGCTGGCTCAGTCTCTTCTGTGTATGTCAGGCTTACTGCTGCTTGTCTGCCTCTGTTTCTACCAGCCCCTGCCTAAATGCTTTAGTTCCTCTTTTATCTTTTTCTGATTCCTGTCCACACTTAAATGGGCAGCTCAGGCTTCATTTTCCCCATGAAGTCTTTGTAGACTAAACTCACTGCACCCTCACTTCTTCATGTGCTTGTCACCTCAGGTTCTACAGAAACAACACCCTTTAAGGTGTCTCCCCTTGGAAGGGTTGATTGAACATAGCTTAGCATTATTTTCTTTTCTCTTATCTTTTTTATCAAATGGAGTGTAAACTTTCTGAAAACCAAGAACTCTCTGAACTCTCTGTGAGAGTTCTACTAATAGTCACTCCAGGGCCCAGCAGAGTTATAAGCACACATTGAGTCATTGATGGAATGTTTTTCATATGATTCTTGGTTCAAAGGTAGACTGGCTAACAGGGATGGTAATTTTGTCTTTATTTTAAATGTAAATAACTGAATTTTATTAATAATTTAGTGTTTATGGTGGCCTCCATCTTATAAGTGATATTTTAACTGGGAATAGGTTTTTAACAAAAGAAAGCTTTAAGGAGGAACTTACACCTATTTATATTTCCTCCAACAGAGCTAGCTTTTTTGAATCAAGTTTCAGATCCGATTGACTACCTTTGTGATCTTGAAATTGTCACTTACTTTTAGTGGCAAGTCTACATAAGGAAATTTTTTTTTGCGATGATCTGATAGGATAAATTAAAGGACACTTGCTCCTTGGAAGAAAAGCTATGACCAACCTAGACAGCATATTAGAAAGCAGAGATGTTACTTTGCTGACAAAGGTCCGTCTAGTCAAAGCTATGGTTTTTCCAGTAGTCATGTATGAATGTGAGAGCTGGACCATAAAGAAAGCTGAGCGCTGAATAACTGATGCTTTTGAACTGTGGTGTTGGAGAAGACTCTTGGAGAAGACTGTTTTGCAGGGAGATCAAAACAGTCAATCCTAAAGGAAATCAGTCCTGAATACTCATCGGAAGGACTAATGCTGAAGTTGAAACACCAATACTTTGGCCACTTGATGCGAAGAACCGACTCATTGGAAAAGACCCTGATGCTGGGAAAGTTTGAAGGCGGGAGGAGAAGGGGACGACAGAGGATGAGGTGGTTGGATGGCATCACCGACTTCGATGGACGTGAGTTTGAGCAAACTCTGGGAGTTGGTGATGGATAAGGAGGCCTGCCGTGCTACAGTCCGTGGGGTTGCAAAGAGTTGGACACGACTGAGCAACTGAATTGAACTGAACTGATAGGATAATGAATGTGAAATGCTTTGAAAAGACGAAGATTATCCAAATGTAAAATTTATACATTTTCTATATAGCTGACTGATGATTGTATATTTACCAAATAAAGGAGGTTGGCTAGTCTCTGGATGTTCCCCCTTATGTACCTTGTCCAATATATACCTCAGTTTAGCGTTCATTGACAAATGCTTAGGGTACTGAGAGGGTCCTTAGGTAACCTACCATGAATGACTGTAATCTGTTTTTGTGCTTTATCATCTATTTGTGGCATGCATAATAGACGACTGTTCAGGTTTGGAAAGTGTAATAGAAAAATGTCATAAAGTGTTGTGTGGCTTGTTATGTTAGATTTAATGTTGTTTTATTAGATTTTAAATATTGCTACACTTTTTATTTGACACTTTTGGCCAATAGGAAGTTAGAGTCTTAAATCTGCTGCTTTGTTGTTGTTGTTTTTTTAATGTGTTTAGCATGGAGAATTTTGTCCTTAAAGCAAAGGTTTGAGATACAACGGTGAGCATGCTTCATTTTTGCATCTTTATTCTTTACTCAGGCTGCTGTAGGGCATTTTTGTTTTATTTTCAAATTTGGTGTTATGAGGTCCTGTGTAGACTCTCTGTTGTTGCATTATAGCAACATACTTTGCAGGGTGAGCCTTGTATTAATTAAAAACGTGCTTTGCACATGTGTTCCCTAGGTCTCAGTCTGCTCTTCATTGGGGGTTTTGTGTGTATCTGTGTGTATATAAGACAGTGGACAGGGAGGGATAGGAAGGCTCATTTTTTAAAGGAAGTTTAAAGAGAAGAATGTTCTATAGAAGAAGTAGAAGGGGAGGTTTGTGGTCAGCTTAAACTGTTAAAAGGTTTAGAATCAATACTGAAGTAGAATATAGGCATCTTAAGCTCTTTCTTTGCTGAGGATTGACTTGAATTTATAAAAAGCATTGGCTTATTCTGTCTGACATCTTTAAGACTACCCCATTTTCTTGGGGGTGGAGAGGGAAAGATGAGACAAACTTTGTTTTGACCTTGAAGAATAGAAAAGTTAAAGCGTTTTTATCTTGTGATGACTGTGAATGAAGTTTAAGATTTCAGCAGTAAGATTTCTGTTTCATGCTTTGTGGTAGAGCCTTCAGTAAACAGAGCACACTCAGAGGTTGTGCTGAAGAGAATTTTAACACTGTACAATATAAATAACTGGAATTGATAGTGCCTCCAGTAAACTCTCTTTAGCTACCTGCAGTCGATGGCAGATTTGACCACTTCAGATGTTATATGGCTGAGATATAGTTATATTCTTTGGTTTTCTGAGAGTGGCTTTTGAACCATTGACTATATCATCAAAAGGGCGTCTGTTGAGACAAGAAAGCCCCAAGGTAATATGGAATGCCATCCTGTTATAATGAAGAATTGGAATTATCCTCTAGACCTTACATATTTTTGCTATAAATGGTACTAATTACTTTGCAGTAGCAATAACTTGAGGTGCAGACTTCCAGATTGCGTATTTTCTTTAAACCACAGCCTGGCACTCTTTTGGTTTGGCTTAGGGTTGCCACTATAGTTGACAAGCTGTTGCCTGCCCCTATTCATATTATATAGTTTGGAGTCTCTTAGCCTGTTGAATTTCAGAGAACTTAAAACTTTTTCTTGTGATATCCTTACTCCTTCCACTTCACATCCCCCAAGCAGGGTGTTGTGTCTAGTGCAAGAGGCATGAATATTTACTAAATAGCAGGACATTTAGAAATTTACTTTAAAGGACTTTTATTTATTTTCAATCATAGTTTTATATCCAGATGATGGCCTTGTGGGTAATTATGGGTCATAACGACCTCAAGCGACCCTTTTCCATCTAATTGTTGACAGCTTACCTTGGATAGTCCTCGTAGTAATTTGGGCATGAGAAAACCCCTCTTATTGTCTCAAATTTGTGATGACAGTCAATAGCTCTTTCTCTTACTACACAGTATACTGAGCAGTTTTCAGTGTGACCTTAGGCAAGTCAGTCTCTCTGAACTTGAGTTTTCTGGTTGCATCTGTAAGCTGGGGATAATACCTGGCTTTACTTACATCATGGGCTTGTTTAGTGTCTTGGGTATGAATATTTTATGTGAAAGGAAGCTGTAAATAATGATAAAAATGTATTATCATAATTATCCTGTGCAGCATTGTTTCTCTTTATAGTTTGGTGATTATTATTATTTCTATAATGCGTGGAAAAACAAGCTAGAGAAGCAAAGCAACTTGTTCATTATCATATGACATGTGATTGAGTTTAAACTAGGGTGTGGGTGTCTTAATCCTTAGAGCAGTAACTTTCAGTAAATAGCGCTTTACAAAAAAGGTCTAAATTTTGTGAACAGATAGCACAAATATTTTAAAGAGAAGAACGTATTGCTTCTTCACTCAAAAATAACGTGTTTTATGTTCTTAAGAGAGAATCTTTTATGTTCGTAAGAGAGTTCATAAGGAAATCTTTTTGATTGGTCATGTGTTAGACATACCTTTTAAGCATTGTATGTATACTAATTTCATTGTTTATCATTCTTTTCACCTTATCAAAAGTGCTCAGGCTGTTAGTGGAAGTCGTAACATTGTTCCCCTTTTATTTTTAGTTTTATGACATTTTATAACTCACTGCAGATTTTTAGGTGAAGCGAGTTGAATTGTGAAGGTGAGAGTGTAAAATTTGTGAGAATACCAACAGGAATGTATAGTTATAAATATGTTTTTATTTGATTCTTTTATCTGGTATTTCACAGTTAAGTTTTGTAAAGTTGGTTTTCATACTCTTAAGAACATTCCATTGAGGATTTGATCAAATTTGAAGGTACCCTTTTAACCTTTGGTTGGATTTGAGTGCCTTGTTCTGTTGGATTCCTGAGCCTGTCTTTCTCTTTGCCCATCTGCTTTCCTTCCTCTGTTTGCTTTTTGAAACCCCTCACCCCCAGCAACAACTTTCACATAGTTCACTTTGTCTTCTGGAGTACCTTTCCAAATCTTTTGTCCTCATCAGTGCCTTTCACGTCTGTCCCAGCTCAGGGCTGGGAAGATGTTTTGCCTTTATCCTCTAGGCAGATCATCTTCCTTTTGGGTAATGGACTAACGGGGAAAGACAAGAAGCGTTTGTATTTCCTGTGATGTTTCAATTTTTGGCCTCTGATAACTGAATTTGCAGTAGGGAATAGGAGAGAAAGAAGGTGTTGTTTTGGTCAGATGTTGGCAACAAAGATCAGTGAAGACCTGTGTTCTGGTTTCTGCCCTGACACAAACTACCTTGACTGTATTAATGTATCTTAATTCTGAGCTATTTGGTTTATCTGTTAAACAGGAAAAATATAATGTCTAAAACTTTTCTAATTCTTAAAATGGATTGATTTCTATTTCTTTTTTTTTTTAAGCCAGTCCTCTGACTGAAAAAATAATTCCAGTCACTAATTGATTAGTTACAGATAGTTAGAAGGAATCTGAGATTATTTAAATCCACTTCTGCAATAGTCCTGACAGATGACTGTTCAGTCTCTCAGTCAGTTCGGTTCAGTTGCTCGATTGTGTCTGACTCTTTGCGATCCCGTGGACTGCAGCATGCCAGGCTTCCTTGTCCATCACCAACTCCCAGAGCTTGCTCAAACTCATGTCCATTGAGTAGGTGATGCCATCCAACCATCTCATCCTCTGTCGTCCCCTTCTCCTCCTGCTTTCAATCTTTCCCAGCATCAGGATCTTTTCCAGTGAGTCAGTTCTTCCCATCAGGTGGCCAGAGTATTGGAGTTTCAGCTTCAGCATTAGTCCTTCCGAGGACTATTCAGGACTGATTTCCTTCAGGATGGACTGGTTGGATCTCCTTGCAGTCCAAGGGACTCTCAAAAGTCTTCTCCAACACCACAGTTCAAAAGCATCAATTCTTCGGTGCTCAGCTTTCTTTATAGTCCAACTCTCCATCCGTAAACTCTCACACCTTAAATTCTAGTAAGAGAGAAGGGTGAAAAGAAAATTATGGTGAATGTTATGATGAATGTATAGGATACGATGGGAGTGGGTAAGAGGAGCCCTTCATTTAGCCTGGGCAGTCAAGGAGAACTTGACAGAAAGTGAAGCCTGGACTGAGCTGTCAGTCATGTAGGTTCTAGGCATGCCTTACTAAAATGTTGAAACCCTTGTTTGAAGGTTTTGGGTGAATGTAATTTCATCTGATGGCTTATGCTTTAGTAGGAGCGGTTGAAGAATATAATAAAGGGAAATATACAATGCTGTACCATAGGAGGTAGAAAAAGAATGGGATCTAAATGCAGGTGGTGAATTTAGAGACTTAGATGGCAGAGAAGGAAGCAGTGGATTTGGTTTATAATAGCTGTTGGAGTAAATGAGAGAGAGTGCAGTTTAATGACATTTAGCAGTACTGGGCAGTGTTAAGGATTCAGCTGGTTTTGGAGACAATGTCTTTCTTTGTTATGGTTTTAGTCACTAGAAGAGATCAAGGAATGTTGAGGACCAGATGTTGGATAGGTGGTCCACCTTGACATTGAAGTCATGCAGATCCAGGTTCCCAGATTTAGCAGATAGAAATAATGGATGCCCAGTTAAATGTGAATTTCAGATAATAAATATTTGGTATAAATATTTCCCAGTTGCATGGGATATACTAAAAATACTACTCATGTTTTTTTGAAAATTCAGGTTTAATTGGGAGTCCTGTATTTTATCAAGCAACACTAACCTGGATGGTGGTCGATGTGTGAAGTTGAGGAAAAACAGCCAGGAATCAGTTTGTTTTGGTGATGGGGGAAGTATCTAGAAAATTGGTAGGTGATGGTGACAAGGTTTGTTAGTGAGTAGCACATGAGTCATGAGCCTCAAGGAAGAGTGGGGCGAGTAGAAAAGTTTGGCCTCCTAAAGTCTTCTATTCACTGTTCCTAATTGTCTTCTCTGTAACGCTTCAGAGTGTTTGTCTTTTTAGTTTAAAAATGTTTGAAGACAAATCTTAAGTATTCCTCAGGGTTGTCCCCCCCCCCATATATTATTCATTCAGTTATTTTTTATAGAACACACTGTGAAGTATTTCACTGTCATGGTGCTTTTTTCTCTTGGTGCAGTTGGTGGTCAGTATTCAGGCATATCATTTTGTCATCTTTTTTCTAAGTATTTTTTATCTGAGCGTATTATTTGAGTCTTTAAAAAAGAAGGCTTAAAAAATGCTGAGCTCAGGTGCTTTGTATTTTTGGTATTCATCTGATTACTGGTACAGTTAACCTAACAAAGAGCATGCGTGTGCCTGTGTATTTTTTTAAAAAAGCTTTTTTATGCAAAGTTTTAAATGTACAAAAATAGATGATTATAAATGAAGCCCCATGTACCCATTACCCTGCTTCTACTTAGTTTTGTTTCATCGATACTCCTACCCATTTCCTGCTCAGCTTCTCTTCATTATTTGAAGCAATCCCAATTCTCATTTCTGCATGACTTATTCTTAACTCATGCTGACTTTGAGAGCTTTGTGATAGAAAAACAGTACTCAATGGGGAAGACTTGAGTTTGCATCCTAACTGCTGAGGAGTGAGTTAACCTGGGTGAGAGTCAGGCTGAGTGTTTTGAAGAGTGAATGTGAGGGTGGGGAGGAGACACGGTGCTCTCTGCCCTTTTTCATAGGGCTCTGCAAATCGAAGTAATTGAGGTAATGTATATGAAGGTAGTCTGTAAACTTGCTTCAGGAAGGTAGGATTTCGTTATTAGTAAACACTGCTTCCTTCTCTTAAGTGCTTAAAAGTCATATGCATAGTGATCAGTCCTAGAATTATTTGGGTGTTGACATTAAATTAAGGTCATAGTCCTGAAATGACCTTTTCACCTTTATCCATCCCTGCATTTTGAGACACCATCTTCTCTTTCCTAGTCTTATTCTTCATGAGTTCTCAAAGTTCACTGACAGCACTCCCCTTGTCACATTTCAGAATTTTCATCTCTGCCCTTAATTCATATACACTTGAATTCAGATAAAGCAGGTAGGTGGGGTTTATGCTGTATTTTAGGTGTTTGGATGGCTGGCAAAAATGCTCTTTTTAAATATGAAAATACTGTTTTCTGCTAAAACAGAAGTGAAATTGAATTGTATAGTTCTATTTTCAGTCTCCTATTGGTATTATATTGTTGTTGTTGTTTAGTCGCTCAGTCATATCCGACTCTTTTGCAACCCCGTGGACTGCGGGGATTTCCCAGACGGGAATACTGGAGTGGGTTGCCACTTCCTTCTCCAAGGGATCTTCCAGACCCAGGGGCCAAACCCGTGTCTCCTGCATTGGCAGGCGGATTCTTTACCACTGAGCCACCAGTGAAGCCCATTTGGTGTTATACCATGCACTCTTAACTAAAGATTCTTGTCTTTCCTTCCTCGTCATCTTGATCTTAATATATTTTAATATATATTTAATATGCATAACATATTAAGTATATTTAATAATATATTTATAATATATACATGTATAAAATATACTTACATTATATTTAATATATGAAGCCTTCACATATTTATTTTAGCATCTTCAAAGTCTTCAGTGATTCTGAACTTTTAACTTTTTATATTCATATATTGGTTTGTCTGTTATGTGTAGTCTATGTTCTTTGTCAAATGCCCTTATCAGTACTCTGCTAGGGATGGGGGAGAGGAGGAACAGGCACAATAGTTTCTTTATTTTTATTCTGTTGGCCATGTTGGGCGACTTGCAGGATTTTAGCTCCCCAACCAAGCTTTGAACCCATGCCATGGCAGTGAAAGTCTGGAATTCTTACCACTAGGCCACCATGGAACTCCCACATTAGCTTTTTTAGAAATGTCAGCTTTACTGGAATCACTTAAGACTCTTGTTAAAAGTACAGATTTCCTGACCACACTGAACATCTAAGGGAGACCTTGCATACTGCAGTTCATGGGGTCACAAAGAGTCGGACACAAGTTAGCAACTGAACAACAACAATGACAACAACAACTGATTATCTATGAGTTCTAGAGGTATTGACAGTGAGTTATAGTTTAAAAACTCTCCCCAAATCATTCTGATGTATAGCTGGGCTTATGAATGACTGTCATGGTATTGCAGGGAGACTTCAGCTGCTGGGTAGTATTTAGTAGGTCATCTATACCACTGCAACAAGTAGAAAAAACTGAACTTTTAAAATCGTATTTCGAAAAATATTGGAGGACTGTAGAAGTAATGATGACTAGATTAATTAAAATTAATTAAAAAATTCCAGGTATAGAAGAGCCCTTTGTAAGGTGAGAAGAAAATTGCTAACATTTGCTGATTCTGGACACAGACTGAAGAAAAGAATAAACTGGAGGTGAACTGAATCTTGCTAAAATTTCAGCATAGTCCTGACACATTTCAGTTCATGAAATAGACTGTAATGGTTGTTCTCTCTCATCCCTTTTGTGTAATGGAGTAGATGGAGAATGTTCACTGGGAAGATATATTCTGGGGTTCCTGAGGCTCTTTCATTTACCATACCCAGTGTACAGTGAGCTGTTTCTAAAAATCTGAAAAGGTGGAAAACTGTGATCCAGAATCCAGAAGAAAAATAAATGACAGACGTAGAAAGTGTTAGTCACTCAGTCATGTCCCAACTGTTTGTGACCCCTTGGACTGTTGCCCGCCAGACTCTTCTGTCCATGGGATTCTCCAGGTAAGAATACTGGAGTGGGTTGCCATTTCCTTCTCCAGGGGGTCTTCCAGAGCCAGGAATTGAACCCACATCCCTTGCGTCTCTGGCATTGGCAGGCAGGTTTTTTACCACTGAGCCAACCTGGCACTGCCTGGTAATTGAAATGATCAGATGGGGACTTTAACCATAATATGCTAAAGAAAATATAGGAAAAAGTGGAGAGTTAAAGTCTAACTCTATAGAGAGTTAGAATTCATGAAAAGGAATTAAATAGATATTTTGGGAATGAAAAATCGGTTGCTGAAGTCTGTCATTTATATGTTAATGAGTAAGCTTTGATGCAGAACCCTAGGCTCTCAATCTACCCCTTGCCTTACTCTTCATTTACCTAAAAGAGGGAAAACAGGTCAACTGAATATAAACCATTGAAGTTCTGTGAGAGCAGGGATTGTGGCTGTCTTTTCACTGCTGTGTTCCCAGCACTTAGTACAGTGCCTGGCACATTAAAAATAAAAAAAAGCATGACAAAAAGCCCACAGTAACTGAAATTAATTATTCATCGGGTGGATTTAATAGCAGGTTGTACCAATAAAAGACAAGAATAAAGACAATAGAAAGTATCCAGTTTGAAATACGGGAAGAAAACAAAAATGGAAAAAGTGGGACAGAACAAAGCAGTAGTAGTGAAAGTTTGAATAAGGTATGGGACTTCCTTAGCGATCCAGTAGTTAAAACTCTGTCCTTCAACTGCAGGGTTTGATTCCTGTTTGGGGAACTAAGATCCCACATGCTGTGTGGTGCAGCCTCCAGAAAAGAAAAAAAAATGTTGAATAATGTGTTTGGAGATCCAGAAGTAGAGACTTAGCATGGGAGCCGATATTTGAAGAGATATGGTAAGGCATTTTCCAAAATTGATGAAGGACATCAACTTATACGTTTAAGTAGCTTAGCAAACTCCAGGTGGTATAAATACAAAGAAAAATACACTCAGATATATCTTAACTGTTGAAAACTATAGAGACAAAGAAACTCTCAGAAGCAACCAGATGGGAAAAAAATAAGATAATGTTACTTTCAAAGAAACTAATATAAACGATGGCTGAATTTTGAACACAACCAAGGAAACTGGAAAATTATGGAATGACATTTTTTCTGAACAAAAAAGCTGCCAAGTTAAAATTCTATTCCCAGCAGAAATATCCATCAGAAATGAAGGTGAAATAAAGACATTTTTAGACAAAAGCTGAAAAAATTAACCACCAGCAGACCTGCTCTGTAAGACTTACTAAAGAAGGTTCTTTACATAGAGGGGAAACATCTCAAGTGGAGGAATAAAACTATAGGAAATAATAAAGGGCACCCAGTTGGATGTGAAATTAGTAAATATACACCCACTATGAATAAATATGCAAAAACTGCCTCTTTCTCCCCCCATCCCCCCGTTCTTAGGAACTTTAATTTAGCAATTTTATTTTTTTTATTCTAGAATGATAGAAATTCTATAGCTTTATTAAAGTAACTTACCATACAATAAACAAACTTCATATATTAAAAATGTACAATTTGATGACTTTTGTGTTAACAGCACCATGATCAGGATAATGAATATATGTGTCTCCTGCAGAAGTTTCCTCTGGCCTCCATAATTCATTCCCTACCTCCATTCCATTTCTGGGCAGCTGCTGAGCTGTTTTTCTCGATATTTATTCAATCACTTGTTGGGTAGATACTTGGGTTGCTCCAGTTTTAGCTATTGCAAATGATGTCCTGAAGATTCCTGTATACAACTTTGTGTGGATGTCTTGAGTAAATAATTACAGAGAAGTAGAATGGCTGGGTCATATCATGGGTATATATTTCACTTTTATTTTCTTTTAATTTATTATTATTTTTCAAATTTGTTTTTGACTGCTCTGGTTTCTGCCCCTGGGCTTTCTCTTGTTGCAGCCGGTGGGGGTTGGGGGTGTACTCTTCTTTGTAGTGTGCTAGCTTCTAATTGCTGCGGCTTCTCTTGTTGTAGAGGACAGGCTTTAGAGCTTGGGCTTGGTAGTTGTAGTTGTGACACATGGGCTTAGTTGCTCCAAGTCATGTGGGGTCTTCCGAGACCAGGGATTGAACCCGTGTTCCCTGCGTTGGTAGGTGGATTTTTAACTGCTGGATCACCAGAGAAGTCACACATATTTAACTTTTTAAGAAGCTTCCAATTTTTCTTTTCCAAAGTGATTGTCATTTTACAGCAGTCTATGAGGATTCCAATTGTTCCACATCCTTGCCAACATTTGTTTTCTTAAAAAAAATTTTTTTAACTAAAAAAATTTTTAATTACACCCATCCAGTGGGTATGAAATGGTGTATCATTCTGGTTTTGATTTGCATTTCCCTAAGGACTAATGAGCATCTTTTCATGCACTTATTTACCAGCTGAATATTTTCCTTGATGAAGTGTATATTTGGATCCTCTGCCCAGTTTTTAAAAATTGTTTCTTTTAAATTATAGAGTTTTTAGAGCTTGTGATGTAAACTAAATGTAAGTCTTTTACAAGATATGTAGTTTGCAAATATTTTCTCCCAGTTTCTGACTTGCTTTGTTTTTTGCTTTTTTTTCTTCTCAGTCTTGAAAGCAGGTGTTCTTAATTTTGTTAAAGTGCAAATTATCAATTTTTCTAAATAAAAAAAGGATTATGTTATTGATGGTGTATCTAAGAAACCTTTGTCTAATGTAAGTTCACCGAGATTTTTCTCCTGTGTTTTCTTCTTCTTTTAGGTTTGACGCTCAGGTCTATGACTCACTTTTAGTTAATTTTTGTACTTGGTGTGATTCTGTATGCCTATTGTTTTGCCAGTCTACAGTCTTGATTATTGTAGCTTTATTGTAAATTTGAAATCAGATGTGGTAAATCCTCCAAGTTTGTTGTTTTTTCTCAAGAATAAGTTGGTATAGATAGTTTGCAAAGAGGAACAATCAAGAGCTTTGTCCCTCCTCTAGTCTTAACAGGAGTTCTTCAGTGTACGCTAGGTAGGGCCTTAACAAGAAGCCAGGTAGCAAAGGAGAAATGCAGTTTGCATAGTAGCTCCACCATCAGAAAACAAGGTATAGAAGGATAGATGTGAACATGAGAGGCAGTAACTTAGCAATTGGCACAGTCCCCTCCTTTGGCTACTTAGCAGCCATATATGCCTTTATACAGATACTTGATCTTGTGTACAGAAGACAAATACTCTGTGCTTTTGCCTAATAAGGTGGAAGTCTTCTTTTTAAAAATGAAGATGTTCTTACCTTCTTCCCAAAGTGGGAAGCAAAATCCCAATACTTGTTGTATCCATCTGTTGGTGACATTCACATATTCCACATTTAGGCTATGTTAATTATATCTCAGATTTGTAGTCCTATCTGAATATCATGCTACCTAAAGACTAAATAAATAAAGACTAAACATCTCCTTCTGCTTTATTGACTACACCAATGCCTTAAAATTCTTCAAGAGATGGGAATGCCAGACAACCTGCCTCCTGAGAAATCTGTATGCAGGTCAAGAATCAACAGTTAGAACCAGACATGGAACAATGGACTGGTTCCAAATTGGGAAAGGAGTACATCAAGGCTGTATATTGTTACCCTGCTTATTTAACTTACATGCAGAGTACATCATGCGAAATGCTGGACTGGATGAAGCCCAAGCTGGAATCAAGATTATGGGGAGAAATATCAATAACCTCAGATGTATAGATGACACCACCCTTATGGCATAAAGCGAAGAGGAACTGAAGAGCCTCTTGATGAAAGTGAAAAGAGGAGAGTGAAAAAACTGGCTTAAAACTCAACATTCAGAAAACTAAGATTATGGCATCTGGTCCCATCACTTCATGACAGGTGGATGGGGAAACAGTGGAAACAGTGAGAGACTTTTATTTTCTTGGGCTGCAAAATCATTGCAGATGGTAACTGCAGCCATGAAATTAAAAGATGCTTGGTCCTTGGAAGAAAAACTATGACTAACCTAGATAGCATATTAAAAAATAGAGACATTACTTTGCTGACAAAAGGTTCGTCTACTGAAAGCTATGGTTTTTCCAGTAGTCATGTATGGATGTGAGAGTTGGACTACAAAGAAAGCTGAATGTCGAAGAATTGATGCTTTTGAGCTGTGTTGTTGGAGAAGACTCTTTGAGAGTCCCTTGGACTGCAAGGAGATCCAACCAGGCCATCCTAAAGATCAGTCCTGGGTGTTCATTGGAAGGTCTGATGCTGAAGCTGAAGCTCCAATACTTTGGCCACTAGATGCGAAGAACTGACTCACTGGAGGAGACCCCAATGCTGGGAAAGATTGAAGGCGGGAGGAGAAGGGGATGACAGGATGAGATGGTTGGATGGCATTATCGACTCGATGGGCATGTGTTTGAGGAAGCTCTGGGAGTGGTGATGGACGGGCAAGCCTGGCGTGCTGCAGTCTGTGGGGTCGCAGAGTCAGACACGACTGAGCAACTGAACTGAATTGAAAGGCTAAATTGTAAAGTTGTTTGTTGTTGTTTAGTTCCTAAGTCGTGTCCAACTCTTCTGTGACCCCATGGAATATAGCCTGCCAGGCTCTGCCCATGGGATTTCCCAGGCAGGAATACTGGAGTTGGATGCCATTTCCTTCTTCAGGGGATCTTACTGATCTAGGGGTCGAACCCATGTCTCCTGCATTGGCAAGTGGATTCTTTACCACTGAGCCAGTTAAATTATACTAATAAAATTTGTATAACATATTGAGAAGAAGAGAGAAGAAATTGGTTTATACATTCATGCAAAATCTTCTGTAGTAAGAAAAGAATATATATATGTAACTGCTGTAGACTTTGCTTTTGTTAACTAGTTGAATAATTGTAAATTCATCATTATAACTAGTTTCTTCTACTGCTCTTTCCATGTTTCCTTTGCCCTCATACAGGACCTCAGTTGGTGAGGTAACCCAAATCTTCCTATTCACATGTTACTTTGTGTGTGTGTATTTTCCATTAACTTTTACTATTACACGTGTATAAGAGATATATCAGAGAATCCTTGGGCTTCCAGAGTCCTCCCTGTCCTTATGTATCAGTAGTCCTTTATTTCCTAGGTAACGCAGACGAATTACAACAGCTAATAGAATGACCCTCTTCTTTGCCTCTTCGTGATGATTCCAAGTTTATTTTGATCTTTTGCTTTCTATTTTTATGAATGAAATTCTCTTTCATTCAGCCTGGTATTAATAAATGGCCATTGGTACATGACTAAAGAGCTCAGGCTTCTGGCTTGAACTAAGTAGTAAGCTCAGCACAGTGCCAGGTTCTTGAACTCTGTTATTTGAAAAGCCTCTCCTTCCCTGGAATGAGTTTAGGATTATTTTAAATGTCCTTTTATAACCAACGCACAGAATTGTTGCCGTTCAAAAAATCTTTTCTCAGCCTCAGGTAAGAGGTGAAACCTGGATTGGATTCTTCAAAGACTGTTCTGACTTATCTTCCACAGTTAAAATTTATTAAAATTTATAATTTGTGAATTGTAGAAGAATATTTTGTTTATCAGTTCAGTTGCTCAGTCGTGTCTGACTCTTTGCGACCCCATGGACCGTAGCATGCCAGGTTTCCCTGTCCATCACCAGCTCCTGGAGCTTGCTCAAACTCATATGCATAGTGAGTTAAGAAAGTCATTAATATTTTGTTAATATGTTCTTTAAAAATGTGACCACCAGAGGTAAACATCTTAAACATTTATCTGTGCCTGTTTGGACTCTGTTTGGATGTCTGTCTTCATTTTTAACACTAACTGCATGCATCATATAACTAGAAAAATAAGTTGATTTAGACATTTGGTTGATGGTTTAAAATAACTGTATTAGGAAAATAATTTTTACAAGCGAATATAATTTAAATACTAGCTAAAATGATGACCTGGAGGCAAATTGTTCTGGTACATAAACACTACATTGGAATTCTGGGGCTGCCAATGTTACCTATACACTTTTAGAATTTTGAATAATTTAAAACTTACAGAAAAAGTTGCAACAGTAGTATAAAAAGTCCCGTATAGTCTTTACCCAGATGAGATGATTAGATAACATCACTGGGTCAGTGGACATGGGTTTGAGCAAACTCCAGAAATAGTGAAGGATAGGGAAGCCTGGTTTGCTGCAGTTCATGGGGTTGCAGTCAGACATGACTTAGCGACTGAACAACAACAACTGGCTGTTTATATTTTTCTTTCTGTATGTTTTACTATTTGTTATCTCTTTCTATCCATATGTGTCTATATACTTGTGTGTATATAATATAAAGATACACACATATATTCTTTTTTTCTTTTGTATGCAGAGGTGGCATCTGACAGTAAGTTGTAGGCATCATGTTCCTTTATTTCTAAATACTTCAGTGTCTTAATAAGTAAGGACTTCTCTTACTTAGCTATAGTACAGTTACTGAAGTCAGAAGATTTAACTTTGATAACAGTACTGTTTTGTTTAATACATGGTCCATACTCCAGGTTTGTCAGTAACAATTTCCCAAATAATTCACATACTTTAAAAATCTATTTTGTTTTTACCAGTTTCCTGTATTTCATTTTGATAGGGATTTTTGAAGTGGTTTTTTCATCTTTAGGTTTCAGATGTGAGAATTAATCAGTACTGTAAAACTCTGCAGAAATTGCATACTGTGCTATAACCTGCATTCTTAGGTATATGTAACCTAAGGCCAAAAAGTGTGCTAAGCTCTGACTCTTGGCATATTTTGGGCAGTCTTTTTGGATGATAATTTTATTTAAATTTTTTTGGAAAAAATTTTAAAATTTAACAAATATGGCTATTATGGAATAGATTGCAGAATTTTCATCTCTTTTCTGGCCTGGGCAATCCCATTGACAGAGGAACCTGGCAGGCTGCTGTTCATCGGGTTGCAAAGAGTTGGACACTACTGAGTGACTAACACCTTAAGATAAAGCACGAGACATCAAAGAAGTAATTTACTTCCCAATAATTGAGAATAAGAATTAGGCCAAATTTGCTTGAGGGAGGGGAAATATTTCCCTTTAAGATTGGGCTAGTGAAGTACTCTTGCCTGGAAAATCCCATGGACGGAGGAGCCTGGAAGGCTGCAGTCCATGGGGTCGCTGAGGGTTGGACACGACTGAGCGACTTCACTTTCACTTTTCACTTTCATGCATTGTTAAATGGCAGCCCACTCCAGTGTTCTTGCCTGGAGAATCCTAGGGATGAGGGAGCCTGGTGGGCTGCTGTCTGTGGGGTCGCACAGAGTTGGACACGACTGAAGCGACTTAGCAGCAGTAGCAGTGAAGCCTAGGCATTTGGCTATTTAAAAGAAAAAAATCAATGTTTGGAGTTCCTTGAGCAATCATTTTAGAAAAAAATCTCAATTTAAAATTAAAAATGTGTTATTATTAAATGCTCTTTTAGTTATAGCTCACTCATCCAGAGTGTTTCTCTAGTTTTCTTCTGGTTGTTAATTTTTATCTTAATGTCCTGTGGCCAGTGAATATGATTTGTGTGATACCAGTGCTTTCACATTTGAAGTTTGCTTTATGAATTTGAGTATTATAATAGTTATTTATTGCTGTGTAACAAATTCCCCCAAATGTAGCAACTTTGGACCACAAGCATTTATTATCTCATAACATTTCTGTGTGTTAGAAATCCAGTAGCAGCTTAGGTAGATGTTTCTAGCTCACAGTCTTTCATGAAGTTGTAGTCAAGCTCTTTGCTGTACTACACTCACCTGAAAGCTTGACTGGACCTGGAAGATTTACTTCTGACCTGGTCATTTACACAGCTGATGGCTAGAGGCCTCAGTTCTTTACTAGCTAGTTCTTTTGCAGAAGGACTTTATAACTTTCTTGTTTTATGTGTCAGTTTTGTGTGTGTGTTTATTAGGCACATAGGGATTTTAAAATGATATCCTCTAAGTGATTTGAATCTTGAATTTTTAAATTTTGAATCTTCAGTTGATCAGTCATGTCTGACTTTTTGCAGCCCTGTGGACTGCAGCACGCCAGGCTTCCCTGACAATCACTAACTCCAGGAGCTTGCTCACACTTGTGTCCACTGAATCGGTGATGCCATCCAACCATCTCATCCTCTGTTGTCCCCTTCTCCTCCTGCCTTCAATCTTTCCCAGCATCGAGGTCTTTTCCAGTGAGTCAGTTCTTTGCATCAGGTGGCCAAAGTATTGGAGCTTCAGCATCAGTCCTTCCAATGAATATCAGGACTGATTTCCTTTAGGATTGACTGGTTTGATCTCCTTGCAGTCCAAGGGACTCTCGAGTCTTTTCCAACACCGCAGTCAAAAGCATGAATTCTTCCGCACTCAGCTTTCTTTATAGTCCAACTCTCACATCCATACATGACTACTGGAAAAACCATAGCTTTGACCAGATGGACCTTTGTTGTTAAAGTAATGTTTCTGCTTTTTTATATGCTGTTTAGGTTGGTCATAGCTTTTCTTCTAAGGGGCAAGCATCTTTTAATTTCATGGCTGCAGTCACCATCTGCAGTGATTTTGGGGCCCC
The DNA here is from genome assembly GCF_042477335.2 of Ovis canadensis. Classification (NCBI taxonomy): domain Eukaryota; kingdom Metazoa; phylum Chordata; class Mammalia; order Artiodactyla; family Bovidae; genus Ovis; species Ovis canadensis. Next base: position 27,266,506 of record NC_091255.1, on the reverse strand, counting down.
TGAAAATAAAGTCTCTGACTGTTTCCATTGTTTCCCCATCTATTTGCCATAAAGTCATGGGACCAGATGCCATGATCTTAGTTTTTTGAATGTTGAGCTTTAAGCCAACTTTTTCACTCTCCTCTTTCACTTTACAATTATGTAGCAATCCTCTTTATTTTTAGTGCTTTTTGTCTTTGTTTGCTCTAGTTTTGTTTTATTTTTGCTTGGTAAATCTTTTCCCATTCTTTGATCACTTATCTTTTTTTCCCCTTATGTTAGTCCATCTCTTATAAACAGCACATATGTATTATTTTTCCTTCTAAGTGGAAAGTTTGGACCATTGGTAGTCATTGTGATTACCTGTATGTTGTCATTTTATTATGTGGCTATTTGTTCAACTTTTCCTTTCTTATCTCAGACTTTCTGGGTTCATTTTTTTTCTGCTTGCAGCATATTTTTAAGAATTTCCTTTGATGAAGGTTCTTGTGGTAATGGCCCTTATTTTCCTTTCATTCAGTGTCTTTCAATGTCAGTGTCTTTGTTTGCCCCTTATTCTTGAATGATAGTTTTATTGGATGTATAGAATTCTAGGCATTTGTTTTTCTTTCAGTATGTTAAATATATCATTTAACTGTCTTCTTGGAGCTCTACCAGTTATGTGTGCTGTGCTTAGTCGCTCATGTCTGACTCATTGTGACCCCATGGACTGTAGCCCGCCAGGCTCCTCTATCCATGGGGATTCTCTAGGCAAGAACAGTGGAGTGGCTTGCCATGCCCTCCTCCAGCGGATCATCCCAACGAAGGGATCGAACCCAGTTCTTTTGCGTTGTAGGCGGATCCTTTACCGTCTGAGCCATCAGGGAAGCCCTGGTGTTTTTGGTTTACCTGTTGCTCATTCTTCATATTATTAACATTCTTTCAGTACTGTTTTCACACAGTGAAGTCTATTAATCTATCCATTGAAATTGTTTTTCCAGAGGACTTCCTCCCATTCTCCTGTTTAGGATTGACTGCTTGTTGGGCCAGGTGCCTAGCTCTCAGCCTGAGATTCTTCCTTCATTTTCCTTTTGGAAATTCCCATGCTCCTTTCCTATGTTGGTTTCCCTGTTTTGTGGATCCCATTAGTTTGTAGCACATCTTCCGCAGCTTGCTGAATAAAAAGGTGAAGAAGAGATCAATTTTGAGATTCTGAATGTTTGAGAATACCTTTATCTTACCTTTTTATTACTTGATAATTTATCTGAATATTAAGTTCTAGAAGGAAAATAAATTTTCTCAGAATTTTGAAATCATTTCTTAATTGTCTTCTGGTTTATCATGGAATTATTGCTAAATCTAATGACATTCTGGTTCCTATAATGTTGTGAGCTACTTTTTAAATTTTTTCTCTTCTGGAAGTCCTTGGGATTTTTTTCCTTAGTCCTTGCTATTGTGCAGTTCAGCATTAACACAGTTGGATACCTAATGGGTCTTTTTCAGTTTGGAGACTCATGTTCTTCAGATCTGAGATATTTCTTTGGTAATTTCTTTCTTCCACATTCATTTTTTTCCTCCCTCCTTTTCTCACATTTTGGAATTGATCTTGTGATTTTTTAAAAAACTGTTTTCCTCTCCTATTTTCTCTTATTTCCTAGAGAATGTTGACTGTATCTTGACTATATCTTCCAACTGTTTACCTTTTTATTTTTTCTATTTGTACAGAGTTAACATAGCAAGCCTGAGAACTGTTATCCTTAGAAAGGTCTGATTCAAAGTTGGCCCTTGGCTGGTGTCTGGTACCTTGGGTTTGGAAGGGTTCCCACCATTCCTCAATAAGAGTGATTCACTGTGCTTAAACTGTTCAAAACAAGATTTATGCTGAACACCTGCTCTCCATCTGAGTGTCTGTAATTTAGTATGGGTGGGCAGAAAGTAGCCCCAGTAAAAACCGTGAGCACTGGGTCTCTCATGAACTTCCCCGGTAGACAATATTTTACATATGTAGTCACGCCCCGTTGCTGGAGCAGTTTAGCCTGCTCTGTCTGACTCTGCTGGGAGAGGTCCCTTGGAAGCTCGCGTCTGATTTCCTCTGGATTTTATACCTTTTCCTTTTGCTGGTTTTGCTTTGTGTCCTTCTGCTGTAATAAATCACAGCTGTGAATGTGACTCTGTCACGTCCTGTGAGTCCTTATAGCATACTACCGAACCTGGGGTTAGTCTTGGGGGCTCATGACACACACTCATATTTAACTTTCCCAATGTTCTTTTTTATTCTTGTTTGCTCTTTTTAAAATTGCACCCTTTAAAATCTTTCCTGATGTCTTTTAGGATGTCAATGATTAACTTTTTTTGTGTGTGAAGTTTTCTTCTCAATCCTCTTTTTTTTCCCCTGAGAATTAATTTGTGTGTGTTTACTTGATCCCCTTTCTTTCTTGCTAGCAAGGCTTCTTTGTGTCTGGTGATTCTAGGTTGTCTGTTCCTACTTTGAATATTTATTCTTAAATGTGAGACAATTGGAAGCTCATGCATATCATCTTTACTGTAGGGTGAGTTGGTGGCAAACTAGCTCATTGTTGGAAGCTCTCCAAATGTAAGTATTTTCTTTGGGCATCTAGTTTCTCCAGAAAAATACTGCCCAGTTGCTTACCTGGGAAGATATATGTCTGGTTCCACGATTCTGACATGCAGATGAAGGGGGCTGGTGGTTTATGGTTTGGAGGTTTTCATTCAACTAGGAAGTAGTAGGATTATTGTGGCAATATTATTTTATGGTTCAAATTTGTGAAATATAGATGAAGGAAATGGTTAATTGGGTTTTCCTCTGAAGTCCCTTAACTATCTATTGACTGGGTAGTAGACTAGCAGGAGCCACCTATTGTTCTTGGACCATAATTTGAAGAACACTGCATTAAGTAATAAAGAGGTTGTTGCTAAGGGAGACAGGAGTGTTAACACACTAGTTCATTCTTTTATTCAGCAAGCATTTGTTAATTGACTTTTAAAAGTTCATTTTGGTTTTGTTTGCATTGGGTCTCTGTTGCGGTGTATGGACTTGCTCTAGTTGTGGAGAGCAGAGGCTCCTCTATGGGTGTGGTGCGTGGGATTCTCGTTGCAGTGGAGCATGAGCTCTAGGCCCATGGGCTTCAGTAGTGGAGCACACGGGCTCAGTAGTTGCGACTCTCAGACTCTAGAGAGTAGACTCAGAAGTTGTGGCCCACGGGCTTAGTTGCTCTGTGGCATGTGGAATCTTCCTGGACCAGGGATTGAACCTGTGTCTCCTGGGTTAGGAGGTGGATTCTTATCCACTGAGCCACCGGGAAGTCCTATTAATTGCCTTTTAAAACTTTTAATCCCAGGGAATAACATAGGTTATAAGAAAGAGACTTCCCTGCTCCCATGGGACTTGCATTCTTACATAAGGATGGATATTAAACAACTTATCATTTAGTTGTTTAATTATAGTTGTTGGAGGCTCACAGAGCATTCATATATGGGACATCTGCTCTGGGTCAGGGATGATACCCCTGAAAGTATGAATGAGGAAAGTGGTGGGGAAATGAGAGAGTGGCAAAGAAAGAGGTTAAAGATCTTAATCAGGATAAAAATAATTGTGAGATTAATAAAAATAATTGTGAGAGTAAACGAAGTGTAGAATATGTGTAGTGCCTGGTACTTGTGCCAGGTACATGTTAGCTAATAATTCTGTTGTTTGTAGAATATTGATATATTGGATGATAGAAAAGACATTTGATTATTAGCATTTACTTTATAAAAGTAAAAGTTTTGTGTTAATGGTACAATAAGACAATACGTCCATAGAATCTTTTATTACTAAAAATTTCCCTCACAGTATAGAAATGTTGCTGTTTGAAAAGTATTGCTAAGGCAGAGATCACGCTTAACTGCTTAATGCTTTTATCTCCAGCACCCAGCATAGTGTTTGACATATAGAAAGTACTTACCTAGTCTTAAAAAAAAAACTGAAATGGGTAATAGAAATTCCAGGTAACCAAGAAGCTAGGAAGGATGTGGGATTTCATATGCAAGAAATACTCTGCTTTTTTCCTTACTAAGGCATTTGCTCGGTTGTGCTCCTTCAGGGGAATTGGGAGTGGTCTTTTGATTAGAATTTAAATATTCCCCTTTTCATATACCTTTTCTCTAGCCAGCAATGATCTGTTAGGACAGAGTCTTTAGTTGTTTTCTCTTGGGGAGCTGTGATTGGTGCTCTTTAACCCTCAGCACTTAGATCTACAACACATTCGTTATCTATTGCTGCAAAACAAATTACCTCAAAACTTAGCAGCTTAAAACAACAGACATTTATTATCTCACAGTTTCTGTGGGTCAGGACTATGAGAGTGACTTAGCTGAGTGCCTCGGTGCCTCTGGTTCAGTGTCTCTCTTGAGGTTGCAGACAAGCTGTTGGCTGCACTTGCAGGCATCTGAAATACTGGCAGGAGGATGTGCTTCTAAGTTCACCCCCCTGATTGTTGGCAGGAGACCTTAGTTCTTTGCCATGTGGACCTCTCTGTAGGCTTCCTGAGTGTCCTCATGACGTGGCTTTTGGCTTCCTGTAGAGCAAGCAGTGAAGAAGTGGGGATTGAGGGATGTGAGGGATGGATAAAACATGCCAGTTGGAGATGAAATCCTCCATCATTGATAACCTATTACTAACATCAGAAGAGATAACCTATTACTAACATCAGAAGAGAGACATTATCATGTCTGCTGTGTTCTAGTGGTTAGAATGACCAACACTGGTAGGAATGTAGGAGGTGTGAATGTCAGGAGGTGTGGCTCCTTGGGAGCCATTTCAGACACTGACTGCCCCCAGCTCAATCAGTGGAATCATCTTCTTCCAGTCCAGTATATCAAATATATTTAGAAGTATAGATTAATCAAGCTTGTACTTGATTAACATTGGTACATTGTTTCTATTGTAAGTTGAGATTTCCCACATTTGGGCTTGTTAGTTTGGCATTTTTAATGCTGCTTTCTTTCACTTTCCCCACTTTCTTTGTCCTTTTTATATTTTTCAGATTTAATCAGAAAATAATAGCTCAATGTTTTCTACTTTCAACTTAAAGTTGGGGGTACTAGAGGGATTTCCCTGGTGGTCCAGTGGTTAAGAATCTGTCTTGCAATGCAGGGGACGTGAGTTCGATCCCTGGTCCAGGAAGATTCTTCATGCTACAGGGAAAATAAGCCCGTGCACCACGACTACTGAGCCCATGGGCCTTAGAGCCCATGCTTTGCAACAGGAGAAGCCTCTGCAATGAGAAACCTGCACGCCCCAACTGGAGAGTAGCCTTCGCTCTCCACAACAAGAGAAAGCCCATGAGCAGCAATGAAGACCCAGTGCAGCCAAAAATAAATAAAAAATTTTTTAAACTTGGGGATGCTAGAGGATATTGGATCAGATACTTTTAGATTGTAGTTCCCATTAGATTATAAATCTCAGTCTGTTGTAATAATGCATGTAGATGAAAATTCAGTTAACAATCAAGTGGAGAACAAAAGAAAATTTTATTCAAGCCAATTGAGGATTATAACCTGGGAGACAGACACTCAGAAGCTTTCTGAGGTTCTACTGGTTAAGAAATCTGTATGCGGGTCAGGAAACAACAGTTAGAACTGGACATGGAACAACAGACTGGTTCCAAATAGGGAAAGGAATATGTTAAGGCTGTATAATGTCACCCTACTTATTTAACTTACATGCAGAGTATGTAACTCTAATGAGAAACGCTGGGCTAGATGAAGCACAAGCTGGAATCAAGATTGCTGGGAGAAATATCAATAACCTCAGATATGCAGATGATACCACCCTTATGGCAGAAAGCAAAGAACTACTAAAAAGGTTCTTGATGAAAGTGAAAGAGGAGAGTGAAAAAGTTGGCTTAAAGCTCAACATTCAGAAAGCTAACATCATGACATCTGGTCCCATCACTTCATGACAAATAAGATGGGGAAACAGTGGAAACAGTGTCAGACTTTATTTTTGGGGGCTCCAGAATCACTGCAGATGGTGACTGCACTCATGAAATTAAAAGACGTTTGCTCCTTGGGAGAAAAGTTATGACCAACCTAGACAGCATATTAAAAAGGAGAGACATTACTTTGCCAACAAAGGTCTGTCTAGTCAAGGCTATGGTTTTTCCAGTGGTCATGTATGGATGTGAGAGTTGGACTGTGAAGAAAGCTGAGTACTGAAGAATTGATGCTTTTGAACTGTGGTGTTGGAGAAGACTCTTGAGAGTCCCTTGGGCTGCAAGGAGATCCAACCAGTCCATCCTAAAGGAAATCAGTCCTAAATAATCATTGGAAGGGCTGAAGCTGAAACTCCAATACTTTGGCCACCTGATGTGAAGAGCTGACTCATTTGAAAAGACCCTGATGCTGGGAAAGATTGAAGGCAGGAGGAGAAGGGGACGACAGAAGACAAGATGGTTGGATGGCATCACCGACTCAACAGACATGAGTTTGCGTAAACTCCAGGAGTTGGTGATAGACAGGGAGGCCTGGCGTGCTGCAATCCGTGGGGTCGCAAAGAGTCGGATGTAACTGAACTGAACAGGTTAAGAGCTAGAGATGTAGTATTATGCATTTTTGAGACAAAAGATTATGGATCATATCCATAAAGTTCATCAAAGATGTTTTGGTCAGGTATGCGTGTACAGAGTGAGCCTTCAAGTCAGTGTGACTCTCTATATAGGATGGGAAAGAAATCTTAAAATTACAGTGCTGGTGTCAGAAGAAAGGGACCGTTTTTCTCAAGGGTTGATTATTATATCCTCCTGCCTAGAGGAGGCCTGATTAATGTGTAGAGGAAATGCACATTGGGAAAGGGCTGTCACAAATTGGGGCATGTTGGGACATGTTATGTGTGATTTAATTCTTAAGTTTGATGTTTCCTGCTGTAGAGAAATTTATGAATTTCCTCTTGTGTATAATAATACTAATTTTGTGATTTTAAGTCTTCAAAGAAAAGTGAATAAATAAAAGGTATTATTTGTAGACATATTTGATTTTACTTGTATGTGGTTATATCTTTCATTAAATAATAAATGATTGCTGGGCTTTAGCACTTATGGGTAGAGAGCATGGGCCTTCTCTATAAATTAAGAGTGAGGGGATTTTTGTTTGTGTTTCAGAACAAAATTATTTTGTAGGTTCCAGAGGTACTTTTCTTTCCTGAAAACTGAGTTTGAGCATCAGATTTCAGAAAGCTGAATTATTACTAGGGGCAGTAGAGTCCTCAGCCTGTGACTAGTTTATATGCGGACACTTGTAAGTCTGTGTGAAATTCAGATACTTGTTCCTTATGGAAATGCTGTTGTAAATGTATTGGACTCTCCTCCTGCCCCTTCAAACCTGATGTTTAGCCTGTATTGAATCAGAGCTCAGTCAGATTTTAAATCTTTTTTCAAAATCTTGAAGCAGTCATAAGCTTACAGAAAAACTATGAGTAAAGCACAGAGTCTGTTTCTTGAACCATTTAAGTGTAAGTTGCTGATCATGTCCTGAATACTTCACTGCCTCTCCTGCAAATTAAAATGTTTATTGCACTACCCACAATATACCTGTCCAAATCAGGAAATTAACATTGATGCCTTAATACTACCACCTAATTCTGAGGCCCCATTTGAATTTTATATTTTTCCCAGTAATGCCCTTTATATCAGAAGAATCCAATCCAGAATCATGTTACAATTTGTTGTTGTGTCTCTCTTGTCTCTTCCACTCTGAAACATCATCTGGCTAATTTTTGTAGACTGTTCCTCAGTTTGAATTTGTTAGCGTTTCCTCCTGGTTAACTTTATGTTATACATGCTTGATAGGGATTCAGATGTAATGCTGTACCCTTATATCCATCAAATGACACAGTTTAGATGGTCTAGCTGTAGACGATGCTAACTTTGGTAACTTGATTAAGATGATGAGCCAAGCTTCTTCATTATAAAGTTACTCTTTGCCCTTATAAACACACACACACTGTATGGGTATGCTTAGAAACTGTAAATAGCCCATTCTTCATCAAGCTTTTAGTTTATTCAAGGATTCCTGTGAGTACAGACTGTTTCTCTTATCCAGTGGGTGATAATAGGTTTATCATTATTTTTTGCTCACATTATTACAGATTTGGCCAGGGAGAGCCTCCTTAGTCTGGCTTCTGTGTCCTTTGGACATGTCTCCATCATTCTTTGAGCATTTCCTTTCTTTCTAAAATAACACGATGTTCCAGACTTCTTTGGATCTTCCTTGTGTTTCAGAGCTGGAATCATCAGCTGTTTCCCTAAGGAGCCCTGGTTTCTTTTAGAGAAGGGTTCCTTAGAAACCAAGATACAGGGGGCTAGGTGGACTCATTTCCAGTGAGTTTTCATTGTTTGAGTATTCTTAGTGGATGGAGTTAGGAAATAGATAAGTTCCTGTCCGCACATTCGGGGGGGGGGGGAGGTATGTGTCTGTATATATTTATATCAATATTTATTTCCATCTGTCTCTATTGAAAAGTCTGTTTCTGTTGCCTCTGATTTTATTTCAACATGAAGGCTTTTTGTAGTTTTCTCGCTTTCGTTATTTGTAATTTCTTTCTCTGATAGAAGCTTAGCTTTCATTATTTTTAATGTGCCTGCTTCTTTGATTATTCCCCTTTTATGTAACCAATCTCCCAGCACTGTCATTCTCTGTCACCGTTTGCTCCCAAGCACAGATGCCCTTCTCACTCTCCTTGGGCTCCAACACCCCTTATTTTCAACCCCCACCCTCACTTTATGTGGATGCTCTGGCTTCCTTGCTCAGGCTCATATTGTCCACCTTGTCCTGCTTCCCTGTGTGGTCATCCTTCTCACCCCGCTCGGATTGTGCTAGAACACTTCCTCTCTTAGCAAGTAGAAGCCCAGCACCAGTGTCCAGCACCCCTTGCTAGCCCCACTCTCGTCTCTGTCTCACTCTGGCTTTGAAACCCATCTTTGGGCTGGGCTATCCTCCTTATGCACCGCCCCCCCCCCCCCCCCCCCCGCCCCTTATCCCATTGCAGCTCTGACATCCTCTGTGGCCTGCTCTCACCCTTCTCACTCTGTTTAGATGCTAATATCCTATGCCTGGCTACCCTCTCTTTCCTTTCTCCATTCATGCTCTCCACCCTCTGCTGGGCTGCTGTCTACAGGTGGACACCCTCTTCACCCTGCTTATGCTCCGTTTCCCCTACACGAATCCCTTACTCATCCTGCTCAGGCTCCTGCTTCTCCCCCCTCAGAGATCCCTGCCTTGCTCTACCCCTCCTAATGGCTTTCATACTGAATTATTTACTGAAGGGAAGGGAGTGGAAGGGAAAAGAAGAGCCAGCATATTTTATGGGAACAGTGTGATCCAAGTTTATGTTTGACAGAAGTAAATCTTCCCCTGCCTTGGTAGTATATCTGGAGAATCTGGAAGGGGCATTTGGGAATCTGCTTTGGGAACTTCGTTAGTATTTGGAATTACTGGTATAAACAGGTTCTTTATTTGTGAACCAGAGACTTCTATGTATGGAAATACTTGGATAGTCTAAGTTCAGAATAGGAGGAAGAGAGGAAGAAACCAAAAGCCAGAAGTGTTTGATGGTTTAGTAGCCCAGTTGTGTCCAACTGTTGGTGAACCCATGAACTGTAGCCTACCAGGCTCCTCTGTGGGTTGCCATTTCCTTCTCCAGGGGATCTTCCTGACCAAGGGATCGGACCCAGATCCCCTGCTTTGCAGACAGATTCTTCACTGACTGAGTGACCGGGGAAGCCAAAAGTGCTTAGGGAGAAGGATGATTTGAAACTCACTCCTAACATGTGTACTATCATGATGGAATTGAATCACCAGTCTATGTCTGACGCAGGATGCAGCATGCTTGGGGCTGGTGCATGGGGATGACCCAGAGAGATGTTATGGGGAGGGAGGTGGGAGGGGGGTTCATGTTTGGGAACGCATGTAAGAATTAAAGATTTAAAAAAAAAAAAAGAAACTCACTCCTTGGTAGAACTGGTTTGAAAGTGAAGTCGCTCAGTCGTGTCCGACTCTTTTTGACCCCATGGACTGTGGCCTACCAGGCTCCTCCACCCATGAGATTTTCCAGACAAGAATACTGGAGTGGGTTGCCGTTTCCTTCTCCAGGAGATCTTCCCAACCCAGAGATTGAACCCTAGTCTCCCGCATTGTAGGCAGACGCTTTACGGTCTGAGCCACCAGGAAGTCCTAAATTGGTTTAGCTCCATGTTAATCTCCTTGCTCCCAAGTGGCCATGTAGTCCTATAATGACTGCTACAAAAACACAAAACAGTTAATTGTTTAATAATCTGTTTTGTGAACTCAGTATTAAATTTCAGGATGTTATTACAGTATTTTCCACCTTTATTAATCATTTATGTACTATTAGTTTAGCCATATCTTGTGTCCTTTCTTAGCTTAACTTTAAATGGGCTTACCTTGTTCACTTAGCCTTATCAAAGGAATAGTGTCTTTGTGAGCGTAGTGCTAATTATATATTTTATATCACATGTTAAAGTGAATATCCCTCCCTGGTGGCTCAGCAGTAAAGAATGTTTCTGCTAGTCCAGGAGACCAGGTTCAATCCCTGGGTTGGAACGATCTCCTGGAGAAGAAAATGGCAGCCCACTCCAGTATTCTTGCCTGGGAAATCCCATGGATAGAGGAGCCTGGCAGGCTATAGGCCATGGGGTCGCAAAGATTTGGACATGACTGAGTGACTAACACTTTCACCCTCAAAGTGAATGTAGAACTTAAAAAATTTTAAGTTTACTAGGTGCCATATAAAGTGATATTATATCCCAGTGGTGCAGAGTCCACTTTGGGAATTATGTTAATATAATCAGTATAAATGTTTGATAGATTTTCTTGATTTATGTTTGTTACTTGGTATCTAGAGCTAATTTATTTTTTCAAAGCATGATTCTTTTCTAGTTGCTTTTCCCCCAGTATGATATTTTCTTTGCTTTTTCTCTCATTTAGATGACTTACACTAAGTGAATTCTAATGTCAACCCCAACCGCATCATGGTCTGAGGACCCTTTTAGAAAGTGGTTAAAATGTACACAGAGGCAAAGATTTTAGCCTGTGACCTTTTGAAGAATTTTCTGAGTGCAGCTAGGAACAAATAATCTATTGTTCACTGTACTATACTTAATGTTATGCCTTCTAAATCTTGTTGAAATCTTCTATCTTAAGTAGCTAACAGTTTAATACAGATCATATTAGAAGGTTATTTTTTTTTTTCATGTAGTTTAGACCCTTTACATTTCTGCAATAATATCCAACATTTTACATAAGGTAGCATGAAGTGTTCAAAAACTTTATTTTTTTCCCAATTGGGAAAGTGATACTTACCAATTAAAAGTAAGAGAAACTCCAAAAGAGAAAGGAAAAAATTAACTCATTTTTACCTCTCAAATACAATTTATCTTTAAAAAATTTTTTAAAAAGTACACCCACACCAGGCAGTCATTTCTTTTTTATGTGTTCCAGTAGTATGTAACTTTATTTTGGAAAAATGTAGTCACAAAAATAGTTTCATTTTATTATGTACTTTAAAAATTATTAGTGAAATGGAACACAAATTTTTGTATTATGTATTGATTACTCATCTTCTATGATTGCTTCATATTTCTTTGGTTTTTCCATTGGATAGTCTTATTAATTTATATATAATACAGTCATACTATATTAGTATGTAAGCATTTTAGTGGCTAGTTGTTGTACATTCTTTTACTTCCTGTTACTTGTCGTTTTCTTTGTCAGTAGTGTCTTTTCTTTTAAAGACACAGATGTGTATAACGGACTTTTGGACTCAGAGGGAGAGGGAGAGGGTGGGATGATTTGGGAGAATGGGAATTCTAACATGTATACTATCATGTAAGAATTGTATCGCCAGTCTATGTCTGACGCAGGGTGCGGCATGCTTGGGGCTGATGCATGGGGATGACCCAGAGAGATGTTGTGGGGAGGGAGGTGGGAGGGGGGTTCATGTTTGGGAACGCATGTGAGAATTAAAGATTTTAAAATTAAAATAAATAAATAAATAAATAAAAGCAGAATTTCAGTGTTTTCCTGTAGGTAAATAAATTGGTGTTTTTTTCCTTAATGGCTTCTGGATTTTCTTATTTAGGAAAAACTCTGTTCTATCCAAATATTATGAGATTATTATTTAGTATTTTTCCTAGTAGTTTTATGACTTTTTTTTCTTTTTTAGTATTAGGTTCTTAATTTTTCTCTCCTTTCTGTTTCTTTCTCTGTCTGTCTCTCTCTCTCTCACACACACGTATTTTAAAATTTGGTATAAGTTTTTTTTTTTAGCCAGTTAATCTGGTAATGTTCTATTGATAAGCCTTTCTTTTAACACTGATTTGAAATATTAACTTTTATCATATTAACTTTCTGTGTACATATTAAATCTGTTCTATGATTATAACTAGTTTATGGTTATAATACTTTGGTTTTGTTAAAGAGCTTGATAGTATGTTTAAAGTACTTGATAATGTAAGTCTCCTCTGATTATTTTTCAGAAAGTTATTTGGTATTCTCACAATTTTTTTCTTTGAAGTGACCTTCAGAATCAACTTACCATTTTAAACAAGCCCCCATCTTCCAAATCTATTATAATGTCTTCTCACTACTTCTCTTGTACTTGTGTTAGCCTAATTTAAGCTACCATTTTCTCTTGCCTAGGCTATCTTCTAACTCCAGCACCAAGAAGACGCTTTAGAAAACATAGATCATGTTGCTCCCTTGTTTACATCCCTTAAATGTCTTCTTTCCCTCTTTTTCATTATCTACTGCTGCATAGCAGAGTACTCTAAAGCTTTATACCTTAAAATGCCTTTTATAAGAAATTGTAGCTCACAGTTTGGAAGTCAGGAATTCATGATGGGTTCAACTGTATTTTACAAAGTGTTGGCTGTGTTGGCTGGGGCTGGAGAATCCCTCCCAATACAACTTCTTCAGTTACATGTCTGACACTTCATTGCTTCTTGGTCTCTCTCTCTCCACATGGCATCTCATTCTTTAGAATGTCTCCATGTGACTTGGGCTTTTCACAGCACGGTGGTCTCAGAATAATCACACTTTTTACATGGCAGCAGGCTTCCAAGGAGGAGGGAAAGAAAAACTTATCAGACCAATTAAGGCTGTGGCTAGAACCGGCAGAGTGTCCCTTCTGCCATATTTTATTTGTCAAAACGGTCACAAAATCTGCCTCGTTGAAAGAAAATGAAAAGATTAGACTTTTTGATGTGGGAATGGCAACGTCTTATTGCAGGAGAGTATGTGGGTTGAGAGATAACATGACCTCTCTGTATTTTGGAAAATATAATCTACCACACCATCAAACTCAAAATAAATTCAAAGCTTTTAAAATGGCCCACAAGGCTTTTCATGACCAGACTGGTTCCTCCTCCTCTTTGACCTCATCCTCTATATTTTCTTCTTTTGTTCTTTTCAGCTTAGCCACAATGGCCTCTTTGCTGGGCTTTGAACATGCCACATTTGTTCCAACAATAGATCCATCTTACCTGCCTCTGCTGCCATGAATGCTCTTTAGATCTTTGCGTGGGTCTTCCCAGGGCTCTTCATTTAGGTCTCTGTTCAAATGTCCAGTGTTCAAACATCTGCGGACAGCTCTCGCTGATGACCTTATCTGATAGACTAATCTTGGTCAGTTAGTACTCCTAATCCTGTTTTTTATTCTACCTAGATTTTAGTGTTGGCATGAATACACTTTTCTTCCCTTCTTGTTTTCTGAGCAACATGAGAAATAGAAGAGGGAAGGTAGAGACCAAACTGTTTATGAAATATATAAATGTTTGTGTGTAAATGTATGTCTGTATTCACAGTGTGAGGTTGGAGACTCAAGGAGCTTGCTTTCTAAATCCCAGAATTAGGCTTCTCCATTGGCTCAGTGATAAAGAATATGCCTGCAGAGCAGGAGACACAGGAGACTCTGATTTGGTCCCTGGGTTGAAAAGATCTCAGGGAGTAGGAAATGGCAACCCACTCCAGTATTCTTGCCTGGAAAATGCCATGGACAGAGGAGCCTGGTGGGCCACAGTCCATGGGGTCACAAAAGAGTTGGACACGACTGAACATGCACACACTACCACCACCCCCAACCCCCCCACTCAGTGCCAGGCAGTGTTGGTTACACCCATCTGCAAAGGGAGTCCCCCGACCAACTCTTGGCATGCTGATGCAGAGGAAAATTCTTGTACTCTCTAACAAGCCTGTTCCCAGGTAAAGGATAGAGTTGAGTTGTGTATGTCCAATTATTATTCTCACTTTTATCAATCTGACTGGCTAAATGAGGATTAAAGGAAGGGAATAAAGGAAGTGTCAAGAGATGAGTCTCAGCTCTCAGATTTGAGAAACTTGGTGTATTGTGTGGTACTGTTTACTAAGATAGGAAGCATGGTAGGAAGATTATGAATTGCATTTTAGAAGCACTGACTTTGAAGTGCCTACAAGAAACCCATGTGGAAAAACCAAATAGGCATTTGGATAACACATTTGAACATTCAGATTTGGTAGTTGTGATAGTTTTCTATTACTGTGTAACAAACTACTGGAAATATAGTGGCTTAAAACAATTCAAAATTATTATCTTAATTTCTGTGAGTCAGGAATCTGGGCATTGGTTAGTTGGGTTAGGTTTTCACCAGGCTGAAATCAGGGTATTGATCAGGGTTGTTATCTCTGGTGGTTGATAGAATTTAGGTCCTTATAGTTGTAGGACTTAGTGAGGCCTTCTGCTCTGAGAGTCCTGTTGCTGATCCCTGCCATGTGGCCTTCTCCACAGCATGGTAGTTTGTTTCTTCAAGGCCAACAGAAAGTGTTTTTACTTCAAATCTCTTATGGTTTCCTTGTTTAGGACAGGTTCATCCAGGATGAATACCGTTTTTGGTTGTCAGCTTATTAGGGACCTTAATTGCATCTGCATAGTTCCTTGTGCCATGACATGTAACAGTCATCAAAGAGATATCCCTTTATATTTGCAAATCCTCACTCTTAAGGAAGAGTATTATACAAGCTGTGTCCACCAAGGAATGGGACTCTTGGGGCAGTCTTAGTTACTATCAGTCATCATAGTAGTAATTAGTAGGATAGTCTATACACAAGATTGTCCAAGAAGAGAGATTAGGAAATAATTTCACAATTATTGGTACTTTGAGGGTACATTTATATATCTTGTATTTGTAGCACCTACACCGCTATTTGGTACATGAAAAGTGAAAGTGTTTAGTCGATCAGTTGTGTCTGACTCTTTGTGACCACATGGACGGTAGACCACCAGGCTTTTCTGTCCATGGAATTCTCCAGGCAAGTGTACTGGAGTGGGTTGCCGTCTCTTACTCCAGGGGATCTTCCTGACCAAGGGATTGAACTCAGGTCTCCTGCATTTCGGGCAGATTCTTTACCATCTGAGCACCAGGGCTCATTTGGTACATAGTGGATATTCAATAAATGTTTGTTAGAATTCTTCCCTGATCTCAGATTTTGTAAAATTTGTAAATTTACATTATGTGCCCTTTTATGTTTTTTTTTTTTACATTGTTGTGCAGCCATTACTACCATCCATCCCCAAAACTTTCTGTCTTATAAAACTGAAATTCTATACCTATCAAACAATAATAAACAATAATTCAACATTCTCCTTTCCCTCCAGCTCCTGGCAACCACCATTATACTTGCTCTGGTTTTTTATTTTGACTACCTTAAGTACCTTGTCTAAGTGGAACCATACAGTATTTGTCTTTTTCTGACTGGTTTACTTCACTTAGCATAATGTCTCCAAAATTCATTCATGTTGTAGCACATTGAAGAATTTCTTTTCTTTTTAAGGCTGAGTAACATTCCATTGTTTGTATGTATTGTATTTTACTTATTCTTTCATCTGTCAGTGGACACTTGGGTTCCTTCCATGTTTTGGCTGTTATAATACTGATGTGAATGTGTTGTTCAGTCGACTCTGTGCGACCCCATGGACTGCAGCACGCCAGGCTTCCCTGTCCTTCACTATCTCCCAGAGTTTGCTTAAACTCATGTCCATTGAATCAGTGATGCCATCCAACTGAAACTGTTTACCACAGATTGGGACTCGAACCCATGTGGCTGGGGCTCGAACCCAGCTAAAACTCTGCTTGGGATTTGAACCCTGATGGCTGGGACTCAAACCCAGCCAAAACCCATGATACCTGGTTTCAGGATCTAATTGAAGCTCAGGTTCTTGATGTCTCATCACAGAAAGAATTCAGTGAGAGACCGGGTGATAGGTAAGAAGTGGATTTATTCAGATACAGAGAGACGCACATTCCACAGACTGACTGTGGGCCATCCCAGAAGGCAAGTGCAGCCCTGAAATTTGGTGTGGTTAGGTTTTGTAGGCTGGGTAATTTCACATGCTGGTGAGTGGGAGCATTATTCTGGCTGTTTTTGGGAAGGGGTGGAGATTTCCAGGATTGGAGCCACTACCCACTCCTTGGTCTTTTAACAGTGCCTTGGGACTGCCCTGGCACTTCTCGGTGTGTCACATCGCTTGCTAATTGAGGATCAAGGTCTAGTCTTTTCTGCCATGTTGGTCCCATTTGATTCTAATCCATTTTATGTTGTGTCCTTGGGCTATGTCATTCGTTCAGAAGTTGTGCTCTGTTACACAACCATCTCATTCTCTGTTACCCGCTTCTCCTGCCTTCAGTCTTTTCCATCATCAGTGTCTTTTCCAGTGAGTCGACTCTTTGTGTCATGTGGCTAAAGTATTGGAGCTTTGGCATCAGTCCTTCCAATGAATATTCATGGTTGTTTTTCCTTAGGATTGACTGGTTTGATCTCCTTGCTGTCCAAGGGGCTTAAGAGCTACAAACATGGGTGTACACATATCCATTTGAATCCTACTTTCCCTTTTTTTTTGAGTATATACCCAGAAGTGGAATTGCTGATCATGTTGTAATTCTATTTTTAATTTTTTAGAGGAAATTTCATAGTTTTTCATATTGACTGTGCCATTCGATACTCTGTTTAGCAGTGTGCAGATGTTCCAATTTCGCCACATCCTCACCAGCACTTGGTTTTGTGTGTTTTGATATTATCCAAGTTAATGGGTTTTGATTTGTATTTCCCTAATGATTAGTGATGTTGAGGATCTTTTTATGTGCTTATTGACCATTTGTATATCTTCTCTGAGGTCCTTTGCTCATTTTTGAATTTAGTTATTTTTGTTGTTGTATCTTAGGAGGTCTCTGTATAATTTGGATTAATCCCTTATCAGATACATGATTTGCAGGTTTTCTCCCATTCTGTGGTTCACCTTTTTGCTCTGTGGATAGTGTCTTTTGATGCACAAAATTTTAAAGCTTTCTTGAAGTCCAGTGTATTTTTTTGTAACCTGTACCTTTGGTGTCATATCCAAGATATCATTAACACATTCAATGGCAGGAAGCTTTTGTGCTGTTTTCTTCTAAGTGTTTGATCTATTTTGAGTTACTTTTTGTATATGGGATAGGTAAGGGTCTAATTTCATTCTTTTGCATATGGAGATCATTTTCCCAGTACCATTTGTTGAAAGACTCACCTTTCTCCTTTAATTGGTCTTGACAACTTTGTCAAAAATCATTTGATCGTATACAAGAAGGTTTATTTCTGGGCTGTCTATTCCATTGGTCTACATGTCTGTCTTCATGCCAGAACCGTGTTGCTTTGATGACTGTTAACTTTATAGTAAAGTTTTTTTTTTTTAAGTTTTTAAAATAATGTTTACTTCTTAAAAGTTAACATGCACAATCGGGAAACAAAAAACATAAGCAAAAAACAAAGTCATTCATAATCACAAGCAGCTTACCATTTGACATGTCCTTCTAGTTCTCGTTTGTGTATAGTCAAGTTTTGAAATCAAGGAATTTGTTATCTTCCAGATTGTGCATCTTTTTCAATATTGTTTTGGCTATTCAGGCAGGGTCCCTTGAGATACATGTGTTTTTCTGTTTTTGCAAAAATATCCTTAGGATTTTTGATAGAGACTGTGTTGACTCTGTAGATCATTTTGTGTAGTATTGACATTTTAACAGGTTAAGTCTCCTAATCCATGAACATGAGTTGTTTCCATTGATTTATGTCTTCTGTTTCAGCAGTGTTTTGTAGTTTTCATGGTACAAGTTTTTCACTGCCTTTATTAATTCCTATGTATTGTATTCTTTTTGACGCTATCTATATAGCTGTTTTTGTAATTTCAGTTTTCTTTTTTGGGAGATTTTTGATTACTGATTCACTCTCTCCTTACCAGTTATAGGTTTATTCAGGTCTTCTGTTTCTTTAGTGATTTAGTCTTGTTTTTTTTTTGTTTTTTTTTTTTTACCATCTTCATCCAATAATGAATTGATCCTATAAAGTCTTGGTAAATTTTGTATTTCTAGAAAATTTTCCATTTCATCTAGGTTATCCAATTTTTTGGCATGCAGTTGTTGATAGTACTCTTTAAATCCTTTTCAGTTCTGTAGAATTAGTAGTAAATGTCCCCATTTTCATTTCTGATTTTAGTACTTTGTCTTTTCTCTTTTCTCTTGGTTCATGGAGGTGTAAGTTTGTCAATTCTGTTGATCTTTTCGAAGAACCTTGCAGGGGGTGCTCTGCAGAAAGAGAGGCAGTGAAACTTCCCTCAGCAAAGCCGAGGGGTCCCGAGGAGAGGTGAGCCTGCTGTCCGCCAACCCAGCCCCTCAGCGAGCAAGAGACAGATGCGACAGGAGTTCCATCTAGGCAGTTCCACTTTATTGCCACAAACTCTTGGTTTATATAGGCAAGCAAGGGGGTTTTGCAAGGGAGTTGCCATAGTTGCACCAATCACGTTAAAGGTCAAATCATCATGTGCCTTCATTATAACAGGAGTCTATGGTGCTCATGCACTGTCCACATGCACGGAAATCAAGAGCCAATCAAAAACTTTAACATAGACCATGCCCCTATCTCTTCCGCCAGACGCCATCTTAGTTTCCGACCGCAAAACTCACCCATCTTTTTTAAGGTTTCCCATTTAGGGCCCCACATCTACCCCTTTATTTTATTCAAGGCCTCAAGACATTTGTATTGATGTTCTGTAGAGCAAGGCGTAAAGCTGTAGGCGGCCAACCTCCAGCCTCGCCAGCCCCTCTCGTGGCTGTGCCTGTCTTAGGTTGCCCTCCTCTGAGGGTCTTACCCATCATTGGCTATCCAGCCACCTCTTGGGGGCTAGGCGGAATCTCTCTAGATGGTGGGCATCTGGAACTCTTTATCTGTCTCGGTTAATCTCTTGAAGGGCTAAATTAATCCAGGGGTTTTGTGGGTGCCTAACGTGGGGCTCCTTTTCCATGACCTGGGCAAGCATAACTATTTTTTGCTGTAAGCGCCTATTGTGGGCTGTGAGATTTTTTTTACCTTTAACATTACAACAAGCAGAATAACAAAAACAAGCAAATAGAAGGCATTTTTAAAACCAGGTAAATGGACTTTGTACCCAGTCCCATAGATCCGTTGCTCCCTTTTTCACCTAAGAGTCTCTTTTAACACTGGAAAAGCTGTCAGACAAAAGCTGGGGTATCTCACATCGCAGTCTGTGCGCGCCGAGACACTCAACATCTCAATCGCTCTGTTGTGGAGATCAAGTTGTTGTTGGAGTCACATTATGGCAGATCTCAGGTGTTCGAGCTGGTTTGAAATCCTTGAGCAGAGGCAGTGGATATGTTTATAACCTCAACGGTCTGAGCTTGTTGAACTCTCAGCACGGATGCTGACACTGTTGTACCCTCATGGGTGATGGCCTTGTGTGTCGTTAAACCCAGGCTTCAAAGACTAAAAACTGTTGCACAGCCGTGGCAATGACGAAGGTCAGCAAGGAGAGGATAGGTAATCTGACGATCGCCAGGAGCAGTGTCCACCAGGGTCGCCGCATCGATGATCGGAAAGGGAAGAAAAGATGGCCTCAGGAACTTTTTGTTCTTGGGCTCAATATGTGAGTGTCTCTTTAATCGGTGTCAGATTTTGAGATTTGACCTCTCTCTTGTGGTGTAAATTTAAGATTCCTTGCTGGCACCCATATAGGGCTGTGGGGTCCCTTGGATGTGGTCTCCCCAGATGCCGTCATAGCGGAGAGGGCCTTGGTCATCGCCTCGGTAAGGGCTTCAGTCTGAGCCTGAAGGGCAGTTGAAATAGAGCGGGTCTGATGGCTCTGGGTACCCACATCTTTGGTGGTTATAATCCATCGCTCCATAGAGCGGTCTTTCTGTCCTGCGCAAGCCAACTTATGGTCTGAGTTCATCCCTTCCCAGACTAATAGCTTAACAAATTGATCTCTCAGGGGCCCCAGAGGGAATTTTCTCTGTATACTCTTTTCCACCCGATCTATGAAGGTGGAGAGGTCTTCATTATTTTTTTGAGTGATGCCCGATATATGGGGCTCACTGGGGCCCTCTGCAAGCTTTTTCCAGGCGGCCAGGCATATAGACCGTACCTGATCTGTATTAAGGAGCAGGAATGGTGGCCTGTTGAGGTCCTGTAGTCCATTGATCTGCCGTCCCTGACAACATCCCGAAAGTCACCAGGATAGCAGGGTTGGCAGCTTGATTTCTTTCTACCTGAGCATGACACTCTTCCTTGAGAAAGGCACACCATTTGATATAGGTGTTGCTGGGAAGCACTGCCTTACATAGCATCTTCCAGTCTTGGGTTGTACAAGGTTAATGAGCCAGGCCCTGGAGAATAGTTTCTGCCCACGGGGAGTTCGGGCCATCCTCTGCCACTGTCTTTTGGAGCTCTTTTAAATCATTGGCCTCCCAGGGGTACCAGGCTGCTGGCCTATTCCCCCCAGGTTAACATTTACAGGAAAGGCTTGAGTCGGGCCGGTAAAGGGCAACGAGGATCCCCAAGGATCCCCGGGATAGAGTCTTCCTTTCCAAGGTGACCTCATTGTCTTTCCCACCCAAGGTGTTCCCAAAACTTCCTCAAATGGGGGAGGCAGGGAGGGGCACAGATCTCTCCCCTGGGCTCCCGCTCTTGGGGCATCAGAGAGGTCCCTATTCTCTTTCGCCCCTTTATCATCCCTGAAAGGCTCCCATGGCCCACTATTTGCTCTAGAGTCTTTATTCCCTACAGTCTCTTTTGCTATATTTTGGTCTGACATGACTCGTTTGTCGTCAAACTTTTCCCATTGTTTTTCTGATTTTGAATTGGGGGTACCCGTATCAGTGACATGCTCCTTGCTCCGTGGAAAGCAGAGCTTGAGGCCCGAAATGGTCAGACAGAACCCTAAGGGGGCTCTTCACCGTATTGAACCTCTTGCTGCCTAGCAACGGTTTGTACTCGATCCCAAGTGTCCCAAGAGAACAGATTGGCCGAAGCAACCCAGGGGGCTAACCGTACAATGGTCCCCCAGACCTTAATGGCCTGAACATCAGAAATCTCAAGTCCCCTGCTTAAGAGCATGTATCTCAGTGCCCTGAGTGCGGGCTCATCAGATTTCCTGGTATTATTTCCCATACTGCTGAGAGAGAATAGAAAGAAAATTCACTGAGGACAACCACCAAAAACCCTACCAGGAGTGGTGGCGGCCCGAAAGTGGGGCTTGTGGTATGCTTTTGAAACCGTTTATGTGCCTGCTTCATTGCACGGAAGTTTTCTTGCTGGGGGCCGGCACCCTAGAGGTTTCTAGCCCGTTCCATGACCCCCTTATCCTGTCACAGGAGTCTTCAAGTGGCAGGCTCCCTAATGGCCTGTAAGTGCCTGACCCATGCCCACAGGGAAGATTCTAGGCCACGTCCTCAATTAAGAATGATTAAAGGGGAGTTTCACCCGATCGGGCTCTAGTTACTGAGGCTTACTTGTTGCAGAGCCTTCAAAGTCCGCCAGAGAGTGGCCCTAGCCAGGACTTATCACCTCCACAACCGTTCCCCTGTTCACTGAAACTCCCGAAAAAGGAGTTAAGGACAGATCAGAAAAGAAGAGGAGAAAGAAAATAAGTCAGAAGAGTTTTTTGCCACTTCCCTCAAAACGGAGGGGTCCCACCTTGAAGTGCGGCTTACCTCAGGAGATACTCCTCTAAAGGGAAGTGCCATGCTGCGACCAGCCTAGGGTCCTTCGTTGCTCCTTCTTTCAGAGCCGCAGTGTCACCACCTCTGTCCATCCGCTTTGCGCCCCACAGGGTGAGCCTGCTGTCCGCCAACCTAGCTCTTCGGAGAGTGAGAGAAAACCACACGCGACAGGGGTTCAGTCTAAGCAGTTCTGCTTTATTGCTACAAACTCTTGGTTTATATAGGCAAGCAAGGGGGTTTTGCGAGGGACTTTCCATAGTTGCGCCAATCACGTTAAAGGTCAAATCGTAATATGCCAGTTGCACCAATCACGTTAAAGGTCAAATCGTCATGTGCCTTCATTATAACGAGTCTATGGTGCTCGCACCACGCCCCTATCTCTTCCGCCAGGCGCCATCTTAGTTTCCAACTGCAAAGCTAACCTATCTTTTTTAAGGTTTCCCCTTTAGGGCCCCACAGAACCTAACTTGATTTCATTGATTTTCCTCTGTTGTTTTTCTATTATTATTTTGTTTATCTGTGCTGTCATTTTATTATTGCTTTCCTTCTAGCTTTGGGTTTCATTTGTTCTTATTTTTCTATCTAGTTCCTTAAATTGTAAACTTAGGCTGTTAATTGGAGATTTTTCTTGTTTTTAATGTAAGCATTTATAGCTATAAATTTCCCCTTAGCATTGCTTTCACTGCATCCCGTTAGCTTTGATATGTTGTGTTTTCATTTTTACTTATCTTTAAGTATTTTCTTTTTTTTTTTAAAGTATTTTCTAACGTCCCTTATGAGTTCAACTTTGAAGCATTGGTTGTTTAAAAATGTACATTTGATTTCCACAGTTTGGTGAATTTTCCAGTTTTACTTTTCCAGATTTCCAATTTCATTGCATTGTAGTCAGAGAAGATACCTTGTATATCTCTGTTTTAATTTATTGAGATGTTATTTGTGGGCTTCCCTGGTGGCTTAGATGGTAAAGAATCTGCCTGCAATGCGGGAGACCTGGGTTCGATCCCTGGATTGAAGATCCCCTGGGAAGATCCCCCGGAGGAGGGCATGGCAACCCACTCCAGTATTCTTGCTTGGAGAATCCCCATGGACAGAGGAGCCTGATGGGCTACAACTGAGTGACTAAGCACAGCACAGCAGTGGTGGCTCAGTGGTAAGGAATCAGCCTGCTAATGCAGGAGATGTGGGTTTGGATCCCTGGGTCAGAAAGATCTCCTTGAAAAAGAAATAGCAACCTACTTTGCCTGGGAAATCTCATGGACAAAGGAGCCTGGCATGCTATACAGTCCATGAGGTTACAAAAAAGTTAGACATGACTTCTGTCTAAACAACATTTGTGGCCTTACCTGTGCTTTAACCTGGAAAATATCCCATGTACACTTGGAGAAGACTGTATTCTGTTGTTGGGTAGAGCGTTTTGTATATGTATATTTGGTTTAATTGGTTTATTGTATTGTTTGAGTCCTCTATTTCCTGACTTACTTTCTGTCTGGTTGTTTTCTCCACTATTGTGAGTGGAATATTGAAGTCTCCCAACTATTCCTGTAGAACTATTTCTTCCTTCGATTCTGTCCATTTTTGCTTCATATATTTTGATGGTCTGTCAGCTGTATAAATGTTTATAATCTGTCTTCTTGCTGTATTGAACCTTGTATTAACTTATGATGTTCTCCTCTCTAGTCATAACTTTTTTTAAAGTCTACTTTGTGTTACATTGGGTTTCCCTGGTGACTCAGATGGTAAAGAACCTGCCTGCAATGCTTGAGACCTAGGTTCGATCTCTGGGTTGGAAAGATCCCGTGGAGAAAGAAATAGCAACCCACTCCCGTATTCTTGGGCTACAATCCATGGGATCGCAGAGTTGGACACCACTGACAAACCAACACTTTGACTTTCACTCGGTGTTTTATTAGTCTGGCCTACCCCTTTTATTTTTTTTAAGCTTACACTCTTTTGACACTGTATGGAGTAGTATTTTACCTTCCTTCATCTTCAACCTATTTGTGTCTTTGGATGTCGAATGAGTCTCCTTTAGGCAGCTTATGATTGGATCATGTGTTTTTATCCGTTTTGCCAGATCTCTGTTTTTTGATTGGAGGGTTTACTCTAACTACATTTTACGTGATTACTGATAAGAGGGGACTCACTGCTGTCGTCGTGCTGTTTGTTCTCTGTATGCTCTGTAGCTTTTTTGCATTTACTACATTACTGTCTTCCTTTGTGTTTACTTTTTGTAGTGAAATGTTTAAACTTCTTTCTTGTTTCCTTTTTGTATATTCTGTGGCTATTTTCTTTGTGGTTACCAGAGGGATTACATTTAATACCCTAATGTTATAACAATTACTTGATATAAAACTCTCTCAATTTTGACAAATGCACAGATTCATGTAATCATCACCATGGTCAAGATACAGGAAGTTTCATTACCTTCCAGAATTCTCTTCTACCGCTTTGGCCATGAGGGGAGGTGGTGGCAAATTCTGAGGGGACATCTGTCCTCTTGCAGAGGAGAGGCCTCTGAATTATCTTCAAACAAGCATGGGAAGTACTTGCTCTTAGTAAGCAGTCATGGGCCACTCCTGTAGACTTAGAGGGTTCAGAAGAATTTGGAGATAAAAGATTTGGGGGAGCACCAACCCAGATGTTTCCATTACCCCTGTCAGAGTCTTACTGTTCTTTGTCAAACACAGCTCTGAACTTGGCATAGCAGGCCTGCCTTGTTTGGAAGTTTAACTTTTGGAGCCCAGCAACTTTTCTGATCTAGATTTCTTTGCCTTCCTCTTGGAGAAGAGACGAGGACATCTTTGTGTACTTTCAGAGAGGCCTTCTGGCTTTCATACTTAGATTCCAGTTAGCAGTCAATTACCTTTTTGTTGTCTTTTCTTGCAGAACTCAAATAGTTTAGTAATATTCTTCAAAATCAGTTGTTTTCAAGGTTACATTTTCTCCTTCATTGCCACTTTCAATTCCCATCTTAGCACCTACTCCATCTGCCTTGAGAGCCTAGTGCAGGGTGTTCATTAAGATGCTCCTTTGGGATCAACACCTGTGAGGAGGGAAAACTGGGCAGATGCAAAATTCATGGTGCAGTGCAGGCCTGGCACTCCCCTTTGGGACTAGAATGGCCCCTTTTGAGTTTCCCAGAACCGGGCTGAGGTGTTCAGGCCTCTGTATTGCCATAGCAGTTAGTTGGATTAGTCAGTATAGGGAGAGTATCATCTGGGCAGCATCATTAGAGAGAGAGGTGAGGCAGGCCCTGTGGGACTGACAGTTAAGTCCTTCCTGAAGGGGGCACTGAGCAGTGCCTCATCATCTACCAAAAACTCCCCTGTACCCACAAGGAGTGAAGAGTTTGTTTTTGTTTTTTTTTTAGTATCATTAACCCATGGATTTAAATATGTGCAGATTTAGCAGAATTTCCATTGACTTAAATATGTATGGGATGATGCAAAAATGTTTGTAAATATACAGCTCAATAAGTGTTTGCCAAGTAAACACACCAGTGTAACCGCTCCACAGATCAGGAACTAAAACAATGCTAGCAATCCAGGGCTTCCTCCTTCCCCCTCCATTTCCTTCTGCTCGTTACTTGCTCTTTCCAAGGGTCTCTATTATCCTGATTTGAATTTAACATAGTTTTGAATTTGTGTAACATTCATCCATAAGGGATCTTTTGTTTTGATTTCTTTCAATATTTGTGAATTTAAGCTTATACTTGTAAGTCATTTATTCCCTTTGCTATAGAGTTTTTCTTTGTTTGAAGATACCCTTTTTGAAAACCATTTCTGTTGTTGATAGACATTTGGAGTGTTTCCAGTTTTTGGAAATTACGAAATCATGGCTATAAACATTGCTGAACATACCTTTTGATGGACATAGGTACACATTTCTGTTGGGTATATACCTATTGAAGTTATTGAGTACAGTTGGTCTCTGTATCCATGGGTTCCACGTTTGTGGATTCAACCAATGCAGATAATTTTTTGGGGGAAAAATTCCAGAAAGTTCCAAAAAGCAAAACTTGAATTTGCCAAGCAACTGGCAACTATTTACATAGCATTGCATTGTTTTTACATGGCATTTATATCATATTAAGTATTATAAATAATCTAGAGATGATTTAAAGTATACGTAAGGATGTGCAAAGTTACCTGGGCTTCCCTGGTGGCTCAGCGGTAAAGAATCTGCCTGAAGTACAGGAGTCCTGCAGGAGATGAGGGTTCAATCCCTGGGTTGGGAAGATCTCCTGGAGTGGGAAATGGCCACCCACTCTAGTATTCTTGCCTGGAGAATCCCATGGACAAAGGAGCCTGGTAGGCCACAGTCCATGGGGTTGGAAAGACTGATGCGATTGGGTGACTAAACAACAAAGGATATGCATAGGTTATGTGCAAGTAGTGTGTTTTATATAAGGGACTTGAGCATCACAGATTTTTGTGTCCTCTGGACTCCCAAACCAGTGTCCTGTAGATTTGGACAGATGACTGTATATATATATACATATATATATATATGTATATATATATGTTCCATTTTAGTAGAAAGAATGAAATTTCAGTCTTTCAAAGTAATTACTGATTTACACTCATACATTTAATGTACAAAAGTTCCAATTGCTGTGGTTTTCCCTGTTTATTTAGGATGTTACCTTCTTGGCTATATAATTAAGAACTGGTTGTACTTAAGAGGGTTCCTCTTTCTTCTAGAAGGTTCTGTACTCTAATTTTTTGTCTTCTGAAGCTGTGAGATTTTGAATTTCTATTCTGCTTTTCAGAAGTTCTGGCTGAGGTTTTTTACCCTTTTCCACCCAGTTATGCATTTGAGACTCCCTCATGTTTTCAGTTTTGTCACTCCAGCTCTCAGTGACAACCAAAATCTCTGATGGTTCCTCTTTCTTCCTTCCACAGAGGTACTTGCTTGGAAAAGGCATATTTCTGAGTCTCTCTCTCTCTTTTTTTTTTTTTTTGGCCCAGATTCTGCAAATGCCCCAGTGGGAGGTGGTGGGGGGCTGTGGAAACAGCTGCAAAAGATCACCTTACCTCCACATAGTTCACCGTTTTTTTTTTTTTTTGAAGCTTAGCCTCTCTAACCTCATTCCTTCAGTAGCTCTCTAAAATCTTGAAACAGTTGATATTTTAATCTTTTTTGTGTGTGAGTTAGGGGTAGGTAGGGGTTATTTTGCTGTGAAGTACTCTACCTTAAATGGAAACAGAAGTATGAATTAAAATATATTTGATTTTTAAATAATTTAAAATTGTTGCTCTTAGTGTTCAAATTATTCCCTTTTTGACCAGTGGGAGCCTTCTCAAAATACATTCCTGAGTCTTTTTTGACTCTACCTTTTGATAGCTTTCTTTGGCAGCTTTCTTACTATCTGGTATGACAAGGTATTCCAGTTTTACCATGTACCTTTTTGCTTTGGATGTGGAATCAGCTGTTTTCTGAGGGGGTCCCGATTCCTTTGACCAGGAAATGGTATCTCAAGATCGTTACTGCAGGGTCGAACATTGTTTCTAGGCATTTTCAGCAAACAAAGGTAGAAAGACATATTTCATTTTCTTCATACAGGATAAACTATAGTAAGAATTGATGTATCAATAGATACTTTCAATTCCAGTTCAAGACTACAGGGTTTTTACTTTACTATTCCTCTCCCATGCTGAGAGTCTCAGTTTTTAATAACACCAGTAGTGATAGAATTAAAATGTCACCTAATCACTCATTTCCTTGATCCCACAATATGTTCAGAATCAAGATTTATCTTCATTTTCTTTGTCCCAAGAGTATATTCCGTTATGAATGTATAGTCAGCCTAGTATGATTTAAAATAACTTAGAATAGTTCTTCTGTTCATGATTATGCCAATAAAAGCTTAGATATGAATTTCAGTTTGTTTGTTTTTTATTCTTTTATTTTTTAGTATTTAAATTTTATGTTTACATAAATTACATAATTTAAAAATAAAATGTACAAAACCCAGGGAATGTAGATTCTGTCCTTGTCACCTTTATTTCTTCCGTTTCCTAAAGATAACCACTTAAAAGCTTTTGTATTTTATCTTTCAGTTATTGTATGTGTGAAGATTTGTGTGTGTGTATTTCTCCTCCTCCTTCCAGGATGAATTTTCTTCATCCTGTTTTTTCAACTTAAAGATATATCCTGGAGACTGTTCCATAGTTTGATGAATTTTGACTCATTTTTGTCATTTTTTAAATGTTACATTTATATAAGTCTTTTATTTAAGTCATTTAAATTCTGTGGTCTATGTTATTTGCTCTCTCAGCATATATTTTGGTGTTTCAGGAGGTTTGTGTATTAGGGTTCAGTCAGGGAAGCCGATTGTGTGATGGGGTAAGCGACTTATTATGGAAATTAGACCATGTACAATTTTGAGAGGACTTGTGAGGTGAAACTCTAGAAGGAGGAGTTGGAAGATCAGAGAAAAGGAGTCACTAACCAGATCCTCTACATCAGTGGCAATGGATAGACCAGTTGGAGATTTTAGGGAAATCTGAGAAGCCGCTGCAGTGGGACTGTGTGGGAGAAACTTAAGGTGAGCCACGTGGAAAGCTCTTGGCTGTGTTTCGTCACCCACTGTGTAGATTTTCACCTAAGCATCTGGTGCTAGGCCTGTGCCACTGCTCACCCAAGACAAACCAGCAATTTTTTTTTTCTGTTGGTTATTTTTATATTGATGTCTTTGTATAGTACTCTAATTTCCTCCCTTTTTTGGGAGGGGAAGTTGTTAAACAGTGGTTTTCTTCCATAAGCAGTATTGAAATTAGCTAGTAACCTGTTCTCATCTCCTTCTCAGCCAGCATTTGGTTTAAAATAATGTCCTTTTACTCTTAGTACCATAAGGCAGTCCATATACCAAGAGTATCCTTTTTTGTGTATTCTCACTGCCCTTTCCCAATTTTGATAACTGTACCATATCTATACTGTCATTACATTTAGCAGTTACATGGTGTGTTTTCTCCTTTATTATCATTATTTATTTTCAGTTCTTTTAGTAAAGATATATTTAATGGTCCCTCATAGTGTAGATGTGTCTTCTGTTATTTTGGTTGACTGAAGCATATTGTCTAGTAGGTTTCTCAGGATAGGCTCAAGGGAACAATATTTTCTGGTTCCATGCAATTCATAACAGTTTGATTATCACCATTTTACTTGGAAGTAAGTTTGCCTGCGTGTAAAATCCTTGGCTTACTTTATCTTCTCTTGAGAATCTTAAAATGTTATTTCATTTTTTCATTAGCATATAGTATCTTCAAAGTCTGAGGACAGTCTGATTTTTGTTCTTTGTGTAAGTGACTTTCTCTTTCTGCTTAAATGTTCAAAGGATTTTTTTTTTCATTTGTTTGTTTCTTATTCACAGAAGATCAAGTTTTACTAAAATATGACCTGGTATTGGTCATTCTGAATTAGTTTTTCCATGTATGTGGTGTGCCCTTTATATAGTTTGAAATATTTAAACAAATTATCAGCAAACTTTGCTTGAATTCATTTGTAATATCCATTCTGCACCATTGATTTCGTTTCCTTCTTTGAGGACTCCTATTACACATATGTTGGATCTTGTTTGCCTGTTTTCTCTGCCACTTTATTGTAAATCCCCATCTCATTTTCCTTCTTACTTTTTTGAATATTAGAATTTTCCTCCTGTTTACCTTTTTCTCTTAAAGCATTATATTTTGTTTTATTTACTCTTTAATATCTCTGGTTAGTCTTCACTTCTGAAATGATTTTTTTTCTAATTCTTTACTGAATTTTGTCAACTTATTTGTAATTCTAATGTATTTCATATCTTTAGTCATTTAAAAACTTCTCTTGGCTCATTTTGAATTAATAATTTACAGTTTCATCTGTTGGTGAACATATCTTTTTGGCATGTTTTCATTTTCTGTAGTAATGCTATTCTGTCTCATTCCTTTTTTCTCAAAATAGTTTCACATATGACTTGACTACAGTGTTTTCTGTTGCTCATTTTTATGTGAAATTAATTTTCCTAAGTTGTTAGAAGAGAAATGTGGGCCAGTATAGCTTTCTATCTTCATGGCTCTGGAGTGCTTTTATTGCTTTAATGAATTAAATAAATACATCATCTCATTGTTTGTAAGCTCTCTTGGCTTTCTTCTCTTTTCTAACTTTGATTGGGATCTTTTTCCTTTGCCCCTGTTGTTGTTATTGTTTTCAATTTGGAGTATATCTCAGCAATTTCTTCTCAATGTGGTCTTCATCCTGGAAGGGGGTGTTTCTTTAGCTGGTTAGTTTAGAACTATGCTGTTCAGTGAGCACAATGGCTACTTAATGTTAAGTTTAAGTAGAATAAATTTAAATAATAATAAACATTTGATTCCTTATTTGCATTAGCCATGTAGCAGATGCTTAAACTTAATAGCCATATGTGGCTAGTGACTACTGTAATGAGCATTATTAATACAGTGTAATAGCCTCATTACAGAAAGTTCTATTAGACAGTGATGGTTTAAAGTGTGCTTTCTTCTTTTCAAAGTTTGTTATAGACATTTTGCAGACAAGAGCCAATTGCTGTGTGCAGAAACCTCCCTGTGTTTCAGCTAAGCTCTAAACTTGTCCTGCTGTACATCTCATTGAGGATGTAATACAGTTTTGGGATTTTCCTCTTGTCAGTTCAGTTCAGTCGCTCAGTCGTGTCTGACTCTTTGTGACCCCATGAACCACAGCACGCCAGGCCTCCCTGTCCATCACCAACTCCTGGAGCCTACCCAAACTCATGTCCATTGAGTCGGTGATGCCATCCAACCATCTCATCCTCTGTCATCCCCTTCTCCTCCTGCCCTCAATCTTTCCCAGCATGTCTTTTCAAATGAGTCAGCTCTTTGCATCAGATGGCCAAAGTATTGGGGTTTCAGCTTCAGCATCAGTCCTTCCAATGAGTATTCAGGACTGATTTCCTTTACGATGGTCTGGTTGGATCTCCTTGCAGCCCAAGGGACTCTCAAGAGTCTTCAACACCACAGTTCAAAAGCATCAATTCTTCGGTGCTCAGCTTTCTTTATAGTCCAGCTCTCACATCCACACATGACTACTGGAAAAACCATAGCCTTGACTAGATGGACCTTTTTTTGGCGAAGTAGTATCTCTGATTTTTAATATGCTGTCTAGGTTGGCCATAACTTTTCTTCCAAGGAGCAAACGTCTTTTAATTTCATGGCTGCAGTCACCATCCACAGTGATTTTGGAGCCCAAGAAAATAAAGTCTGTCACTATTTCCCTATCTATTTGCCATGCAGTGATAGGACCAGATGCCATAATCTTAGTTTTCTGAATGTTGAGCTTGAAAGCCAACTTTTTTATTCTTCTCTTTCACTTTCATCAAGAGACTATTTCTTCACTTTCTGCCATAAGGGTGGTGTCATCTGCATATCTGAGGTTATTGATATTTCTCTCAGCAGTCTTGATTCCAGCTTGTGCTTCATCCAGTCCAGTATTTCTCATGATGCACTCTGCATATACATTAAATAAGCAGGGTGACAGTATAAAGCCTTAACGTACTTCTTTCCCTATTTGGAAAATAGTCTGTTGTTTCATGTCCAGTTGTAAGTAGTGCTTCTTGACTGGAACAGATTTCTCAGGAGGCAGGTCAGGTGGTCTGGTATTCCCATCTCTTGAAGAATTTTCCACAGTTTGTTGTGATCCACACAGTCAAAGGCTTTGGCATAGTCAGTACAGCAAAGTACATGTTTTTCTGGAACTCTCTTGCTGTCTCGATGATCCAATGGATGTTTTTCAATTTGATCTCTGGTTCCTCTGCCTTTTCTAAATCCAGCTTGAACATCTGGAAGTTCACGGTTCATGTGCTGTTGAAGCCTGACTTGGAGAATTTTGAGCATTACTTTGCTTGCATGTGAGATGAGTGCAATTGTGCAGTAGTTTGAGCATTCTTTGGCATTGCCTTTCTTTAAGATTGGAATGAAAACTGACCTTTTCTGGTCCTGTGGCCACTGCTGAGTTTTCCAAATTTGCTGGCATATTGAGTGCAGCACTTTCACATCGTCATCTTTCAGGATTTGAAATAGCTCAACTGGAATTCCATCACCTCCACTAGCTTTGTTCATAGGGATGCTTCCTAAGGCCCCTTGACTTTGCATTCCAGGATGTCTGGCTCTAGGTGAGTGATCACACCAATGTGATTATCTGGGCTGTGAAGATCTTTTTTGTATAGTTCTTCTGTGTGTTCTTGCCACCTTTTCTTAATATCTTGTGCTTCTGTTAGGCCCATACCGTTTCTGTCCTTTATTGTACCCATCTTTGCATGAAATATTCCCTCGGTATCTCTAATTTTCTTGATGAGATCTCTAGTCTTTCCCATTCTGTTGTTTTCCTCTATTTCTTTGCATTGATCGCTGAGGAAGGCTTTCTTATTTCTCCATGCTCTTTGGAACTCTGCATTCAAATGGGTATATCTTTTCTTTTCTCCTTTGCCTTTCACATCTCTTCTTTTCACAGCTATTTGTAAGGCCTCCTCAGACGATGTATGATCCTATTACCATTTTCTTAATTGTTCTTTTTTTTTTTTCTATAGGTCTTTCCCTTCTCTTGTGTTTCCTGCCTAGAGAAGTTCCTTTAGCACTTGTTGTAAAGCTGATTTGGTGGTGCTGAATTCTCTTAACTTTTGCTTGTCTGGAAAGGTTTTGATTTCTCCATCAAATCTGAAGGAGAGTCTGGTTGGGTAGAGTATTCTTGGTTGTAGGTTCTTCCCTTTCACCGCTTTAAATATATGGTGCCATTCCCTTCTGGCTTGTTGAAAAATTGGGTGATAACCTAATGGTAGTTCCCTTGAATGTTATTTGTTGTTTTTCCCTTGTTGGTTTTAATATTATCTTTGCCTTTAGTTTTTTGTCAGTTTGATTACTATGCGTCTTCATGTGTTCCTCCTTGGCGTTGTCCTGACTGCAACTCTCTGTGCTTCCTGAACTTGGCTGACTATTTCCTTTCCCATGTTAGGGAAATTTTCAGCTATTATCTCTTCAAACATTATTTAGTATTTCTTTACTGTCAAGTTAGTCAAATTATTAACTAAGGAAATTTTGACATGCTACTTGGTCTCTTTCCACTTTTTGTTGCACCATTTTAAAAAGAGGAAGCTGGACTCAGGTTTGTTTTTTCACGGAGGAACTTCATCAGTGTTCTCTGTTAGTGTTAGCAGGATTTAATATTTAAACAGTACATATATTTGTGATGCTTTCAATACAGAATGCTGCTCTTAAACTGAATAGAAATGAACTTCTTTGTAGTGCAAATTGGTTCATTCTCAGATAAGTGTGGTCCCCTTAAAGGATATTTTTTTCCATGAGATCTATCTTTTTGTCATTCTGTTACTCCCTCAACTGTGTACCTGAGGGTGATTATCTTACCTGAGTCAGTTTGACCATGTATATTGTAGGCTATACAGTTTGTTTTGTTTTCTGAACATTCTGGAGTTATTTGCCATTATTGACCAGAGGTCTAAGGCATAGATTTTCTTGATCTATTGATTTTTTAAATGCTTGAGTTCAATATATAAGGGAAAAGATTGTTTGCATTTTCTTGCAGGCATTTTTCTCTGAAATAATTTTTAGCTTCAGTGAAGTAGCTCTATTTCTGTGAGTCATCATTCTGTCTTATATAGTGCTGGGTAAAGGTTTAATTTTGTAGATAAAGATTTATGACTTATAGAAAGCTGAAAAAATTGAAATTTCTTCAGAATTTTAGATTTGCTATAAATTTCTTTATATATTGAAAATTGGAGTTTAATCTACAAATACATGTAATTGTGCTTGATAAAATGTTCCTAAAAATCTCATGATTTTTCAATGAGAAATAGATTTCTCATTAGTTATTTTAAAATGTAAATTTACGTGTTTTTTTGGTTTGTTTGTTTCCTCAGCTTCCAATAAAAACAGGACAGCAGAACACACATACCAAAGTCAGCACTGAGCACAACAAGGAATGTCTTATCAATATTTCCAAATACAAGTTTTCTTTGGTTATAAGTGGCCTCACCACTATCTTAAAGAATGTTAACAATATGGTGAGTATTTGCTTTACTGTTTTATGGGGGAATTTGGTTTGTTTTCTATTTTAAAATTTGGAGCAACATATTTTGAAGTATGTAAAGTCATTTTCTGTGGACTCTGGATGTAAAGATTTGTCTTAACTTGTGGATAAGTGAAGATAACCTTTTAACTTTCTTTTTAGATTTTAATTCTTTTGTTTTAGATACTTGTCTTATTTGTGACTCTATCTACTGTTCGATTTTTCTGAAATTAGAATTTCATACAGATTTTGTCATATATGAATTGACTATAATAATCTATTTAAATCTTTTCCTTAGCTTGTCATTTGAATATTTACATATCAGATTGTCCTAGTCCAAAGGAGTTGGTAAATAAAATATGACTTTGTAGTCCTAAAATGTGAAGTGCTTTTGTGAAGATACTGTTTATTTCCTTCCTCCTGTAACCTGTGGCAGATTCCATTGTAGAGAGTCTGTGTTAAAACAGTTTTCCTTAGATACCAATTTCATCAAGTATTTCCGCTGTCAAAAGCTCATAATTGCTTCTTTCATTCCTTGCTTTATACAATTTGTTCACATCCCCTAGACTTCAGCATACTCCTGCTGTTTTCTCTGTGTCCCTTTGAACATACTATCAATATTTTTCCTGTCCTGCCAGGTGGTTCTTTCCTCTGTGTCAGTCCCTATCTAAAATCTGCTTCATGCTCAGTTCAGAACAGCCGATCTGGATATATCTGGATTAACTCCCAAACTGCTCAGCTTGTTTTGAGCACTTAAAACCACGATTTTTATTGTTTGTATTGAGCAATGAAACTGATTTTTGGTTGTAGATTGTGAAAATCAGTAAGTACCATTTTCATAGTCATATCATCTTTGGTGTGTTTTGTTTCTGAAAAGTTGATTAGAAGCTATCCCAGAGTTACAAAATTGGTAAACTGGAGGTGTGGTCAGTCCTTTGCTTTACAAAGATATTTTCTCTTTATGGAAAAAAAAATAAGATTTTCTGAAAAAAGCAGAACTTCTTATAAACATGTATAGTGCTTTACAGAAATACATTTAAGATTTTATGGAGCTATTCTGTTACACAGTGTGTGGGTCATAGTGATAGGATTTTGCTTATATAAATAAATGGACATGTTTCCAGTCAGATTGAAAATGTTTTGGTATTTGGACCCTTCTTTTAAAAATGAAAACAGTATTGCGATATTGGCATTCATTTCATGCTTATTGAGTAAATTAAATTGTGGAAGCCATAATCTCTTGTTGGTAAATAGCATAGTGAATGTTTAAGACTTACTGTAATTGATGTTATAGCATTTTGTTGCTATAAGAGTTTAGGCTTTGATTTTTTTTGATTATTTTGTGGCATCAAAGTATGGTTAAATGTTTAACATTCTAGTAAAGATCTATATATCTAAATCCTATATATTTAAAAAACATTGTTCAAACCTGCTGCTGCTGCTAAGTCGCTTCAGTCCTAAATTGTACTTAAAAACTTTCATGGGACTTTCCTAATGTTACTATTTCTTTAATGGTGTTCATTTCAAAGTACATTTACTACATATTTTAAAAGTATAAATTAGAGTATCTTTTACTGTGGCAGACTAATGGCAGATTGTAGTAAATTCCAGCATTTTTGTTTGCCTGAGAATTTTGTGTGAGCATTAGGATAAAATCAGAAATAATAGATTTAAATATAGTATAATCTGGGAGATAAAATAGCACACTGTTGATTTTCTTGATCCTTAGTCCCTCATTTTTCAGATGTGTGCTGATTTGTAGTGGGGAGTAATAACCAACTTTAATGTTCTGAATATCTTTTCTTTTAGAGAATATTTGGAGAAGCTGCTGAAAAAAATTTATATCTCTCTCAGTTGATTATATTGGATACACTGGAAAAATGTCTTGCTGGAGTAAGTGAATCTGTTCTTGAATAGGCA
Organism: Ovis canadensis; assembly: GCF_042477335.2. NCBI lineage: Eukaryota > Metazoa > Chordata > Mammalia > Artiodactyla > Bovidae > Ovis > Ovis canadensis. The sequence goes on along the minus strand of NC_091255.1, from coordinate 27,230,483 downwards.
TGTTTTATGAATTCAGTTTTGAGAATGATCTGATGTACTGAGTGAAGCATAGATGTGGACAAGAAGAGTCATGGAGTAAAACATGAAAATGAGTTTTGTTTGCAGAGCAGACAGGGTAGCATAGAGAAGTTTTCAAGAAAAAATTATATTCTCTTCTTTTGTAAATTAAATGTTAAGATTACTTATAAGTAATAAAGTTTATGTTTATAAAGTTAAGTTGGAGTCATATCTCTCAGGTTTTTTAGAAAAAATTTTATAGAAAAGTCACTATTTCATTAATTTCTCAAGTGGTTAGGCCTGTGGCATTGCTTGGCTGTCAAAAAATGTGATGTTAAAGACCACGAGAATCTTATTTCCCCCGTATGAATCTGATTTTAATATTTTACTTTTCAAATTTATGATAAAGAGAACTTAAATTTAAGCTGTTATATTGCTGATAGATCCTACCTTAAAAACACTTTTTATGTAAATATGAACATATAAAATAGACACGTGGAGGAGTGTGTGGGTGTGTTAGTCACTCAGTTGTGTCCGACTCTTTGTGACCACACAGACTGTAGGCCACCAGGCTCCTCTGTCCATGGAATTCTCCTTGCAAGAATACTGGAATGGGGTGCCACTCCCTTCTCCAAGAGATCGTCCCAGTCCAGGGACTGAATCCTGGTCTCTTGCTTGGTAGGCAGATTCTTTACCATCTGAGCCGCCAGGGAAGACCATGTGGAGGAGTCGTTGAACACAAAACAGCTGTTTCTCATGTCTTCTCTGAATAGTTACCTCAGAGTTTTCAACCATGACTTAATCAGAATTTTTTCAAGAAGATTGGTTGTATAGAGCATAGTGTTTCTATATTTCAACAGCTTTAACTCTTCCTGGAAAATAGTAGAAGTTTATATAAATATATAAATTTTATATTTATTTTTAGAATTATTTTATATTTATTCATATTAAATTTTATATTAATACTTTAATACCTCCATTTTAAAGATCTGTCTCTTCAGTATGTATTGGGGTTAACTTATTTCTTAGAAGATTATAATCTCCCTTCCTTTGAGCTATCTTTTGCTTTTATTCTAAATTGCTTCTCTCTTTCACATGTTAAAGTTGTTCTCTATAGTAAACCTAGATAAGAAAGGACTTTGACATATGAGCACTGATCCGTTGAGAAGAGAGAAAACAGTCACAGGTGTTTAAGGAACGTGTAGGATAGGGAGTTAAGACAATACATACTCTTCATACAATGATGGATCCTTAGGGAAGAGAACTATTTCAGACGATAGGCCGCAAAACCTAAGCGTGGTGTTTTAAATTCTTTTATTGATCCTTATCCATATTCCTAAATTGTGAGACAATGCTTATAAATTTTCTACTTAAATTGGGGGTGAGCTAATTTCGTTTTAGCTTTGTGTTGTCTCTTAATTTGTGATGAGCTGTCATTCATTTGTGAAATGGGGTGGAAGAGCAGAAAACTTGTTAAATGTTTAATAGAATGATGAAAGTTTGAAGGTACATGATTTTTTTTTTTAACTTCTCTTGAATCCATTTTTTGTAGTGATCTTACTAGTTTGTAGTTACCAGTACATCTATGACACCCATGTTTGAATGCGAGTAGGCTGGTTTGTTGCCTCTTCAGTTCTACGTCTTTTCTCCATTAACATTTATAATCAAGAGGTCCTGGTAAATGTATTTTGGAGAATGATCACTGATATCATTGGCCCCAGTTTAATTTGATAGTCTTTGGAGATAGCCAAAATGAAGCTCTACTAAGTGGACATGGTATAACTTATATAATCCATAAAATAGACATTATCTTGCTTTGCTCTACTATTGAAAATGTATAATTGTTTCATTAAATTTATAATTAAAAATAGTATTGTTCATGTTATTGAACAGTTGTGTTTTTCTGGATTGCCTTCATTAACTCTTTTGATTTTCCTTTTTATTTTTTATTCTTAACCTTTTTTTTTAAGTAGGTCCTTGCTGGTTATTTATTTTCCTTTTTAGATCAAAGTAAGTTGAGGCTTAAGAAGAACTGAGCCCTATAAGTACATGTGTATCATATCAGTAGTTGAAATAGCTAAATGAAAGTGAACAGATACTTAACAGTATTATGATTAAAATCAAAATTTCATAAGTAAAATTTTGTAGACTGAAGAATCTTAAGTATTTTTGTTCCTATATATGTGACCATTGGATTTCCCAGGTGGCTCTAGTGGTAAAGAACTCGCCTGCCAATGCAGGAGACATAAGAGATGCAGGTTCAATCCCTGGGCTGGGAAGATCCCATGGAAGAGCACATGGCAACCCACCCCAGGATTCTTACCTGGAGAATCCCACGGACAGAAGAGCCTGCCAGGCTACAGTCGTAAAGAGTCAGCCTGAGGCGATGGCACACTTGCACACACACATGCATGTGACCATTATTCAAAACTTGAACGCTTCTAGGGCTTCCCTGATAGCTCAGTTGGTAAAGAGTCCACCTGCAATGAAAGAGACCCTGGTTCGATTCCTGGGTTGGGAAGATCCGCTAGAGAAGAGGTATGCTACCCACTCTAGTATCTATGGACTTCCCTTGTGGCTCAGCGGGTCAAGAATCCTCCTGCCATGTGGGAGACCTGGGCTCGATCCTGGGATTGGGAAGATCCCCTGGAGAAGGGAAAGGCTACCCACTCCAGTATTCTGATCTGGAGAATTCCATGAGCTGTATAGTCCATGGGGTTGCAAAGAGTGAGTAAATTCCACTTCACTCACATACCTTTTATTTGTTTATTAATTGGACTTAGTTTCAAGTCTGGTTGGTTTGGTTAGCGTATAAATAAGAAAGAACATTGTAACTCAAATTTTGCAGTTTTTTAAATATTTTGTAATATCTATTTACTTTTCATGTATTTCAATGTATTTGTATCTGAAAGCTTCTGGAATGCAGTTACAGATTTGAGCATAGCACAGTTAGAGAAATTTGTTGTCATCTTGCTTGGCATTATCAAAATCGTCATTAATATAAGGATACTAAGCCATTAGGTAAAATATTGGGGTGGAATAGTGTATTTTCATGGTAGCTTATTCATTGGTTGTTTTGTTAATTGCAGATAGATTTACTTTACAAAGTAGAGATCTTAGTGTTAACACCAAAGATATCGTTAACAGAGGGACCACCTGGCATATGTACTCCTGATATGATGTAATATGAACTGTAATGAATTTTGCTTAGTGTTTAACCTGACTCTAATGAGACCATTAGATGTAGTCCCTGGTGGCTCAGACAGTAAAACGTCTGCCTGCAATGCGGGAGACCCTGGTTCGATTCCTGGGTCGGGAAGATCCCCTGGAGAAGGAAATGGCAATCCACTCCAGCACTCTTGCCTGGAAGATCCCATGGACAGAGGAGCCTGATAGGCTACAGTCCATGGGGTCGCAAAAAGTCAGGCACGACTGAGCAATTTCACTTTCACTTTCACTAAGACCATTAGGTTTAGATTCCAGCTTAACAGGAAATGTAGCAACTAGAAGAGCAAGTTACATCACTAAGACATAATCAGATCAGTAATATAGAACATTTTATGAGGCAGCTGATCTGTTTTCTTTAAAAAAAAAGGTCACTGTTACGGAAAATAAAAATGGTGTACATAGAGTGTGAGGGGAAATACTTTGAGGATAAAGAGACTAAAGGAGTGTAACGATCATGCTGCAGTCAAACCTTTTTTGGACCCTGGTTGAGTAAAACTTGAACAGCTATGAAAGACATTCAGCAGGGCAGTGGCAAAATTTGGATATGAATTGGCTATTAGCTGATATGAGGGAATTTTTTACTTTTCCTAGTATGATTGCATTGAAGTTGGAGAATTTCCTTGTATTTAAGTGATATTAAAGTAAGGTAGTATTGAAGTTATGGTGTTCGTAATTTACTTTGAAATGGTTAAACCAAAACAAAATTATTTGCAGTAAGTAATATCTGTCTGTTTTGGTCAGTCTCCCTAAAGGTAGATGTGATTGTCCAGCTTGGAATTAATTTGGTTGTTGAGACAGATGAATAAATGTGCTCATCAGTGTATATGAATAAGGTTTATTTAGGACTCATAGTAAACTAGGATTCCCAGGAGTGGGAGAGCTTACTAAGGGGAACAAATATAGGAACAAGCAGAAATATAGGTCCTTAGGGGATTGATGGGCTATCTCAACTTTTATTGTGATTAAGAGGTGAAAGATGGAGCCATCTTTTTTTATTAAACCAACTGTAGATAAATAGACCAAACATGATGAAATATTAACAATTGTGGAATCTAGGTGATGAGTATAAGGGTGTAAATTATTCTATTTCAATTATGTATGTTTGAAATTTTTCATTATAGAAAATATTTACATGTAAGTTTAAGAAAGTTTTAGAATTACGTGATTGTTTCTATTTTAGCAACCAAAGGACACAATGAGATTAGATGAAACGATGCTGGTCAAACAGTTGCTGCCAGAAATCTGCCATTTTCTTCATACTTGTCGTGAAGGAAACCAACATGCAGCTGAACTTCGGAATTCTGCCTCTGGGGTGTTATTTTCTCTTAGCTGCAACAACTTCAATGCAGTCTTTAGTCGAATTTCTACCAGGTTAGTGTGCAAATTTTCACAGGAGTGTTGTAAGTATAAATTTTGTCTTCATTTAAAAAAAAAGGTTGACAGGAACAAGTTTAATGTGGGCTTTTGTTAAAATTTTATGCATTATCACGTGATATTGTGATCTTGGTGGGTACATAAAATATGAAAATGAAAATGTTAGTTGCTCAGTTGTGTTGACTCTTTGCTACCCCATGGACTGTTGCCTCTGTCCATGGAATTCTTCAGGCAAGAATACTGGAGTGGGTAACCATTCCCTTCTGCAGGAGATATTCCTGACCTAGGGATTGAAGCCAGGTCTCCTGCATTGCAGGTAGATTCTTTAACATCTGAGCCACCAGGGAAGCCCAAATTAATCACAATTAAATGTGAGTACTGTTATAAGCTTGAAAGTATAAATTTTAGGAAGAAAATATCACCTATGATCAAGTTTTTTTTTAATACTAAGTATGAATTTTTAGTTTGGCTTTTTAAGCATGTTATTCCTTTTTATTAAAGTAGTCAAATCAGAATAATTGATGAGTAGTCAGAATTCTAATGATATTTAAAGCTCTGATCCTTCTCACAAGACCCTAAGTTACCAAAAACAAAACCCAAAAAACCAAACCAGCAATGTGGGAAGCACAAGAAAGTAATTGCAACGTAGAATTTTCTAGAAAGTGAACTGTGAAAGCTCCCATTTGTTGAACATTTGCAGTTTGTGCTATGCTATTTTATCCTCACAGTATCCCTGAAATGTAGGTGGTAATTACCCCATTTTACAGGTAATCGAACTAATACTGAAGAAGTAATCAAGGCAGTGTTCCCAATAACAGAGGTCCCAAAATTTCTAAGTCAGACTGCCTTCAGAGTCTGTTTGTTCTATTGTACTAGGCTGCTTTCCTATACTTCTGTTTTAGCCTAGTTTGATGAAATCCTTTTTTATAATATACACTGCTGTACTTTAAAATTGTATGATAAATATAATTGAAGCTTTTATTGAAAATTAGAAGTCATCATATGATCATTTGTTGTGATATGCTACAAATGGAGAGGTGAGTATAGAATTGTAACCAATGGTAGCAAGTCTCTCTGGAACTTAATTTCATGTAGATGATTTGCCTTTTTTATGCAAGTAGAGTCAAACAGGTCCTTAATTATGACCAAGTAGGAAGCATAACATAAATCACTTAGTGCTTCAGTGAATCAGAGACTAATACATAATAGAGAAAAGCAATCTTCCTTGCTTAATGATACCTACAGCTTTAATTTGTGTTGTGTGAGCGAGCATTGGATTTCCATGAGTCAGCTTAGTTCATTCTCATGTTGTTTTGCAATAGGTGTGAGTGAGAAATATACATCATAGCTTGAGAATTTGTGCTATGGTTTTTAGGGGGAATCAGCTAACTTCAAAATCCTGCAGTCTTTTTATTAAAAGATGGCATTTCTGTAGTCATGATTCTAGGCAACAGTATTCTTCAACTTCTCAGAATTCTGGTGCAGAGAAAATTAAAATTTTATTTAATGTTACAATATGACTGATAATGTAGAGTCATGTTTATATAATGGAACAATGTCTTCATGAACACTTAAGTGTTAACATTTCATATTCTGAGTAACACCGGTTGAAGGGCAAGGTAGCAAACACCTAGGTAATAGGAGGCATTAAAATGATAAAAAACAAAACCCCTTCTTTGTTTAGGTGATACTAGACCAGTCTTACTTTTTTAAATCATCTTACACGGACGGTAGAAAATGATCAAAAGAATAAAATGTTTTTAGTCTATCCAAGCATGAATTGCTTTAATAAAACACAGCATATGCCCCACTTCTGAAAATTTAAAAATCTTCTGGTCTCCAAATGTTTTATTTTGCAGCATTAGCACATGTAAAAATAGGCAACCTTTGTGTGTTTCCTGAATCTAGTTCACTCTTTCCAGAATAGAAGTTAATAAGTCTCCAGAATAAGCTAGTTTCTTTATCTTTCGGGGGACACAGACTGCTCAGAAATGGAATCTGTGAAATTTATGTTTCAGACAATTGCATTTGCTGTTTCATCTAGCTTATGCCAGGAATAGGAGCTGATCTTATTAGAGGGTCACTTACCTAAAAAGACCATTATGATGGTTTAACTTAGATGGAGTTATCCTGTGACACTCCAGTGTCATAGCATTAGGTGACTTAAAATATGCAAGAAATTGAAATGACATTTCTTTCTGAAGATAGATTTTATACTTTGTATAATCAATGGCATGAGAATTTGTTGTGTTTGGCCATTCTACCTACCTATGGATGTTTCTCTTTTAGGATTAACATTAGCTTTTGATATTTCTGTCATTGCTTTTCTTTCAGGAAATAATATGAATTACAGATCTTAAGATAATTTTTTTATTCTGCTAAAGTATATATCATGTTCTGTGGCTCATAGTATTGTTTTATGTAGACCATTAGCTGCTTTCTCCACCGAATTGCCTGTTTTATGGTTGGAGGGTCCTAAAGACCCAAATTATGTCTGATTTGAAATATCACCAGAAGCAGAAGACTCAGTCACTCTGAAAGTTCTATTTGATTCTTTTACAAGTCTGCTTTTTTTTTTAGTAGTTTATTAAATATTCTTTTTTACAGTTTAATATTTCTTCTTGTATGTCTAATTATTTAAAATGTTCTTATTTACTTTCTCTTTAAGATTGTTAAATCTCATTTGTTTCTATGTGCCAACTCTCATTCACAGTGAATTGTTTCTCTCTGTTTGTAAACTGTGATTTATCTTTAGTGCAGTGTGTATTTTCTTTGGAAATCTCTTGTCACCTGGGACTCAGAGTATCCTAATGATGGTTTTGCATTTGCCAAGTGCCCAGTTTTGGACCCGTGTTTTTGTTAATTTCTCGGTCCCAGATTGTATGGGTAGTACAAATGTGGGCCTCAAATCCTTGCAAGGTGACAGCTCTGGGTGACTTTTTCCTCTACACAAAGCTTAGGGAGAGCAGACAGACTTCTTTTGCTGGTAAATCCCTACCCCCACCCCCCCTTTTTTTTTCTCCCTGTCTCCCTTTCAGTCTCTCTGTCTTTTTTCAGGAAGTGCCTAGCTCTTTCTAGCCATGTTTTATGCAAGGCCCTGGTTCTGCTTCCTGCATTGTTAGGGTTCAGGGCTTTGTATCCAGTCTTATGTGGATGTTTAGCCCCACACCCCTAGTTTAAGGAGAGGAGAAACTTAACCAACTCTCACCCTTTTGTTGGCCAGATCATCCTTCAGAACCATCTCTGGTTTTCAGTTTCCTTTCCATTTCTGGACTTGGGTGGGTAAATAGCATTTGTTTTGCTTTATTTCTATACATTTAAAATATCTGTTTGTTGTTGTTCAGTTTATCTAGTCTTTTTAGATGTTTTAGTGATAGGTTTTCCAGTTCATTTCTTTTGACCATAATACCTTTTTATTTGATTTCTCTGCCTTATAAATTCCCTAAATGCCCCTTCCTTATGATAATAACAACTGTAAAAGGAATTAAACTTCCCTTCCATTTTTCACAAACAACCACCAGAGTTAGCTTTTCAAAAGTTGGTGTTGCTGATTTGCCAAGTTGTGTTTCCTAAGGAGTCATATTCCATATTTTTAGGCTCTTTGCAGCAGCTGTGGAATTTGTAGCATATAAGTCAGTTTTGAGGACCTTCTCATTCCCAGTGTGAACTGCTAAGCTTTTCTCACCCTGATGATAAGAAGAACATTAGTGTAAGTGCTTAGAATAATTTTACTGTTAGCTATACATCTGTAGGCTGAAGTGAGTGAAAGAAGAATTTGAGAAGGAAGAAATAGTATTGATTTCATTTTTTAGCAACTGAAGGTTTAATGAGATGATAATGTCAATTTTAAATTATACTGCATTGGTTACAGTTTGAGCTAATATTTTAAATAAAATCATGTAGTGCTTGTGTTTTTTTACCATCAATCAATTCAATTTGTTGAATTCAGAATTTTGAACTATCCTAAAACTTCAGTTGATAGATTATTTTTGGTTTTTTACTTTTCAGGTTACAGGAATTGACTGTTTGTTCAGAAGACAATGTGGATGTTCATGATATAGAATTGTTACAGTATATTAATGTGGATTGTGCAAAGTTAAAACGACTCCTGAAGGGTAAGTTTAAATGAATGATGTATGTGAAATGAATCACTGTGGGTGAAAAATAAGTATTTTGAATGTACTAATTGAACTAATAATGTTGAGGTAGAACATCAAAATACATTTTATAATGCAAATGTCCTTGAGAAGTGGATAGTAATACTTTATGGTTCAGTAATTTTTGAACCTTTGCAAATAATACAGTAATGAATATCTTAAGTCTTGGCAATGTAAAATTTTTGTTCAACTGCAGTTTTTTGCTTTTTCTCTTTATTAAAGAGAATGTGAAGATGGCTGTTATTTAATTTTTCTAGAATTTCATCTCAAGGATAGTTATGTGTTATAGAAGTTATTTGTTTAGTGTAGTGCTAAAAGCAGATAGTTTAGCAGGGTATAAAAGTTTCATTGCAGATGGAACCAGAAGATTGTGCTTTTATGATGAGAGGAGAAATTGAGTCAGGAATCTTATTTCTGATATTCTGTTTCCAACTCTGTTATCACCTTACTGACTGACTTTATAGCATTTCAAAGTCTTTTATTCTTTCAGTGCTTAGTTTTGCTTCCTTATAGAACATATCAATAGTAGTCACATGTGGGAATATGCCTATGTGTAATGTGTAATGCCTAATGTGTAATTTTAAAGCTTTGAAGAGTGCTTTCTATCATTATGTTGACTGAAATGAACTATCAGAAGGAATTGAGAGGGTTTTTGGTGGTAAGCAGGAATGTGTTAATATAAATCAAATAACACTGAGTATTATGAATATACTGAGTATAAATGCCTAAATTCATTTCACAGAAATTGTTTTTTAATTTTATGTAATATTGGATTCTGGCTAATTTAAATGTGAAACTTTATAGTATGTGATTCATACTTATTTTTATTTTACTTTGTATATTGATAAAGGAATTGTCAACAGTGTTTTTTCATGTTTGACCTGGAAGGAGATTTAGTTATACTACCTTTGAAAACCGCATGTAAGAATTAAAGATTTAAAAAAAAATAATAATAAAATAAAAAATAAATAAATAAATAAATAATAAAAATTAAAAAAAAAACAAACAAACATACTCATTCAATATTAGGTAACTGTTAGAACCAGTAACAATTTGTAGGATAATAAAAATACTCATCTGATATCCTTCCAACTGGAAAAAAAAAAAAAAAAAGAAGGCTGAGTGCTGAAGAATTGATGCTTTTGAACTGTGGTGTTGGAGAAGACTCTTGAGAATCCCTTGTACTGCAAGCCGATCCAACCAGTCCATTCTGAAGGAGATCAACCCTGGGATTTCTTTGAAAAGAATGATGCTAAAGCTGAAACTCCAGTATTTTGGCCACCTCATGCGAAGAGTTGACTCACTGGAAAGACTCTGATGCTGGGAGAGATTGGGGGCAGGAGAAGAAGGAAATGACAGAGGATGAGATGGCTGGATGGCATCACTGACTCGATGGACGCGAGTCTGAGTGAACTCCAGGAGTTGGTGTTGGACAGGGAGGTCTGGTGTGCTGCGATTCATGGTGTCGCAAAGAGTTGGACATGACAGCGACTGAACTGAACTGAACTGAACTGATTTGCTGTTTCCTAGGCATTTTGAATGATCCAGGAGGCAGATGATCAGGTTATTCTTATGAGTAAAAAAATTTAAACTGTCAATAAGAAAACTACCCTGTAAAATGTGGGTCTAGGCAATCTGTTTCCATAGTTATTGTGAATATTCACTATTATACACTTTAGTAATAATCATGTGACATAGTGAAACTGTATTTTTTACTGTTTTGCCAGGAATTCAGTTTTGTGTCCATTAAATATATATATGAAATGTAAAAAAAAAAAAAAAGAAAACAGTTCTGCAGTGCAATTTTCAGAATACCATGTTTAGTTTTCCTAACATTTGCTTTAAACTCAACAACCATTTCACCAAAGATGTAAAAAAAAAAACCTGTATCTATATAGGTGAATACCATAAGGCTGTGTTCCAGCTATATTACCACTGTTCAGAATTTATGATTTTAGGCCATTACCATGATAAAACCAAGCAATGCTTACCTCACGTTTCAGTAGCTTTAATTAAGGAGAAATGAATCATTTTAGCTGTTACATCCCTAGTGGCTCAGACGGTAAAGAATTCTGCCTGCAATGCAGCAGACCTGGGTTTGATCCCTGGGTTGGGAAGATTCCCTGGAGGAGGGCATGGCAGTCCACTCCAGTGTTCTTGCTTGGAGAATCCCCGTGGACAGAGGTGCCTGGTGGGCTGTAGTACATGGGGTTGCAGAGAGTTGGACACAACTGAGTGACTAAGCACAGCATAGACAAGTAGACAGTAGTTATTTTAGATTATAATAAACCACCACTCAATTCAGTGTAAATTTCAGGATTTTAATATTTATTATTAAACATTGAAAAGTTAAGGAATGATAATATTTAGATATTTTCTCTATGTATAAAATTTAAGAAATGTGAGGTTTTTTTTCATAGCTGTTCAGTGACATATGGGAAATCTAGTCCAGAGTGCTTGTGGATAGGTATTTGTTTAAAAGATCGGTTTCTTAGAAATGTTTAATACATAATAATTAATTGATGGTTCTCCATGCACAATGAGAGAAACTAAGTGTATGGATAAAGTACTTTCTTTTTATTGTGGTAAGTTATCCCCATTGAATGCAGCTTCCTTATGAGCATAAAGTTATAGAATTTTTGCTGATAAATATGACATATAAAGCTAGTATTAACCAGACCAGCAAAAGATGGTTCTGTACAGTCATGGTGAAAGGAATGGAAACTTCCTATAGTATGAATAGTAAAAGTAATAATGTGTTTTAAATTCAATTCAGCAGCTTTTGTTGAGAAACTATATGTAAGAAACCATGCTGATTGCTGGGATTACAAAGATTAATAAAATATTGAGTCTCTCCCTTTGGAGCTCATGACCTGGTTTATGAGACAAATATATTATCAGATTATTTGCAAAGCAGTGTGGCAAAGCTAAATAGAGTATAATGTGAGAGAAGAAGTGTGTATGTGTTTAGGGGCAGGAGATGTTAAAAGCAAGATTCACAGGTACAACAGTACATCGTATCATATTAATAAAAACATAGTAACATTTGTTGCATTTTCAGTATGTGCCATACATCACCCTGTGCAATTTACATGCTCTTTCTCATCAATAATCACAAGAACCCTGTGAAACAGATGTTACTATTATCATCCTTTATATTGATGAGGAAACTGAGGCCTAAGTAACATTTCCAAGATCATACATCTGTTGAGTGGCAGGATAAAGATTCAGTTCACATCTGCATCTCTAGATCCAAAGTACTTAACTGCTGTATTATTTTGCTTATGGGTAATGAGGCTTTGTTTTAGTGGCTGTGGGAAGTGATGCAAAGGTTTTTGGGTGGGAATTACCTTGATCTGTGTTTTATTTTAGATATGCCACTTTGCTTGAAATTTGCAGGATGATTTGATAGAAAGTTGCATGAACTTCTGGGACTTGGTTGTGTAGTAATGTGAGGTTGAATTAAGGATAGTGGAGGTCTGGATGGAATGGGATAGAGTGGGGACCAATTTGATATGGTATTTAGGATGAAAAATATATAATCTTTGAGTAGAATACACTGCATAGCTTTTGGTGATTAATTAGGTGAGTGAGTGAGTGAAAGTCACTCAGTCATGTCCCACTCTTTGCTACCCCATGGACTATACAGTCCATGGAATTCTCCAGGCCAGAATACTGGAGTGGGTAGCCATTCCCTTCTCCAGGGAATCTTCCCAACCCAGGGATTGAACCCAGGTCTCCTGCATTGCAGGCAGATTCTTTTACCAGCTGAGCCACAGGGAAGCCCAAGAATACTGGAGTGGGTAGCCTATCCCTTCTCCAGAAGATCTTCCTGACCTAGGAATCGAACTGGGGTCTCCTGCATTGCAGGTGGACTCTACCAACTGAGCTATGTTGGTATATATATGCCCTTGACTATAATGAATACTTCAGGGACTTGAATCACATGTGTCAATAGCGAAACTGGAAAAGCAAAATACAGAGCCTAAGATGAGAGTTCGAGTTGTGTTTGAAAGCACCTGGCGTCCCATTGAAGTCACCAGTGACATGATCCAATGTTCTCGTTCTTTGGCCAGCTGCTTAGGAGAGCTTATTGCATGTATCTCCTGTTTTGTATTTTAGAAATGTCAGTTGCTGCATTCCCGAACTCTTCATTTGTACTATGAGCCTATAGACTATCAGTTCCCTTTGGGTAGATTGTTGTTTGGCTTGTGAATGAAGTATCTCTAAAACCACACCACTGTTGACTGAAAATATGGAAGTTGTATCTGTAAAAAACATTTGAAGAGAAGAATATATTAGTTTTTTAATTGGTATTTTAATTTTTATATATTTAGGAAAGAACAGAAGTGATTGAATATTGTTAACTATACCACTGTGTGTTTAGAAAAGTACCAGGTAGTCAGTTTTGTATCCATGACAGCACTTAGAGGTATTGTTATGTCAGAGAAACTGTATATCCTGAAACTTTCTTAGTAGGTTTCAGTAGTATTAACTATATTTTCTTGCTTGTTCAGATTATTTCTGGTGAATCTTTGTCAACAGTTCCTTTTCAATACAGGTCTATAAAAGTTCCAAAAACCTACCACTTTTTGAATTCTTCAGTTTAAAAATCCTTCAAATAAAGGCTGTTGCTTTAAAGGAAAAAAAAAAAAAGATGTGGAGAGCAAGTTACTCATTTGGAAGTCCAGAAAAATAAGAAAGTGACTTTTAGGTTTTTTAGACAATTTTATAACTTAAAGACTCATCTTTATCTTGTAAAGATGTTTATGTAATTTAATAAGTATCTGCATCCCTTCATTAAAAGTTATCTTTTTTAGAAATGTGGACAGTAATTTTATAGAAGAGGAAAAAAAATTAAATACATTATGTATTTATATGGAGAAATGTTTAGTCTTATTTTTAAAATGCGTTGTACTGTTTTGAATAATCAAATCAGTAGAATAAAAGAAATGAACATATTTAATGATAGCAAAGATATGATAAGGACACTTTCACATACTGCTTGGTGGGAGTGGCCTTTGGCCCAGTCCTTACAAAAATCAAGTTGGCAGTATTTATCAAGAACCTTAAAAATATTCATCTCTTGGACTGGACAGTTCTTTTTCTACATATTTATGTGCCTTAAAGGAATAATCAGAATGTGGAAAAGATTTGGATATGAAGTATTAATATTATTTATATTAATAATATTCAAATATACAAAATTGGAGGTTGTTTGAATAACCAGTATCTTAATATGTGGACTTAAATATTGAATATTATTGTAATAAAGTCATCAAATATACCCATGAGGAACTTTTAATAATGTGGAAGAAGTTGGGGATGTGCTGCTACCAGTAGAATAGTTTGAACAGGTTTGATATGAACAGATTTTCTCAGTTACAGTAAATATATTTGTCTTATATATGTGCATAGGAAAAGGGAAAGAAGAAAATTAACCAAACTGTAAATTATGATTGTCTCTGAATGGTAGAATCATAGATAATGTTTTCTATTTCCCCTAGATTGTTGTGTATTTTTTGAATTTTCTACAATGATTGTGTATTTGATACATTTTTTTAAGAGTACTTATTATTAGAAACAAAGGAAAAAACTCACAGCCTTGAAGTTCAAGGTTGAGTTTTGCCTTTGGTGGACATAACCAGTAAGGTTTTTGGTTTATTCTAGTGTTTACCTTTACATGGCTTAAAAAATAACACTGGCACAAAAGTTTGTGTGTAAGAGGAAAGTTATTTTTGCTAGTACTTCTGAATTGCATTTGTGTTAACTAGTTAATAATTGTAAAGCTTTTTTTTTCCTTTTCCAGAAACAGCATTTAAATTTAAAGCCCTAAAGAAAGTTGCACAATTAGCAGTTATAAATAGCCTGGAAAAAGTAAGTAATAACCTCTTTGGTATTAAAGTTTTGTTAATTTTTGGTTCTAAGTGTTGTTGTCTTCAGTATTTTGAGTCAAAGAGTAATAATTTCACATTAATTTTTAGAAAGAATGCATTGTAATATTCTTCTGGAGGAAATTAGAATTTTGTGATATAATTGGAGCAACATGATATTTTGTTTTCTGTATTAACAATATATTACATAAAACATATGTTTTGTTATTTGTAGGCGTTTTGGAACTGGGTAGAAAATTATCCAGATGAATTTACAAAGCTGTACCAGATTCCACAGACTGATATGGCTGGTAAGGATAATGTCTTTAAAAAATTCTTAATAGATAAAAACCTATCATTTTCCAAGTTATTTTTGTTATTATGGTGCTTTTAATCTTTTCAACTTATGTCAAATAGGAAATGTTATTTTTTTCTTATACTTCTGAATTACCCTCAACCTTTTTCCTTTGAGCAGATAGATTAGTTTTGAAATGAAGCTCTGATCTTTAATTAGTTGTAGATTGGATACTGATGGCATTTTGTTGTAGAGAAGCCCTTTTTTGTCCTCTGAGGTTTTATTTCCTATTTAGAGAGAGGGGAATCAAGTAAGAATATCCTCACTTAGAATTCTCAAGACACAACTTCAAGAAGGAGAATAGACTCCTGGAGAACTTCGGTAATTCCCTTTGAGAAGCTAATTAGTCTTTGTTTCTTGGATATAATCACACTTTGCATAGGGCCCTCCACATTGAGACTAAATACCAGTCTGACCATTGTAAAATTTGAACTTTACTAGGCTGGATCAACTTCACCACCCTAGTAGGCGAGAACTAGGAAGTAGGTGAGAACTTCCAGATGTTCAAGCTGGATTTAGAAAAGGCAGAGGAATCAGAGATCGAATTGCTGTCATCCTTTGGATCATAGAAAAAGCACAAGAATTCCAGGAAAACATCTGCTTCTGCTTTGTTTATGCTAAAGCCTTTGACTGTGTGGATCACAAAAAACTGTGGAAAATTCTTAAAAACAATGGGAATACTAGACCACCTTACTTGCTTCCCGAGAAACCTGTATACAGATCAAGAAGCAACAATTTGAACCAGATATGGAACAATGGACTAGTTCAAAATTGGGAAAAGAGTACCTCAAGGCTGTACATTGTCACCCTGCTTATTTAACTTATATGCGGAGTACATCATGTGAAATGCCAGGCTGGATGAAGCACAAGCTGGAATCAACATTGCTGGAAGAAATATCAATAACCTTAGATATGTAGATGATACCACTCTTAAGGCAGAAAGCGAAGAGAAACTAAAGAGCCTCTTGATGAAGATGAAAGAAGAGAGGGGAAAAGCTGGCTTAAACATTTCAAAAAGCTAAGATCATGGCATCTGGTCCCATCACTTCATGGCAAATAGATTAGGAAACAATGGAAACAGTGACAGACTTTATTTTCTTGGGCTCCAAAATCACTGCAGATGGTGACTGCATCCATGAAATTAAAAGACAGTTGCTCGTTGGAAGAAAAGCTGTGACCAACCTAGATAGCATATAGAAAACAGAGACATTAGTTTGCCAACAAAGATCCGTCTAGTCAAAGCTGTGGTTTTTCCAGTAGTCGTGTATAGATGTAAGAGTTGGACCATAAAGTAAGCTGAGTGCCAAAGAATCCATGCTTTTGAACTGTGGTGTTGGAGAAGACTCTTGAGAGTCTCTTGGCCTGCAAGGAGGTCAAACCAGTCCATCCTAAAGGAAATCAGTCCTGAATACTCATTGGAAGGACTAATGCTGAAGCTGAAACTCCAATACTGTGGCCACCTGATGTGAAGAGCTGACTCATTTGAAATGACATGCTGGGAAAGATTGAGGGCAGGAGGAGAAGGGGACAACAGAGGATGAGATGGTTGGATGGCATCACTGATTCAATGGACATGAGTTTGAGCAAGCTCTGGGAGATGGTGAAGGACAGGGAAGCCTGGCATGGTGCAGTCTGGGGTCTCAAAGAATCAGATGCTGCTGAGCGACTGAACAACAACAGGGTGGATCATGATAGCTCTTGTAATACATAGACAGTATAACATTACCTTTTTGATTACCTGAATGAATTTTTTGAGAGTTAAGTGATCTTCCCAGGTTTAGCTTTTTAAAATGTGGCCTTTGCTAGTTTTTGAATAGTGTCAGCTTTTAATTTAATGTCAGAGATTTCCTTGTCATCTAATAGTATCATTTAATATTTGTATCTTTTGCATAGAATGTGCCGAAAAACTGTTTGACTTAGTGGATGGTTTTGCTGAAAGCACCAAACGTAAAGCAGCAGTTTGGCCACTACAAATCATTCTGCTTATCTTGTGTCCAGAAATAATCCAGGATATATCCAAGGATGTGGTTGATGAAAACAACATGAATAAGGTGAGGAGGGAAAAGTTATTTCCACTATGTTCAGATGTGAAATGATATTTTTTAAAAAAATTTCATTTGGCCATGCCGTGCGGCTTGCAGGATCTTAGTTTCCCGACCAGGGATTGAACCTGGGCCCTGGCAGTGAAAGTGCCAAATCCTAAGCACTAGATGGCCAGGAAATTCACATGAAGCAATTTACTTTACTCAAGGTATATATTTCTTTAAGCTTAGCATTATGTCCGTTTCTAGTTGCATCATTGTGGGTATTTTTTTTGCTGGCCTTAGCAGAGACATACTTGGACATAAATTTAGTTGGAGGAAAAATATGGTGTTAGTGATAACCCTCATTGATTAAAGATTTAAAATGACCCCATAGTTGCATTCTTTTGCCAGAAAGGATAATATTAAACATAGTATTAAACATAGTTTTCTATAATGATCACTGTAAGGGTTACCCTACTAAAATTCATCACTTTTATGGTATCTTTGCATGTACTTAGGTTTGTGTCCACTTGGTGCTAATGAAATTGCCTGGTAACTCATTGTAGGCATTCTAGAACAGTTTTCACAGCATTTTATTAGGAAAGCAGGGTACCACATACGCCATCTGTAGTGCACTTGGCACTGTAACAACTGATAATTCTTAGGGGCTCATAATTTTTTAAAAATAAGAACTGGGTATTTAACCTTATTGTTTTATTTGAATTTCTTTATGCAGTTTGTTTTGAGAGTACATTCTTTGTAATATAAATATTTAAAATTTATATATTTTTGATACTGGGAGAAATACCCTTAGCCGACTAAGCATGAAATGAACTTCTGCATGAGTTGCCTGTAGATGGAGATGTTCAAAATCAGCTGAATGAATTCAACACTTTGTAGAGATATTGTCTAGGGAATTTATGCATTGACTGGTAAATAAATGAACTGGATAATCCTTGGGAGTCTGTGATGCTTTGGTGCTCTTCTTAGATCTATATTCCAATTTACCCATTGTAAGGACACCATTTTTCATGTTTCATTGTTTTGGACTCCTTTAATATTTTCTTTTTTGTTTGTTTGTGTTTATTGGGAAAATACACATAGGTAGAAAGCTGTTTTGAGTTCACTAGTGCTCTTAAGTGAATTTGTATTTTAATAATCACAGCTTCATCTTTCCAAATGCTTATTGGTCATTTGTTTATCTTCTGTGAATCACTCATTTTTCTGTTGAATTATTTGTCTTTTATTGATTTGTAGAGTGTCTGTACATTTTTTTACTTGGTTTCTCTTTTTAAACTTTGTTTATGGGTTTTTGTTTTTGCTATTTAGGTATTTAAAATTTTTGTGAAGTCCACTCAGTTTTGCTCTTTTTTTCCCTAGCTTTTTGGGTCAGTTCTCTCCTCTCCAAGATTTGTTTATTCATTTTATTGAGATATAATTCACATACTAAAAGATGTACCTTTTAAAGTGTATAATTCAGTGGTTTTTAGTGTACTCAACCCAAAGTTGTGTAATCATTACCGCTATCTAATTCCAGAAAATTTTCATCATCACCACAAAACACCTTATGCCTGTTAACAGTCATTCATTAGACTGGACCCTTTCACCCCAGTCCCTGGCAGCCACTGATCTATGTTCTGTCTCTGTATTTGCTTATTCTGGACATTTCGTATAAATGGAGTCATATGCCATGTGACCTTTGTGTCTGGCACTCCCCAAGAGTTTTGAAATAGGCATATATATATATATGTGCTGTGCTGTTCTAAGTCGCTTCAGTCGTGTCCGACTCTTTGCTACCCTTTGGACTGTAGCCTCCAGGCTTCTCTGTCCGTGGGGTTCTCCAGGCGAGAATACTGGAGTGGGCTGCCATGCCCTCCTCCAGGGGATCTTCCCGACCCAGGGATCGAGTCCACATCCTCTATGTCTTCTGCACTGGCGGGCGGGCTCATTACCCTAATGCCGCCAGGAAGCGTGTGCACACGTGTGCCTGCGTGCAATTCAGGAGGAGGGCGCGGCAACCCACTCCAGTATTCTTGGGCTTCCCTGCTGGCTCAGACAGTAAAGCGTCCACCTGCAATGCGAGAGACCTGGGTTCAATCCCTCTTTTGGGAAGATCCCCTGGAGGAGGGCATGGCAACCCACTCCAGTATTCTGAAGCAACTTAGCATGTATATATATATTTTTTAGTACTTTGCTAGGTTAAACAATTTAGATCTTAAATCTTTCTAGTTTTAAAAAATGTATTATTTTTAATTTGTTCTCTTTTCTGGTCATATTTCTAATGTGCTAATGAGTGTTAATGGTTATCCTTTGTTCACAGGTGTATCCTTCGATTCATATCTACTTGGTCATACAAACATTTGTATGAAAATACATACACATATATGATGGTTGTTATATTTTTTAAATGAAATAATTTTATACATATTACTCTGCATCTTACTCTATTTACTTAAAAGCCAATTTTATCTGTTTCTCAAAATAGTTGATAAGAGATCTAACACATTCATATAAGTATTTGGTAATATTCTGTTACACTAATGAGCCTCATTTACTCAACCCTTACAGTGTGAATAGTTAGCTTTTTTTTTTTTTTGAGGAACTTTTGTCTCTTTTAAGGTAACTTAACAGTTTATTCTTTGATAGAAGGTATATTTTTCAGTTTTATCAATAAAGAGTTATGTATATCTGTGTCTGCATATTTTATTTATAATATATAAATAGGTAGACAGTATGTTTATAATATTTATATATTCTAATTTTTTTTTAGTACCCGTGTTTATGAGTTTCCTCATTTCTAATATGTTTACTAGAGTTTATTTATACTGTTGGCCTTTAAAAACTTGGTCTTATAACTTTATATTTTCTAGCATTTATTTTTTGAGGTAATGGTTTAGTTCATCTATTTTCATCTATTTTTTAAAAAATTGTAGAACTTTCTAAAGGCTTTGAATTTACTTTTTTGCAGCGGTCTTGGTTTTCAGATGAAGTGTTCTTAATTTTAGTAGTTTTAAATCTCTGATTTCTCTTAAATAATGATACCATATTTGACTTAGAGGAATGTTTTATAGTTTCCAAATTGTTAGTTTTGGGGTGATTTTAAAAATTTAATTGTGGTTAGAAAATAGTGGTACATATTTGTTTAAAAAAGGTGTCCCACAGTCATCACAGGAGAATGTATATCATTTCAGTTGGGCAGAGAATTTAATATAAATCTTTAAAACGACTCTTGGAACTACCCTATAGGTGGCTTAAGATAGTATCCTGTGAGAAATGCTTGATTTTACTGGGTGGGCTCCCACAGGTAGTGTTTGGCATGGTGGCAGAGATCCTCCCAGGCTTTGGTAATCATGCTTCAGTCAGTTCATTTCAGTCGCTCAGTTGTGTCCGATTCCTTGTAACCCTATGAATCACAGCACGCCAGGCCTCCCCGTCCATCACCAAATCCCAGAGTTTACCCAAACTCATGTCCATCGAGTCGGTGCTGCCATCCAACCATCTCATCCTCTGTCTTCCCCTTCTCCTCCTGCACTCAATCCTTCACAGCATCACAGTCTTTTCCAATGAGTCAACTCTTGGCGTGAGGTGGCCAAAGTACTGGAGTTTTAGCTTCAGCATCAGTCCTTCCAATGAACACCCAGGACTGATCTCCTTTAGGATGGACTGGTTGGATCTCCTTGCAGTCCAAGGGACTCTCAAGACTCTTCTCCAACACCACAGTTCAAAAGCATCAATTCTTCGGTGCTCACCTTTCTTCACAGTCCAACTCTCACATCCGTACATGACCGCTGGGAAAACCATAGCCTTGACTAGATGGACCTTAGTCGGCAAAGTAACATCTCTGCTTTTGAATGTGCTATCTAGGTTGGTCATAACTTTTCTTCCAAAGAGTAAGCGTCTTAATTTCATGGCTACAGTCACCATCTGCAGTGATTTTGGAGCCCAAAAAATAAAGTCTGACACTGTTTCCACTGTTTCCCCATCTATTTCCCATGAAGTGATGGGACCAGATTCCATGATCTTTGTTTTCTGAATGTTGAGCTTTAAGCCAACTTTTTCACTCTCCTCTTTCACTTTCATCAAGAGGCTTTTTAGCTCCTCTTCACTTTCTGCCATAAGGGTGGTGTCATCTGCATATCTGAGGTTATTGATATTTCTCCTGGCAATCTTGATTCCAGCTTGTGCTTCTTCCAGCCCAGCATTTCTCATGATGTACTCTGCATAGAAGTTAAATAAGCAGGGTGACAATACACAGCCTTGATGTACTCCTTTTCCTATCATGGCATCTGGTCCTATCACTTCATGGGAAATAGATGGGGAAACAGTGGAAACAGTGTCAGACTTTACTTTTCTGGGCTCCAAAATCACTGCAGGTGGTGATTGCAGCCATGAAATTAAAAGATGCTTACTCCTTGGAAGAAAAGAGCAACCTAGATAGTATATTCAAAAGCAGAGACATTACTTTGCTGACTAAGATCCATCTAGTCAAGGCTATGGTTTTTCCTGTGGTCATGTATGGATGTGAGAGTTGGATTATGAGGAAGGCTGAGCGCCGAAGAATTGATGCTTTTGAACTGTGGTGTTGGAGAGGACTCCTGAGAGTCCCTTGGACTTCAAGGAGATCCAACCAGTCCATTCTGAAGGAGATCAGGCCTGGGATTTCTTTGGAAGGAATGATGCTAAAGCTGAAACTCCAGTACTTTGGCCACCTCATGTGAAGAGTTGACTCATTGGAAAAGACTCTGATGCTGGGAGGGATTGGGGGCAGGAGGAGAAGGGGACAACAGGATGAGATGGCTGCATGGCATCACTGACCCGATGGGCGTGAGTCTGAGTGAACTCCGGGAGTTGGTGATGGACAGGGAGGCCTGGTGTGCTGTGATTCATGGGGTTGCAAAGAGTTGGACATGACTGAGCGACTGAACTGAACTGTTGTTCCATGTCCAGTTCTAACTGTTGCTTCCTGACCTGCATATAGGTTTCTCAAGAGGAAGGTCAGGTGGTCTGGTATTCCCATCTCTTTCAGAATTTTCTACAGTTTATTGTGATCCACACAGTCAAAGGCTTTGGCATAGTCAATAAAGCAGAAATAGATGTTTTTCTAGAACTCACTTGCTTATTTGATGATCCAGCGGATGTTGGCAGTTTGATCTCTGGTTCCTCTGCCTTTTCTAAAACCAGCTTGAACATCTAGAAGTTCACGGTTCATGTATTGCTGAAGCCTGGCTTGGAGAATTTTAAGCATCACTTTACTAGCGTGAGATGAGTGTAATTGTGTGGTAGTTTGAGCATTCTTTGGCATTGCCTTTCTTTGGGATTGGAATGAAAACTGACCTTTTCCAGTCCTGTGGCCTCTGCTGAGTTTTCCAAATTTGCTGGCATGTTGAGTGCAGCACTTTCACAGCGTCATCTTTCAGGATTTGAAATAGCTCAACTGGTATTCCGTCACCTCCACTAAGCTTTGTTCGTAGTGATGCTTCCTAAGGCCCACTTGAGAGGCCCAGACATTCCAGGATGTCTGGCTCTAGGTGAGTGATCACACCATCGTGATTATTTGGGTCCTGAAGATCTTTTTTGTACAGTTCTTCTGTGTATTCTTGCCGCCTCTTCTTAATATCTTCTTCTTCTTTTAGGTCCATACCATTTCTGTCCTTTATTGTGCCCATCTTTGCATGAAATGTTCCCTTGGTATCTCTAATTTTCTTGAAGAGATCTCTAGTCTTTCCCATTCTGTTGTTTTCCTCTATTTCTTTTCATTGATCGCTGAGGAAGGCTTTCTTATCTCTCCTTGCTGTTCTTTGGAACTCTGCATTCAGATGCTTGCATCTTTCCTTTTCTCCTTTGCTTTTCACTTCTCTTTTTTTCACAGCTATTTGTTAGGCCTCCTCAGACAGCCATTTTGCTTTTTTGCATTTCTCTTTCTTGGGGATGGTCTTGATCCCTGTCTCCTGTACAATGTCACGAACCTCCGTCCATAGTTCATCAGGCACTCTGTCTATCAGATCTAGTCCCTTAAATCTATTTCTCACTTCCACTGTATAATTATAAGGGATTTGATTTAGGTCATACCTGAATGGTCTAGTGGCTTTCCCTACTTTCTTCAATTTAAGTCTCAATTTGGCAATAAGGAGTTCATGATCTGAGCCACAGTTAGCTCCTGGTCTTGTTTTGCCGACTGTGTAGAACTTCTCCATCTTTGCTGCAAAGAATATAATCAGTCTGATTTTGGTGTTGACCATCTGGTGATGTCCATGTGTAGAGTCTTCTCTTGTGTTGTTGGAAGAGGGTCTTTGCTATGACCAGTGCGTTGTCTTGGCAAAACTCTTATTGGCGTTTGCCCTGCTTCATTCCGCATTCCAAGGGCAAATGTGCCTGTTACCCCAGGTGTTTGTTGACTTCCTACTTTTGCATTCCAGTCCCCTATAATGAAAATGACATCTTTTTTGGGTGTTAGTTCTAAAAGGTCTTGTAGGTCTTCATAGAACTGTTCAACTTCAGCTTCTTTAGCGTTACTGGTTGGGGCATAGACTTCGATTACTGTGATACTGAATGGTTTGCCTCGGAAACAAACAGAGATCATTGTGTCGTTCTTGAGATTACATCCAAGTACTGCATTTCGGACTGTTTTTGACCATGATGGCTACTCCATTTCTCCTAAGGAATTCTTGCCTGCAGTAGTAGATATAATGGTCATCTGAGTTAAATTCACCCATTCCAGTCCATTTTAGTTCACTGATTCCTAGAATGTCAATGTTCACTCTTGCCATCTCTTGTTTGACCACTTCCAATTTGCCTTGATTCATGGACCTGACATTCCAGGTTCCTATTGCAATATTGCTCTCTACAGCATTGGACCTTGCTCCTATCACCAGTCACATCCACAGCTGGGTATTGTTTTTGCTTTGGCTCCGTCTCTTCATTCTTTCTGGAGTTACTTCTCCACTGATCTCCAGTAGCATATTGGACACTTACCGACCTGGGGGGTTCCTCTTTCAGCATCCTATCTTTTTGACTTTTCATACTGTTCATGGAATTCTTGAGGCAAGAATACTAAAGTGGTTTTCCATTCCCTTCTCCAGTGGACCACATTCTGTCAGACCTCTCCACCATGACCGGCGGTCTTGGGTGACCCCATACAGCATGGCTTAGTTTCATTAAGTTAGACAAGGCTGTGGTCCATGTGATCAGATTGGTTAGTTCTCTGTGATTATGGTTTCAGTGTGTCTGCTCTCTGATGCCCTCTGGCAACACCTGCTGTCTTACTTGGGTTTCTCTTACCTTGGACGTGGGGTATCTCTTCATGGCTGCTCCAGCATAGCGCAGCCGCTGCTCCTTACCTTGGATGAGGGATATCTCCTCAGGACCGCCCCTCCCCCCCCCCGACCTTGAATGTGGAGTAGCTCCTCTCGGCCCTCCTGCCCCCGCACAGCTGCCCTTCCTTGGACGTGAGGTTGCTCCTCTCAGCCGCCACCCCTGACCTCTGGCGTGGGTTAGCTCCTCTCGGCCGCCACCCCTGACCTCAGACGTGGGGTAGCTCCTCTCGGCTGCTGCTGCGCCGTCGCAGCCTGGCACTCTGGGTCACGGCCCCTGACCTTGGGCGAGGGGTAGCTCCTCTCAGCCACGCTTCTGCGCGGTTTGTTGCAGCTGGCGCTGTAGCTGAAATCATGCTTAGCACTTCAGTATAAAAGAAGCAAGGCAATAAACAACAAATAAATAGAACCCTGAACAGATCAGATCAGGCTTTAATCAGTCCAGTCCTAGACTGCAGATCATATGTGAAAAGCAGTTCTCTTTTTTCAACTTCTAAATTTTATTATTATTTTTAGTTGTATTACTATCTGTATTAGGGTAGGTAGTATAACAGCTCAACACAATAGAACTTTCTTATACTTCATGAAATAGTACTGAGTAGCTCTGCAGGACAGTCTCCCTCTTTGTGATTTCTTAGGACCTTGGCCAGTAAAGATTCTGCCATTTTTTTTCATACATGGCTTTTATAGGAGTTGTTTCCATTCTGCCAGCCAGAAGGAAAAAAGATAGCATAGAAAAAGGCATGCTGAGGATTTCTGTGGGCCAGGCCCTTAAATGGCATGGATCACTTTCATTCACATTCCATTGATTGAGCTCATTCATATAGCCATATTTAACTGTAAGAGAGGATGAGAAATATGACTGTAACTCCAGAAACAAGAGATGAACATGGAGACCAAGGAATAAAGGAGCTAGGGGGAAAATCGGGAGTCAAGGATAGCTTAGACTGCTTTCTGCCTAGAATTCCAAGTTATTTCTTTATGGATAAAAAATTATTTTTCAAGAATACCTGTTTACCAGGTATTTATCTATTCAGATAAAGCTTGAATAGTGAGGAAAGTTTTATGGAAGAGGTGTGGAACCTTAGTTGAACTTGAAATAAGAAAGGAATTTAGATTAGAGAAAGATGAGTAGTATTCAAGCCAGGGAAATCAAGAAAATAGATCTAAAAATGTTGAAGGTATATTCAGAAAAGTTAGCTAGAAAATGGAAGGTTCTCACAGGCAGTTATAAGTGAAGGTGAAGAGCAGATAGTGAGTAATCTGGAAGACATTGTGAGCCAGTTTGAGTTTCAACTTTATTCTTTAGGCAATTAGAAAAAATCTAAAGATTAGGATTAGGAACTTCCCTGGTGGTCCAGTGGCTAAGACTCTGTGCTCCCAATGCAGAGAATCCCAGTCCGATCCCAGGTCGGGGAGCTGTATTCTTCAAGCTGCATAATATTCTGGGAAGAATGGAATTTAGAGCAATAGAACAGCTTTCAATCTATCGTATCCTTAGTTAGAAGGCTGAAGGTTGAACATAGCCTGGAATTTTAGGTAAAGATGGAACAGTTTGAGATAGACCATAACCAAGAAAGAATAGTGTTTAGAAATTAAAGGTAATATAGAAAGAGAATTTGATCCGCTAAATTCAGGGTTGAGAAGTCAACTACATTGTTTGGGAAGGACTATTTCTCATGTTCTTTTAATAATTCAGCAAACAAAGGGAAGAACAAATCTTTTTTTTTTTTGATTCAAGAATCATTTAAATTATGACAACTACTTAAAATTATGAAATTTGAAACCACGAGTATCAATTATGTATCAGTATTTCTATAGAGAGTACAGTTTTTAGTGGCTGATGATTTGCTACTTTACTAGATCAGTCTGAAATCCAAGAAATTTCATATATCATCTCATTGCTGTATTTGAATTTTGTAGAAGTTGTTTCTGGACAGTCTGCGAAAAGCACTTGCTGGCCATGGAGGAAGCAGGCAGCTCACTGAAAGCGCGGCCATCGCCTGTGTCAAACTGTGTAAAGCAAGCACTTACATCAATTGGGAAGACAACTCTGTCATCTTTCTACTGGTTCAGTCCATGGTGGTTGATCTTAAGGTAACGTGCTTATTATTTCTCTTATACAAACTTAAAAATATTAAATGAAAAATAAATCTCTCGTTTAAATACTGTACTAGTTTATTTTGAAGATCATTGCTAACACAAAAGTTCTGAGTCTTCTTCCTTGTGGCTAAGCTGGTAAAGAATCTGCCTGCAATGCAGGAGACATGGGTTTGATCCCTGGGTTGGAAAGATCCCCTGGAGATGGGAATGGCTACCCACTCTAATATTCTGGCCTGAAGAATATTATACTGTATAGTCCATGGGATTGCACAGAGTTGGACACGACTAAGTGACTTAAAGCTCAACGTTCAGAAAACTAAGATCATGGCATTTGGTCCCATCACTTCATGGGAAATAGATGGGGAAACAATGGAAACAGTGTCAGACTTTATTTTGGGGGGCTCCAAAATCACTGCAGATGGTGATTGCAGCCATGAAATTAAAAGATGCTTACTCCTTGGAAGGAAAGTTATGACCAACTTAGACAGCATATAAAAAAGCAGAGACTTTACTTTGCCAACAAAGGTCCATCTAGTCAAGGCTATGGTTTTCCCAGTGGTCATGTATGGATGTGACAGTTGGACTGTGAAGAAAGCTGAGCACCCAAGAGTTGATGCTTTTGAACTGTGGTGTTGGAGAAGAGTCTTGAGAGTCCCTTGGACTGCAAGGAGATCCAACCAGTCCATCCTAAAGGAGATCAGTCCTGCGTGTTCATTGGAAGGACTGATGCTGAAGCTGAAACTCCAGTACTTTGGCCACCTCATGTGAAGAGTTGACTCATTGGAAAAGACTGTGATGCTGTGAAGGACTGGAGGCAGGAGGAGAAGGGGACGACAGAGGATGAGGTGCCTGGATGGCAGCACCGATTCGATGGACATGAGTTTGAGTAAACTCTGTGAGGTCTGGCATGCTGCAATTCATGGGGTCGCAGAGTCGGACACGACTGAACAATTGGACTGAACTGAACTGAACTGACTTTCACTTTTACTTTTTAAAATTCATAGGACCTGCTTTTGCTACTGCTTCTCAGGCTACATTAAGTGGCTTAAAATATGAAGAAAACAGAATTAACCACTTTTCTTAAATTTCCGTAAATATCCAGACTTGGGTATAAAATAATGTAGAAATTTGGGCCTGAAAGGAACCATATGTGGTCTAGTAAGAATTTTATCATGAGCCACAATATTAGCACTTTATGTTTCTTCTGGCAACTACATGTTAGTACCATCTGTGTGGATGATATGCTGTTATTAAATACTAGTAGAAAAAACACTGCGTGAAAAGCTTTTGTTTTCGCTTGGAATTTTCACAGAACCTGCTGTTTAATCCGAGTAAGCCATTCTCGAGGGGCAGTCAGCCAGCAGATGTGGACCTAATGATCGACTGCCTTGTCTCTTGCTTCCGGATAAGCCCTCACAATAACCAGCACTTCAAGGTGAGAGCATCGGTTTGGATCAGTTTCATTTACTGACACGGTTGATCCTTTATAAATGCTGAATGAGTAGAAGGATGATAGAGTGCACCTTTATCAATATTTCTTTTTATATGTTAAAGTTAATTTCAAGATCCTAAAAAATATATTCTGTTTTTTAAACATTTCCTTTTTGTTGTTCCTTTCATCCTCGTGTGTGTTACTATATATTTTTCTCATAGAAATGGTTAACTGTTTTTTTCTTTTCTCTGTAGATCTGCCTGGCTCAGAATTCCCCTTCTACATTTCACTATGTGCTGGTAAATTCACTGCATCGAATCATCACCAATGTAAGTCCAAAAGGTATTGCTAAATTGCTTAAAATTTTTTCTTTCTTCCTATCTTGTTTCTTTTTAAGAAAGGTGTTTCTGGTTTACAGAGGATTTTGAATTTAGATGTATGATACAGGAAGATTTCTCATACATGATTCTGTCTAATAACTGATATACAATTCTATTTTTCATATTTAATTGGGACCCTTACTGGAAGGAAGATGAAGTTAATAGGATCCTTTGGAAAGATTAAACTAAAAAGATTTTTGGATTAAAACCCTTGAGAACAGTGTCATTGAAAATATAACTTAACATTTTCATCCTAAAGCTCTACTTATTATTTTAATACTCGGCTGTTTCCCAGCATTTGATACATTCTGAATTGTCACCTTACTGTTTAAGTTAAAAGTAGCAGTATTTATGTTGTAGCCCATTATGTACATTAAAGAAAAGTGGTGAGTCATATTTGTACTTTTCTTCCTTAAACAAATGAAACGATACTTCGAGGTGTTTATATGATACAAAAACATATCAGACAAAGTAAGTTAACTCATTAAAAGATACTTGTGAAGGCTTCAACTCTGATGTCAGTATGTTAAGTGGAAACATAGTAACCTTACCATATTTGGACCAGGGATTTAAAAAATTCTGTTCTTCTAAATCATATTTTGAGGGTTTTCAGGTGTTATTTATAGTAGCTCCACTTTCATCCATTTTTAGATGGTCACATGTATATGTAAATTGTTCAACTTTTTCCTTTTTTCCTCCCTTAAAAAAAGGCTTTAATCATTGTTAACTTAGGTATACTTGTCCTCTTTTAGTCACATTTCATTCAAAGAGTGTGTCTCTGGGGAGTTAAAGATTCCTTCCCACCTTCATTGCCTTGGATGTATTGAATTATACCAAATTCTGCCACATTCTCTTTTATCCATTCCTGCAGAAGAGTAATAACTATTAATAAAACTATTTAGTGACGCATTTCGTTTTTCTCAGTGGGGTGCTAGTAGCATTTTTGGTCAGGACAGTCTTTGTTATGCAGAACTGCTTTGTGTATTGTAGGACATTTGGTATCCTTGGTCCTCATTTCATTAAGTACCATTTGTGCCACTTCCTTCCTCTCCCATCTCTGCCCCCAGACTTTGTGAATAACTAAAAGTGCCCGAGGGCATGATTCCTCTCTCAGTTGAGGATCAGTTACAAGTAGAAGTAACATTAACTACTGTTTCTTTCGAAAGGGAAAGTTTAATGAATCTGATATGGCAGATAAGGTATATTTGTAGTAAAAACTTAGAAAATGTTATGCTTTCCTTTTGCCAGTGTAATGAGCTAGGGCATTGTGCCCTTAAGGTTTATTTTCAAGGCCATTATTTGAAAAGAAACAACAATAATTTTTACGTTTCACTTTTATATGTAATTCAGAAATAAAATATTACTACTTTTTTTATCCTTTGGCTTATAATTCTAAAAACATTCCATTTATTAGAGTGGATGGTTTACATAAATGCTTAAAGCTTATATTTAATAAACCCAAGTATATACTTTTTTAATACTCTGTGGCTAGTTACTTTAATTGTGAAATATTTTTGTCTACAATTGAATATATAGAGCACTTTCAAGCATGGACTTGGCACTGCTGTAAGTGGCTGAGCTGCTCCTTTGTGGGTTTAAAGCATGCCTGGAGTGGTACTTCATGCATGCCTCAGTGTACATGGTGAAGTGGTTGTGCATCCTCCTATACTCTAATGCGTACTGCATGTGTGAAGGTGGAGTGTGTCTGTATCAGGCCACGTCTAAGAAATCTATTTTTATAAAGAAAAACCTGTATTGAATAAACTTTTAAAATATTAAGTAAGCATCAGTAACCTTTTAGTGAGTAGCTTGAAAAGGAGCATAAATTTGAGTCTATAAAATAGTTTTAAAGTTGGACCTTAGATAATGATACTTTATCATAACATAATATATTGTTTGATAAATTGTTTCTTGTTAGGGTTTTTCTTTCCTTTGGTTTGAGGCTAATACATACTGAATCTAAAGTATTTTCTGACTGGAAAGGACTTTGTGTACATAAGCAAATTTATAGAATTGACTATTATGGAATTCACTGTATGTAGTTATTATAGAAATATGTTGTCTTGAAATCACATAAAGTTTTTCTTAGGTATTTGAACTCCTAATCTTAAATTTATTCATAGTAAAAGATTTTCTTTTAAATGATTCTTGGTTCGTGAATCATTTACACCTCATGAGCTCTCTTCTTCCTTGGTTCTTTAGCCAGTTCACAGATTTTTAAAAATTACCACATTCTCAAATTAGATAAAAGTTTTATTACTGATGTGGTTTTGAGGGTTTATGTAGAAGTAGTAATAATGTTTGCAGTTTTGTTTTGCTTTCGTGACACATACTCATATTCAGTTCACAAGTACTGTTTTTAGGTCTAAAAGAGTCCCCCCGTTTCTTCTTAAAAAATCTGAAAATCTAGTAACTGTTCGAATTTGATTATAATTTGAGCTTTTTATCCGTTTTGAGAATGGTATGGGTAGTTCTGTCATCTTTTTTATTTTGGAATGCCATAAGTGATGAATTTTAGCTGTAAAATCTTTGTTATGTGCTTAATCCTTATAGGCTTCCTTTAGGTTAGTTTAGATACGTTGTTATCATTGGGAAATAATATATACAGTAGGAACCAAATATTTCACCCATCAGTGCAACATGCTGCAGCTGGTCTAGTGCTTAATACTTGCTATTGTTTTTTCCTTATAGCAATTTGCTGTAGTTTACTTATGGATAGTTCACATATTGAGAATGAGATGATCTCTTTCTGCTGAGAGAAATTATTTCCAAGGCATGTGAAATTTATTGAAATAATCTTGAAGAATTGCCATATGATTTGCTCATATTATAAAAGTATTGCCATTTACTTGACAATAAACTTAGCATTTTCAAGGACAAAAAAGAATAAGTCTACTTTAATTGACTAGTTTCTGAAAGGACATATTTAATCATTGCTTGGAACCCTGAAATTTTTACCAACTACATGCTGTCCAGGTTTTAGTGCCTGTTTTATTTGAAAGTGTATCTTTTACTTTAAAATGAATGACCTTATTTGTTATATAAAATAGCAATTATGTCAATAACTACATCTTAAGTTAAAGTCACATAGGGTATACCTGGTACCATGAGACAGTTTCAGCAGCTATCACAATGGCATAATAATTTGGATAGGATGTTACATGGGATGATGGGTATGTCTTTAAGCAGTTTCTGACATAATGAGTTCAGCATAGTCAGAGGACCCTTATCTCAGTGCATTTTGTGATTATTCAGCTTTTGTTACTCTAAGTTGATTAATACAAGCTGTATAAATTAGTAAGTATATGGAAATCAAGGAGTATTGATTGCCCTGGGCAAGTCAGGTGACCAAATTGACTAAAGTTTAAGGAATTCACTATATAACTAAACTAATAAAACTTAATCTCTTGTTAGGAAGTAAATAAAGAATTTGAGAGAAAAATGGAGACAAGCATACTGTCCAAATAAAAGTGTTTCTTCCCTCACAGCTTTGAAGTTTTTTTGTGAATGGAATTAAGTATTGATTTTATTTTGTAAATTGGTTTTATAGTACACTGTAGCTGTGTCTTGGGTTCCCAGGTGGCACTAATGTTAAAGAATCTGCCTGCCAATACAGGAGATGCAAGAGACGTGGGTTCAGTCCCTGGGTTGTGAAGATCCCTTGAAGCAGGAAATGGCAACCCACTTCAGTATTCTTGCCTGAAAAATCCCATGGACGGGATGCAGGCGGGCTGCAGTCGATGGAGTCCCAGAGAGTTGGATGCGACTGAGCGCACACACACACATTCATAGCTGTGGCTCCACCTGCCAAGTGGAGAATCCGCCTGCCAAGCAGGAAACGTGGGTTGATCTTTGAGTCAGGAAGATTCCCTGGAGTAGGAAATGGCAACCCACTCCAGTATTCTTTTTTTTTTTTCCCCCACTCCAGTATTCTTGCTTGGAAAATCTCTTGGACGGAAGGAACCTGGTGGGTTACAGTCTGTGAGGTCACAAAAGAGTCAGACACGATGTAGTGACTAAATAACAACAATCCAGTAAATAGAGTTCATAATCCAAAATCTGAGGTTTAGGTAATATAACCTGATGCGCCTCAAAATATTCTAAGGGTTAGGGCTGAAAAAATTAAATGCTGAGAATTTAATTAGCTTAGTGTTGAATTAGAAGGAACTTGGGAACAGGATATGAAGCTATTATATCCCCTTATCTCCTGTTTCAAATTGTTCTTTCAGGTATTTTTTATTACAGGAGTATTATAAAGCCTGTATTTTAGGTAATCCTATTCCTTGCATACTCTCTATTATGTAGTGAAAAATTCATCCAGTCATTTTTGTATTCACAGAGAGACAAAGTTAATAGTTTTAGTGATTTTCAGTTGTCATTTTTCATAATACAGTTATTACTTCATTTAAAAGTGAAAGATACACTTTCAAATAAAATAGGCACTAAAAACTAGAACCAAAGCTAAACAAGTTGAACTACAGGAAAGTATTTACATAAAAAAACCAGTTACCTTTAAAAATATTTAGCTATGATCATTTTGTCTTTGTGGTGATCATTGGTCTGCTCTTGTATTGTGCCATCATTGCATATCAGTTTAAGATTATAGGTTTACTAATAGCTTTATCTCATTTACTAATTTCACGTTGTAATTATCCTGGCTGTTTGTCTGTAGGCGTATAAGTAATAGTTTTCCACATATTCCTTCAACACTGTGTTGAACCACTGATCTCTTTTAAAACTGATAACAGCATTCTTGCTTTGGGAAAATATATACTATATATGTATATGTTTCTGAAATGTGTAAAACATTAAACTTACGAAAAAAAGATTGGCTACAGAATTAGCTCTCTAAATCTTTGTTTTTCAGATTCATTAGATTATCAGTGAGAAAAGACAGTCTCATGTGTTCATGCTCATGCAGTGGGCTATCTGTCTCATGTTCATTATGATATTTTAAAATAGATGTATGGTTTGGTGTTTGAATTAAAGACATTACTTGAAGACTTTGGAAATCATGGTGTTTGTTTGCATGGTCTTAGAAAGTTTCTTACGAAGTAATCAACCATAAAACCACAGTGATAACCAGAGCATATGACTCGTGCAAATTTGGACTTTTTCTTTCGTATGGTCTCTGTTTTCCTCCAGTCTGCATTGGATTGGTGGCCTAAGATTGATGCTGTATATTGCCACTCAGTTGAACTTCGAAATATGTTTGGTGAAACACTTCATAAAGCAGTCCAGGGTTGTGGAGCACACCCAGCAATACGGATGGCACCGGTAAGATTAATCATGAAATTTGAATTCTACCTTCTTGAGACTGCATTTTTTCAGTGTCTTTATTCCATTCTTGCTGTTTTGATTATTTTAGAGAATCAAATAAGACTTCTCCATAAGAATTGTGGTATGTCTAATACTGCAGTATTGTTGCAATGCTAATTGCAATGATGTGTGTTTTCCATTATTTCAGTGAGTTAACCTTATTTTTCTTAGAGACATTTTCTAACAAAATGCTGGTAAAATCTTAGTGAATGTCACCTTTTCTCTTTTTTTGTTTCTTTTTCCTTTAATTTTTCCTTACGAATCAAAATACTTTGATTAGCTCTTTATCTTTTGGGGATGAGTAGGGGAAACTGACTCCTGGGCTAGAGTGAATGTTCCTGCTAACTCACGGTTTTGCCCATTGGATGCTACATATTGCACACAGGAATTTAGAAATAAAATTCAAAGTTTATATTTAAAAATATCTCATATTTCAGTAAACAAAAGGACAAAACCCTTCAGTGCTCTTGGGCATTATAACAAAACACTTTTCTCACATATAAACATTGGGAATAATTGCTGTGTATTATAGATAATGCATCTGCTTGTTTACATGGACATTTTTTATTAAGAGTCAATAGATGCTGGATAATCTCCCATCTGTGTATTTGCATATGCTGCTGCTGCTAAGTCGCTTCAGTCGTGTCCGACTCTGTGCGACCCCATAGACGGCAGCCCACCAGGCTCCCCCGTCCCTGGGACTCTCCAGGCAAGAGCACTATGTGCATATAGAAGCATACATGTCAAAAGCCTGTGTTTTGTTTCCTTTTAAGAGAAAAGGGGAGATGTTTTATAAGAATAGATAAAAAGGTAGTATTGGCTCCAGAATATAATGTTGGATTTTTTGTTGAATAGCATCCATAATTATAGTATTCTACAATAGTATCTCTGTAATTGAAACACATTTTCCATGATTGAATTTTTCTCAAAGAAAGCTTTCTTTGTTCTATCAGTGTTCTTCTGGCAAAATACATGCATTCTGTAACTTGAGAGATGGAATGCCATTAAAGGAAAAAGAAAAAGTTAAACTATTAAATACAGAGATTGCCTGTCTAGCATATTCCATCAATTCTAAGAAGCACCTATTTAACATTTCTGAATTTGGGAGTAGATCTTATTTGTATGGTATCTTACAGTTGACAGTTTTCATTCCTTATGATACATAAAATAATGATGCATCTTACAGTTGGTAATGTCATTGTTTCTATGAAATGTTTATATATATATATGTATATGAGATATTTTATTACATGAGTTACTCATTGTATCTGTGAGAGCTATAGAATAAATATTTTATCCCTGTTTTAACATTTGGAAAATTGTTTTTAACATAGGAGTCAACCAACCTTATTTTAAAGATTTTAGTATTTTAGCAGATTTTCACTTAAACTTTTTGCAAGATTATATAAGAATGTATATAAGATTATATAAGAATAATGTAAGAGGAAGGCTGAGCACTGAAGAATTGATGCTTTTGAGTTGTGGTGCTGGAAGAGACTTGAGAATCCCTGGGTCAGCAAGGAGATCAAATCAGTCAGTCCTAAAGGAAATCAACCCTGAATATTCATTGGAAGAACTGTTGCTAAAGCTGAAGCTCCAATA
Organism: Ovis canadensis; assembly: GCF_042477335.2. Classification (NCBI taxonomy): domain Eukaryota; kingdom Metazoa; phylum Chordata; class Mammalia; order Artiodactyla; family Bovidae; genus Ovis; species Ovis canadensis. The sequence continues at coordinate 27,195,329 of NC_091255.1, read as the reverse complement.
CTTTGGCTACCTGATATGAAGAGCCGACTCACTGAAAAAGACCCTGATGCTGGGAAAGATGGAAGGCAGAAGGAGAAAGGGGTGCCAGAGGATGGCATGCTAGATAGCATCACTGACTCAGTGGGCATGAATTTGAGCAACCTCAGAGATAGTGGAGGACCAGGGAGCCTGCCGTGCTGTAGTCCATGGGGTTGCAAAGAGTCAGATACAGCTTAGAGCTTGAATAATGGTAACAAAAATAAGAACAATATAGGTGTTGCAGAAATACTTTTCATTTGCTTTTTAAGCTTGATTGTGTTAATCTTATACTCTCTATTGAATGTTTCTACTAATAACACACATTTGGTGCTATACAATATGTCCCTTTATTTTTCAAAGTTTTTTAAAAAATAGATTTATTTGAAAATGTTGAATAGCTATTATCACGATTCTGATGTCTGATTCTTAGAAGGTGAATGTCATGTTTTTGTTTTTAGAGTCTTACATTTAAAGAAAAAGTAACAAGCCTTAAATTTAAAGAAAAACCTACAGACCTGGAGACAAGAAGCTATAAGTATCTTCTCTTGTCCATGGTGAAACTAATTCATGCAGATCCGAAGCTCTTGCTTTGTGTGAGTAGTTTTTATATAATGCCTTGAAATTATTATACTAACTTAATTTGGTTTAACTGAAATGCCAAAACCTTGAAGATGATTGTTAGCTCAAGAACACTTACTGAACCTTCCTGATCGTACATGAAACCTGACATTCCTAAGAAAGTGAACTTATAGAGATTACTAATATAATTAGATCAGGTCTTACTCTTTTGCCTTATTTTTTCCTGTCATTGAACTAACATTTTGGTGAGATCTTCTGTCCATACCCTGCTACCAGATTATGTATTATTCAGATGTAATCCTAGGATGGGGTTTGGATATACTGAAGCAGCTATAAGTCAAGTGCTTCCTATATCTGGTTTTTTTTTCTTTTAAGTCTCCAATCTCTGTTGCCTAAAAATTGGGCTCTTCTATCCTTATTTCTTCCTGTCATCAGCCTTTTATTATCACTGACTTTTCCTGCCTATACTGTATTGGGAGGAAGAAGAGATAAAAATGAGTATGGTTAGCACTCAAGTATCAGGTCACAGCCTGAGATGGTATTAAATTCCTGAGAGCATTACTGTAATACACAAGATGATTTGGAACTAACAAATGAAAATGAGTGGTAGTTATATGAAATGCTGAAAAGCATGGCCTCTGGAGAAGCTATGTAATTTGGGTGACTTAACCTCTCTATGCTTTAGTTTTCTTTTTTTTTCTTGACCACACCACGGGTCATGCAGCATCTTAGTTCCCTGACCAGGGGTTGAACCAGTTCCCTAACCAGGGATTGAACCCACGCCCCTTGCTTTGAAAGTGTGGAGTCTTAACCACTGGACCACCAAGGAAATCCATGTGCTTTAGTTTTCTTGTTTGAAATATTGTGATAATGATAATAATTCGTATTGTTAAGCAGACTGAGATATTACATGTCATGCTCTTAGGAACAATGCAGAATGAATGTATAATGAGTACTACATAAATGTTAGGATGTTATTACTATTATTAAAATACAGTTAACATTAATATTATTAATGCCCCAAACATAGCAGAAATGTATTTTGAAGCTCATAGCATAACATATTTAACCTCTGTGGAATTTTCCAGTCCTGGGAAAACAGTATCTAAAACAATTTCCTGTTGCTTTGAGGAACAGGCTTAAGTGCTAAGTATACTTTTAATTTTGATGGTATATTTTTCAAATTACTATACTGTAGAAGTCTATAAACTGATGTCCATAGTTTCAAGAGTTCTTTGAAACCCCTGAATTTAAAAAATATTTTTTTCTGAGAGAGGGAGGAGAAACAATTCCCAAAAGGATTAGTGATCCCCAGAATGGCCTATGTTGTTTTGAAGTCTTTGAAAAGCCCATCCAAATTTGGAAGTCTGATAGAAGAAATTGTTAGAACTTTGGTATGGAAAAAGTCTTAAAATCTATCATTAAGACTATAAAAGGAGTGAAATACCTTTTCCCCTCATTTCTTTGTTATGTAGCACACATTACTTGAGGTGTTATTTCATCATGCATGTCATATATTAGCATCACTCTGCATGGCGTAACTCAGGATCAAAGGATGCATCAAAGTCACCAGTGCCTTCTGTGTTAAATATTTTAACACAGGAGCAAGAATTTAAGCAAAACATACTATTTTCCAAGTTTGCAATTAGCAGGCAGAAACAGATCAAAGTTGAAATTATTTTCTTTGCTGCCATCTAGTGGTTAAACAACTTTTCTCAGAGTAATGAAAGGTAAGTTAAAATAGTGAAAGATTCATTGTAAATATTTGATTATTTTATATTTTTACCTGTAAAAAACCTAAATCTTTGTAAGTAGGATAAATATAGGAATAACTATTAAATGATCTCAATCATGATATTTTAAAGTAATGTGTTTTTATTGTCTTCTGTCTCTACTATCTCTATCTTAAATCATACTACTATGAATTTTTCAAGCTTCCTAGTTCAGCTTACATCATTTCCTGCTTTCTTTTAATCATTTCTCTCCACTAAAGTTACAGTGAAAAAAGCAAATATTATGCTTTCTGCCCAGCTTAAAATCTTTTGATTGAAATAGCTTTGAGGATGGAGACTAAACTCCTAATAGACCTATAAAGCCAGGCAACTTCTGACTCCCACCAGTCAGCTCTGCAGCATCTAGAGTTACATTTGTCTTCTTTACTCTAGTTATGATGGCCTGTCTTCCACTCCCTCTTACTACATTCCTTCCTGCCTGTCTATGCACTTGCAGTCTCTGCCTACAATATGCTTCCCTCTCCTCTTTACATAGTAATTCCTACTAATTCTGAGCTGTTATCACAGCCCTAAGGAAGCATTCCTAATTATACCACATTTTCCTGTTACAGGTGCTCATACCAGCATGTAGCTTCATAGTTCTTTTTCATTTGCAGTTTAAACTTGTTGATCAGATTATTTTTGATGCTATCCTTTATACCTTTTGTTTTTAATTGAAATTATATATATATATATATATATATATATATAAAGTTCAAAATGGCCTATTTTCTGATACATAAATACACACACACGTGCATGGGGGTAAGGGCGTTAGCAAAATAAAATACGGGCACTAGTTGTATTGGCTTCACTTAAATGAACCGTATATGCTTGAGATGGAAATAGATTCTTCCAAGTTACAAGGAAGCATTTTAGTCTCTTTAAGTAGGTAGACATTCACATTTATATATACCATTTTGCTTTGTATACAATGTCTTTCTACTGTGAAGAAGCCTGAAGTATGGGTATCTGGAGGTGTGGATTAACATTAACACTAATATTGCTAGTGTTATGTGAATGTGGTTAGGTCCTTGTATTGGACAAAAGGGCAACACGGGATAACTGTCGTTCTCATCAAGCATGCATGTACTTTGCCTTTCCTCGCAGTAGTTTTGAGATCCAAAACTGTAAGTTCCAAATCAGAGATATATTATTTAGTCAATGCAGTGTTGTTGAAAAAAATTTACTTCTCCTATTATTGATATAATTTCTTATGAAAAGCTAGTACCTAGTTTTTGTTTTAATTAGAATTTTCTCTGGATATTATTTACATTAATGAAGAAGTATAGATGTAGATTAAGAGAATTCTTAACAAGAGCAGTTTTTAAAGTTAGTTTATTTATTTTAATTGGAGGGTAATTACTTTACAGTATTGTGGTGGTTTTTGCTATACATTGACATGAATCAGCTACAGGTACACGTGTCCCCTCATCATCAACCCCCCTCTCATCTCCCTCACAGCAGCTTTTTAACTTTAAAAAACCTTATAGTGTTTATTTTTGAGGTAAAATTCACGTATGATGAAATTTGCCTTTTTAAAGTGGCAATTCTCTGGGTTTTGGTATGTATACAAGGTTGTGTAGCCATCACCGCTATCTAGGTCTAGAACATTTTATCACCTCAAAAGTAAACCTAAAACCCATTAGCAGTCAGTCTCCATTCCCTCCACCCGTTGGCCCCTGTCCTGTGATTTTGTTTTTAATTGAAATTTGCTTTTTTCTTTGCAGAATCCAAGAAAACAGGGGCCTGAAACCCAAGGCAGTACTGCAGAATTAATTACAGGGCTTGTCCAACTGGTCCCTCAGTCACACATGCCAGAGATTGCTCAGGAAGCAATGGAGGTAAGGGGAAAATGAATTCTAGGCTCTTGAATGTAATATTGTAACTATGTAGATTCTCATTTTTTAAAGTCTATTCCTTAAAAATTTTTTCCTTAAGAATTTTCTATCCAGCTTTTAATGGTTACTTTCCATTTAGAGTTGCTACAAAATATTGCCTGTATTCCCCATGTTGTACAATACATCCTTGAGCCTACCTTACATCCAGCAGTTTGTCCCTTCCACTCCCCAATAGCTGTATTGAGCACCCCCAGAACTCCCTCCACTGGTAACCACTAGTTTGTTCTCTATATTTGTGAGTCTGCTTCTTTTTTTTTATATTCACTAGTTTGTGGATATTTCAGTTTCCACATGTAAGTGATATCACATGGTCTTTCTCTGACTTATTTCATATAGCATAATGTCCACCAAGTCCGTCTGTGTTGCTGCAAATGGCAAAATTTCTTTCTTTTTTTTAATGACTGAGTAGTATTCTATTGTATGTATGTGTGTGTGTGTGTGTGTGTGTGTGTATGTACACACACACCCTATGTACACACACACCACACATCTTTATACATTCTTGAATATAAAGACACATTCATATGTCCATTGATAGACACTTAGGTTGTTTCGGTATCTTGGGAATTGTAAATAATACTGTTATAAACATTGGGGTGTATGTATCTTTTCTAATTAGTGTTTTTAGTTTTTATGGATATATACCCAGAAGTGGAATTGCTGGCTTATATGGTAGTTCTATTTTTAGTTTTTCTAAAGAACCCCCACACTGTGCTCTCCAGTGGCTGTACCAATTTACATTCCTGCCAGCAATGTACAAGGGTTCCCTTTGCTCCATGGTCTTGCTGTCGTTTGTTACTTGTGTTCTTTTTGATGATAGCCATACTGACAGGTGTGAAGTAACACTCAAGTGGTTTTGATTTTCATTTCCTTGATGATCAGTGATGTTGAGCATCTTTTCATATGCCTGTTGTCTATTTGTATGTCTTCTTTGAAAACCTGTGTATTCAGTTCTTTTGCCCATTTTAAAAAATTGTGTTGTTGGGTTTTTTTTTTAATGTTGAATTGTATGAGCTATTTATGTATGTTGAATATTATCAGTCATATTATCTCTTATCAGTCATAATTTGCAAATATTTTCTCCCATTCAGTAGGCTGTTTTTGCATTTTGTCAATGGTTCCTTTTGCTGTGCAAAAGCTTTTAAGTTTAATTAGGTCCAATTTGTTTACTTTTGCTTCCCTTGCTTTAGGAGACAGATCTAAAAAAAATACTGCTACCGTTTATGTCAAAGAGTGTTCTGCTTATATTTCCTCTAGGAGTTTTATGGTTTCTGGTCTTGCATTTAAGTCTTTAATCCGTTTTGAGTTTATTTTTATGTATTATGTTAGAGAATGCTCTAATTCCCTTATTTTATATATAAAGAAAATAGCTGTCCAGTTTTCTCAGCACCACTTATTGAAGAGGCTGTCTTTTCTTCATTGTGTATTCTTGTCCCCTTTGTCATAGTTTGACCATAAGTGCATGGATTTATTTTTGGGTCCTCTATCCTGTTCCATTGGTCAGTGTGTCTGGTTTTGTGCTAGTTCCATACTGTTTTGATGACTGTAGTTCTGTAGTACAGTCCAAGGTCAGGGGGCATGATTCCTCCAGATCTGTTCTTTTTCAAGTTTGTTTTGGCGTTTTTGGATCCTTTGTGTTTCCATATAAATTTTGAAATTATTTTTTTCTGATTCTCTGAAAAATACCATTGGTATTTTGATAGGGATTGCATTAAATCTGTAGAGTGCTTTGGGCAGTATAGTCATTCCAACAGTATTGATTCTTACAACCCAAGATCATAGTGTATCTATCAATCTGCGTGTTATCTTCAATTTCTTTGACCAGTGTCTTTTAGTCTTTTGGAGTATAGGTCTTTTGCCTCCTTAGGTAGGTTTATTCCAAGGTATATAGCTTTTTTTTTTTGATGCAGTGGTAAATGGGATTGTTTCATGAATTTCTCCTTCTAGTATTTCATAATTAGTATAAAGAAATGTGGCAGATTTCTGTATATTAATTTTGCACCCTGTAACTTTACTGAATTTATTGATGAGTTCTAATAGTTTTTTAGTAGCTGTCTGTAGGATTTTCTATGTGTATCATGTCATCTGTGAACAGTGACAGTTTTAATCTTCCTTTCCAATTTGGCTTTCTTTAATTTCTTTTTCTTCTCTGATTGCTGTGACTAGGACTTCCAAACTGTGCTGAATAAAACTGGCAAGAATGAGCATCCTTGTCTTTTTCCCTTGATTTTACAAGGAAATGCTTTCAGGTTTTCACCATTGAATATGATGTTAGCTGTGGGTCTGTTGTAAATGGCCTTTGTTGAGGTGTGTTCCCGCTATGCCCAGTTTCTAGAGAGTTGTTTTTGATCACAAATTGATGTTGAATTTTATCAAAAGCTTTTTCCGTGTTAATTGAGATGGTTGTAGGATTTTTATTTTTCAGTTTGTTAATGTGGTGTATCACATTGGCTGATTTGTAGATATTAAAACATTCTTACATCCCTGGGATAAATCCCACTTGATCATGGTGTGTGATCCTTTTAATGTATTTTGCTAATTTTTTGCTAATACTTAGTGGAGAATTTTTATATCTGTGTTCATCAGTGATATTGGCCTACAATTTTTTTGTGATATATTTGTCTCATTTTGGTATCAAGGTGATGGTAGCTTCATAAAATGAGGGAGGAAGCAGTCTTTCCTATGCAATAGTTTGGGAAGGATAGTTGTTAGCTCTTCACTAAATGGTAGAATTCACCTGTGAAACCATCTGGTGCTGAGCTTTTGTTTGTTGAGAATTTTTTTATTATTGATTCAATTTCATTACTGGTGATTGGTCTGTTCATATTTTCTGTTTCTTCTTGAGTCAGTCTTGAAGATTGTACCTTTCTAGGAATTTGTTTTTTTTTTCCTAGAGTATCCATATTATTAACATGTAACTATTCATAGTAATCTCTTATGATCCTTTGTATTTCTGTGATGCCAGAAATACAACTTCACCTTTTTCATTTCTGATTTTATATTTTAGGCCCTCTCCTTTTTTTTCTTGATGAGTCTGGCTAAAAGTTTATCAGTTTTATCTTTTCAAAGAACTACTCTTAGGTTCATTGATCTTTTTTTTTTTTTTAGTCTCTATTTAAATATTTCTGCTCTGATCTTTATGATTTTCTTCTACTAACTTTGGGTCTTGTTTGTTCTTTTCGTTTCTTTAGGTCTGACTTGTCTATTTCAGGTTTTTCTAGTTTCCTGGGCTAGGCTTCCTCTTAGCACTAGGGGGAATCTTCCCTCTTAGAGCTGCTTATGCTACATCCCATAGGTTTTGGATCCTTGCATCTTCATGTTCATTTGTCTGCAGGTATCTTTTTATTTCTTTGATTTCTTCAGTAACCCATTGGTAACTTCCATATGTCTGTGCTTTCCGTATTTTTTCCCTTGATGTCTAGTCTCATAGTGTTGTGGTTGGAAAAGAATCTTGATATGATTTCAGTCTTCTTAAATTTATTGAGACTTGTTTTGTGGTCTAGCATGTGATCTATCTTGGAGACTATCCCTTGGAGACTATCTATCTTGGGAATATCCCTGTTCCATGTACACCCGGAAAGGAGTGTGTATTCTGCTCTTTTGGATGGAATGTTTTCTGTATATCTGTTGATCTAGTCTAATGTGTTGTTTAAGGCCAGTGTTCCCTTATTGGCTTTCTGTGTGGATGATCTGTCCATTGATGTAAACGGTGTGTCAAAATCACCTACTACTATTGTGTTACTGTCACTTTCTCCCTTTATATCTGTTGATATTTGCTTTATGTATTTAGGTTATTCTCTGTTGGATGATAAAGAGACACATCATATTATTACAGAAGGGTCCAATCCATCTAAAAATAAACCTTTATGTGAGTCTAATAACAAAGATTTAAAATATAAAAAGCAAAAATACATAAAATTTCTAAATATATAATATAAAAACATGTAAAAGGACAGATAGACAGACATAGTTATAGCGAGATACTTAAGTATACCTTTCTCAATATCTGATAGAATAAGCCAGCAAACAAATAGTAAGGATAGAAGATTTGAAAAACATGATTATCAAATTTGACCTATTTGACACATATGAAGAACTACATTCAATAAGTACATTTTATTTTCAAGTACATGTGGGATATTTAGTATATCTTGAGTAAGGGTCATACAAATTCTGAAGGATTCAAATCATTCAGAATTTTTTTATGACTATATTGAAATTAAGCTAGATAGCAAATAACAGAAAGCTTTATGAAATATCAAGTGATTTTGACCCTTGAACAGCATGAGTGTGAACTGTGCAGGTCCAGTTATATGCAGATTTTTTGGACATATTGAAAACACTTTTGTGTATTTGTGACAGTTTGAAAAAACCTGCAGGTGAATTGCTGGCCTCGCAGTATCAAAACAATTAAGAAAAGGTATGTCATGGCATAGAATATATCTGGATACCAGTTTATATTATCATTTTGGGGGGATCATTTATTACATCTTTTTGCTTTTTTTTAATTGAAATATTGCAAAAATTAAAAGAAAATTTTTTTGGCTTCCCTGATGGCTCAGTTGGTAAAGAATCCACCTGCAATGCAGGAGACCCTGGTTTGATTCCTGGGTTGGATAGGTCTGCTGGAGAAGGGATAGGCTACCCACTCCAGTATTCTTGGGCTTCCCTTGTGGCTCAGCTGGTAAAGAATCTGCCTGCAACACGAGACCTGGTTTTAATCCCTAGGTTGGGAATATCCCTGGAGAAGGGAATGGCTACCCACTTCAGTATTCTGGCCTGGAGAATTCCATGGACCGTGTAGTCCATGGGGGTCATAGTCAGACACAACTGACTGACTTTCACTAATTGAAATATATTTGATTTACAATATGTTAATCTCTGCTATACAGCAAAGTGGTTCAATTTACATATATGCATTATTTTTCTAATATTCTTTTACATTATGTTTTATCACATAATATTGAATATAGTTTCCTATGCCATACAGTAAACCTTGTTGTTTATCCAAATATTATCATTTACTATATAAAATATATATAAATATACTATAAAAAGTTAAAATTTACAAAAGCTTACAGACTGTACATGGTGTCTTTCACAGTCAAAAGAAATGTAAGCAAATGTAAAGATGCAGTATTAAATCATAATTGCATAGAGGATTTCCCTGGCGATTTAGTGGTTGAGACTCTGCCCTTCTAATGCAGGGTCTTGGGTTCGATCCCTAGTCAGGGAATTTAAGATCCCATGTGCCACCTGGTGTGGCCAAAAAATAAAAAATCCTAGCTGCATAATGTTAACTGTAGTACATACTATACTACTGTAATAACTACATGTCTGTGTTTTGTTACTATTGGGTGAGCTCAAGTGTTGTATCTGCTTAAAATGTTCTCTGAGAAGTTTGTCTCTCCCACTAAATTGTATATCAGCAAAAAGTGATCTCTTGGGTTCTCATGTATTTTTCATCATGTTTGGTGCAGTACCATACCTTGTGACCTACACAGAGTGCACTAGTGATGAGAGCAGAGAAAGGTCATGACATTATAAGAAGTTGAATTGTTTGACATGTGCTGTAGATTGAGATATGCAGCTGTGGTTGTCTGCCATTTCAAGATAAATGAATCCAACGTACAGACTGTTGAGGGAGAAAAATGGAAATTCATGAAGCTGTTGCTGCAACTACTCCAGTAGGCATGAAACCTTGTCCTTTTTATTGAATGTCTCTCATATTCAAAAGACAACTTTTATGTGGATGCAGGATTGCTATAAGAAAGGTATACCTATTGACTTCAGTGTGGTTTGAGAAAAAGTGAAGTCTTTATGTGACGAGTTGAAGCAAAAGGAAAGTGGAGGATCTAAAGCCAGACAATGTAATGCCTGCAAAGGATGGCTTCTTAATTTTAGAAAGAGGTTTGGCTTTAAAAATGTCAAGATAAAGGGAAAGCAGCTTCTGACCACAAGGCAGCAGATGGGTTCCTAGACTCCATTAAGAAAATTATTGGTGGAAAAGGATGTCAACCTGAACAGGTTTATAATGTGGATAAAAAGTGCCTTATTCTAGCGGGAAAAAAAAATGCCACAAAGGACATTTATTAGGAAGAGAAATAAGCACCACGATTTAAGGTAGGAAGGGATAGGCTTACCTCTACTGCTTTGTGCAAATGCTGTATGATCAAAACTGCCCTAATCTATAATGCAAGGCTTCTAACTTTCAAGGCTGGAAAGGAAAAGAAAGATACCAGTCGCTAGTCTTTTAGTTGTATAAGAAAGCCTGCACATTGAGGATCATTTTTTGGATTAGTTCCATCAATGCTTTGTTACTGGAGTGAGGAAGTATCTTGCCAGTAATGGACTGCCTTTTAAAATTCTTTTGATACTGGACTGTGCCCCTGGCCACCCAGAACCCCATGAGTTTAACACTGAAGATGTCAAAGTGGTCTCATTGCCCAAAACATGTCTCTAATTCAGCTTCTAGATCAGGGGTTCATAAGGACTTTTAGGCTCATTACACATGGTATTCTATGGAAAGGGTTGTCGACACTATGGAAGAGAACCCCAGTAAAGAGAACATCATGAAAGCCGGGAAGGATTACACTATCGAAGATGCCATCATTGTTATAGAAAAAGTTGATGCAGCTTGTAAACATGAAGTAAACTTACAATGTTGATAAATACTGTACTGCACTTTAAATGTATTTTCTTTATGATTTCTTAGCAACATTTTGTTTTTACTAGCTTTATTGTAAAAATATAGTATATAACACATATGACATACAAAAATGTGTGTTAACAACTCTGTTATTGGTGAGGCTTCCAGTCAATAGTAGACTATCAGTAGTTAACTTGTTAGGCAGTCAAAAGTTACATGTAAGTTTTTATTACTGCATGGGGAGTCAGCACCCCTAACCTCCTCATTGTTCAAGAGTCAACTGTACTTTGTTTTTATTCATATTCTGCTAATAAAAGAATAGTATAGCCATCATTAAAAATTGGTTTGCAGTATCTACAAAAGCTAAACATCCACCTTAGCAATTCTCCTCCTAGGTATATATCCAACAAGTGTGTTTACCAAAAGACACATATAAAATATTAATAGCATAATTTATAATATTCCAAAAAGGTGTAATAGCATATTAAAAAGCAGAGACATTACTTTGCCGACTAAGGTCCATCTAGTCAAGGCTATGGTTTTTCCAGTGGTCATGTGTGGATGTGAGAGTTGGACTGTGAAGAAAGCTGAGCACCCAAGAGCTGATGCTTTTGAACTGTGGTGTTGGAGAAGACTCTTGAAAGTCCCTTGGACTGCAAGGAGATCCAACCAGTCCATTCTAAAGGAAATCGGTCCTGGGTGTTCATTGGAAGGACTGATGCTGAAGCTGAAACTCCAATACTTTGGCCACCTCATGTGAAGAGTTGACTCATTGGAAAAGACTCTGATGCTGGGAGGGATTGGGGGCAGGAGGAGAAGGGGACGACAGAGGATGAGATGGTTGGATGGCATCACCGACTCAATGGACATGAGTTTGAGTAAGCTCCGGGAGTTGGTGATGGACAGGGAGGTCTGGCGTGCTGCGATTCATGAGTTCACAAAGAGTCAGACACAACTGAGCGACTGAACTGAACTGAAAAAGCTGTAAACAGCTCAGACATTTATAAACAGTAGAGATAAATAATTTGGATTATTTCATTCCATTGATTACAGCAATGCAAAAAGAATAAGCTAATGCTAAGTGCAAAGCATCCTGAATCTCACAGACATGATATTGAGTGAAAACAGTCAAACACAAAAGAGAACATGCTGTATGATTCCCTTTATATAAAGTTCAGAAACGGGCAGAGGTGTCTATGGCGATAGAAGTCTGAACAGTGGCTGCTTTTGTCAAGAGCTGATGACTGGAAAGGAATGTGCAAAAGGCTTCTGAGTGTTGATGCTGTTGGTCTCAGTGTTGGTTATATGGGATATATACTATTGTGAAAACTCATAAAACTATATATTTAAGATTTACTACCTCATTATTTATCATGCTTTATTTTGCCAAAGATGTTTCAGCACTCATTGTTAGATACCCGTTGTTTGTATTAAGTTGTTATAAAAATAACTGGTTTCAGACTGTGAATTTTAAATCATTATTATTGTTGTTTGGTCACTAAGTCACGTCCAGTTGTTTGTGACCCCATGGCTTGCAGCATAGCAGGCTTCCCTGTCATAACAAGGCTCAAACTCATCTTTATTAATCAAAATGGGAACCGTTACAATCTTGTTTGCCAATGAGAAATAAGTTTTTTTATTCCTGTAGCATAAAAATTTGTGCTTCGGGATTTGATGAACTCTTAGAAAGCATTTTCTGCCTCCTGCTGGTTGTGGAGGCATTTTCCCTGCAAAAAGTTCTTGAGTTGCTTTAAGAAGTGGTAGTTGGTTGGCAGGAGGTCAGGTGAATATGGTGGATGAGGCCAAACTTCTTAGCCCAGTTTGTTCAACTTTTGAAGCATTGGTGTGCAATGTGTGTTTAGGCATTGTAGTAGAGAATTGGGCCCATTCTGTTGACCAATACTGGCTACAGATGTTGTAGTTTTTGGTGCATCTCATCAACTTACTGAGCATTCTTCTCACATGTAATGGTTTCACCAGGATTCAGATAGCTGTGTGGATCAGATAGGGAGCAGACCACCACACAGTGACCATGACCTTTTTTTGGTGCACGTTTGGCTTTGGGAAGTGCTTGAGAGCTTCTAGGTCCAACCACTGAGCTCGTCATTACCAGTTGTCATATAAAATCCACTTTTCATCGCATGTCACAATCCGATTGTGAAATGGTTCATTGTTTTTGCACAGAATAACGGAAGATGACACTTCAAAATGATTTTTTGATTTGCAGTCAGCTCATGAGGCACCCACTTATAGAGCTTTTTCACTTTTCCAATTTGCTTTAAATGCCAATCAGTCACAGAGTAGTTGGGTTCTTTGGCAACTCCTCATGTAGTTATAAGAGGATCAGTTTTGATGATTGCTCTCAGTTGGTCGTTGTCAACTTCTGATGGCCAGCCACTGCACTCCTCATCTTCAAGGCTCTTGTCTCTTTTGCAAAACTTCTTGAAGCACCCTGCACTGAACATTCATTAGCAGTTCCTGGGCCATATGCATTATTAATGTTGCAAGTTGTCTCCACTGCTTTACAACCCATTTTGAATGTGAATAAAATAATAACTCAAATTTGCTTTTTGTCTAACATCATTTCTATAGTCTAAAATAAATATCAACAGCAAGTAATGTCATTAGCAAAAAAACATAAAGCAAGAAATGCACATTAAAATGATGTGTAACATAACCACATTTATTTAAGAATGTATTCTAATGTCAAACAACAAAGTTCAGCAATGTAAAAACCACAATTACTTTTGCACCAAACTAATATTTGTGTGCATTGCTGTTGGTTCTATAAACAGGTATATTCTTTGCATTCTTTTTGGAAAGTTCTTTGACAGTATTTGGCAGGAGCCATACAAATGTCATTTTTTTGGTCCAAATAATTCCATTCCTGTAATTTTTTAATCCTGTGAATATAAATGAAAAGTAAAAAGCTGCACACATATATGGTTACTGCTGTTAGTTATAATAGAACATAAGGGGAAATTTAAATATTCACTAGTAAGAGAATATGTTCATATTCAATAGCAAGAGGATAATATTTCAATTTGGTGAACTATTAAGCATCCATTAAACCATGGAGGTCACATAGCAATATGGAAAATTATGAAATGTCAAATGAGTATACTGTTATACAATTTTGTTAAAATTATATGTGGAAAGTTTTAAAATAGAAAGGAACATGAAAAGGAAAATAACCACTGAGGGAGAGAAAAAGCTAATAGATTTTCTTTGAATATTAAAAAAAAATGTTAAAACAAAATGTTAGAGAATTTGCCACTTAAACTAAAAATGTCAATAAACAGGACTAAGTTTGTGCATGTTAGGGACAAAATTAAATGTTAATTTGTGCTGTTTTTCCTTGATATGAGAGGTATAACATATAATTTTTGAAGATTTTCACAGTGCATTTCAGTTTTTAGTAAATATCTCAAAATAATTACAGTGAAAGTATTTGAAATAAGATAATATAGGTCTGATCTTTATACCATTTATAGCTTTTGGAGTTATAAAGTTGTCCAAGGTTAGAAATTTACATATTTTTCCTCTAATTTAAAGGGAGTCATTGCAGCTTATTTGCACAGGTTATCATTGGAGCTCTATTTGCAGTTTATTCATTTGATTTGATTTTAAGAGAAGAAATTAGTTCTCATTATGTGTTCCAAACAGTATTTCATTGGAGTTTTAATACAAAGCTTTAAAGAGGCGTCAAGAATCTCCAAATCCGCTGACCAAGGACTGAGAGGAATGTGCAGAGCTCAGTAATGTGCGTCTGGGGGAAGCACTGTGAACTTAACCTATTGGAGTTAAGATAGGGTTGGTTTGAAGGAAGAGTCTAGTTCTACTCTCTGTACTTTTGATGGCATTGATTCATTTCATAGCAGTGTTTTTGTGTATTAGTTGTATATTCCTGTTACTGTCCTGTGAGCCAAATCCATTTCAGTTCTATAGTCAGTCGCAATATTTTAGGATGAATAATCTCTGTGCAATGCAAAAATCTGTTTTCCTCCCCCTTTCTCCCTTTTGAAAAATAATTTGACCTTTCTGTTCTAAGAATTTGTGGCAAACAAGATAACTTCTACTTTTAACTTGTGACCTAGAAGTAAAATGTTGTGTGTATTAGTTTTGGAGAGCTCGCCTTCTTTGGGGGGTTAATTTTATTTTCCATAGAGTTCTTTGATGCTCAGTGAAATCATATTATTTGTGTCTTATAGCAGTTTTTACACATGTATATTGCTATTCTAAATTCATCAGTATTTAACTTATGTGTACATGCCATTTAAAGTAACAATGAGAGGAATAAAGTGACTTCATTTTGTATATATAATCCCTAGAGATTTGGGTTCTTCAGAGCTTTCCTCTTGTGCCTTACACTGCATGTTGAGGCTATAATTAAGTAGCTCAGTTTGTCAGTATTTGTAAAATAAATACTCCAGTGTTATGTTTACCAAATATTTTTTTGAGTAAGTCTTCTCTCTCTTTTTTTTAAAATTCAGGCTCTGCTGGTTCTTCATCAGTTAGATAGCATTGATTTGTGGAATCCTGATGCTCCTGTAGAAACATTTTGGGAAATTAGGTATACACACCCTTATTTTTTAATTCAACTTAAATTTTTAATTTTTTTGTCTTTAAGTATTAACTCTATATACTTGGTTTATTAACTTTATTCACTTATACTGCCAGATGTTTTATGATTTTGTATTTTATTTGACTTGAAATTATTAGGTTATTTCGTATTTTAACTGTAAGAACATTGTCACA
Source organism: Ovis canadensis (assembly GCF_042477335.2). Lineage (NCBI taxonomy): Eukaryota > Metazoa > Chordata > Mammalia > Artiodactyla > Bovidae > Ovis > Ovis canadensis. Next base: position 27,179,652 of record NC_091255.1, on the reverse strand, counting down.
GCAAATTAGAAAATAAATTTTTAAAAATTGTGCTAAATTTCATTACCCAACCATAAGTAGTATTATTTGGTATGTCTTCTGCTATTTCAGATTTTTGTATGTTTAAACTGTGTTTTAAATTGATTTTTATCATTTATAAGCTTAGAGTGTTAAAGTTTTAAATATTAATAGTTTGTTTCAGTTTTTTAGACTATAATCTCATGTTTTCAATAATACTGGTGTTTTTTGTGGATGAATTAATATAATGAATATCTGCTTAGAAGGCAAAATTGTATGTATATATAATTTTATAATTTATTTCCTTGGTTATGTGAATTATTACCTTTCAGTGAGCATAGGGGTAACTCACTGAGGAAAATGTAAGTGTGTAAACCTTAGGTTTTGTTATTATCTTGTAGAACTGGGTACACCAAGTCACTTGGCAGCTGAGTTAAATCCTAGATTCTGGAGCAGTGCTCTTTGATAGTAATGTAATGTGAACCACATATGTAACTTAAATTTTTCTAGTTGCCTCATTAAAAAAATAAACAGGTAAAATTAATTTTAATAATATATTTTTAAACCCAGTGTGTGTGTGTGTGTATATATATATAGAGAGAGAATATTTTTAATATGTTGATCAATATAAAAGTTATTAATAAGATATTTTATGTTCTTTTTTCTAAAGTCTTCAAAATTTGGGATGTTTCATACTTAGAGGACATCTCAGTTTAGACAAGCCATATTTCAAGTGCACAGTGGCCACATGTGGCTGACTTGTGGTTACTGTGTTGGACAGTGCAGCTCTAGAGTAGAAATGAGCAAACTTTTTCTCTAAAGGGCCAAGTAGTCAGTATTTTAGTTTCTGTGGGCCAGATAGCCTCTTTTATAACTGTTTACTTCTGCTCTTGGGACGTGAAAGTAGCCGTAGACAGTGAGAGAGTGGAGCGTGACCGTGTTCCACTAAAACTTTATTTGCAAAGGCAAATGATGGACTGGATTTGGCCTGCAGGCAGTTTGCCGACCCCTGCTCTAGAGCACTAGGTTTACATAGTCTATGCTGTACAGATCTATAATTTTTCTTGAGTCCTCTGTGAGGATGAGATGCATGGATGAAGTGGTTGGGGGAGAAGGGGGCTTAGAAGTACTTTTTTTTTTTAATGTAATCTGCATACTTCCTTTCATTATAGTGCTATTAACATTTTGATAACCATTTCTCTAAAATAAATCCTGGAAAGGGAGATAAGCTTCTTTAAACTTTGTCCATTATTAGAGAATGCCATTCTTTTATTCTGACTTTATCTGTATTAGGTTGTTTATTGGCAATGCTGATAACAGTGAACTTTGTTTCTGCAGCTCACAAATGCTTTTTTACATTTGCAAGAAATTAACTAGTCATCAAATGCTTAGTAGCACAGAAATTCTCAAATGGTTGCGGGAAATTTTGATCTGCAGGAATAAATTTCTTCTTAAAAATAAGGTAAGCAAAATGACATCTGTTGAAATGGAAGAATATTTGGAATGGTAATGAAGAGAGATTAAGGAAATGTTTATTACCAAATCAAGTCCTTATTCATCTCCTCTCTCCTGCAAAGTCTTCAGGGGAAATGTACGTGCAGGAGACAATGGCTGAGAAATCAGCCCTTTAAGTAAAAATTATTTTGAGCTGTTACCCTTAAAGCCACAATCCTGATAAAGTCTAGACGAGTTAAGCAGGATTCTGTGGGGTGAATCTAGGAGGAGTGGGGCCTCTATAACCAAGAAGATTGAGAAACAGCGTTTGCTGTCTCTGCTGTCAAGCTCATACATAAGACTTGAATCTGATGTCTAGGCTAGTCCGGAGAATGGTATCTATCTATCTATATATATAAAGAAGCTGAAGGAAAGAGATTGAGGGCCATCAATCTAGGTTTATTTATATTTCTGTGAGAAAGTTATTACCTCTTGAAGATATCAGAAGTCTTCTTCCTTAGGGTTGAGTGAAAAGTTTTGATTCTGAACTATTGAAGCCTGATGACAAGGTTTTGGTGGCTAGAGAAGAGCCTTAAGTTTCTTTTAACATAAAGTTTCTATAATCAGTCAATTAAAAAGTTCTGTTATGACATAGTTTTAGAAGTACTTGATTCAATAAAATTTTATCCATTTCTGGAATGGATAAAATCTATGGGAAATCTTAAATGTCTCTAATACGTATGCTTTTCAGTGTGCCATGCAGCTTGTTGAATTTTCTCTGTTTAGAAATGAGCTAATGGTGAGTTGGGTTTATTCATATCTGGTTTACCTTCATCTGTTACTGTAGTAGAATTTGGCCTTATGCCAAAGATAAGGAATGAGATTGGACTTCAGCATTTCATGCCTTGCCTATAGTATAATTCTCTAGAATGCGAGCATTAGTAATCCAGCAGTGAATCTTGTTGTCCTCTGGTTAGTGAAGTCACTCATACTTAGCATATATACCAGTGTTAATTCTGGTCCAGAGGAATTTAATCTCAAAAGAGTCAACTTCCCATTATCCTGATCGTATTGTATGAGAGGAAATCTGTTGTTTTTAACTGACTAAAAAGTACATTATATTTTTCGTGTGGTAGATTTATGTTGTTGATGTTTAACTTGTGTCCATGTCAGACCTAGAAATCTTAATTTACATTTCTAGATCTGTTGATTCTGAGTATTTGAAGAGTGGAAAACTGAGAGGAGTTTCAGAGACACTGTGGAAACATTATTTGTACTACTGGGTTTCTAGAGAATGTTTTTCAGTGTGAGAGGAGTAGGAATTGGAAGGAGAGGTTTTCCAGGATAATCTTAAACAGAAAGGCAACTCATATAACTATTTATTTCTCTTGGCTATCAGTGCTTTGAAAAGGCTTACTTATTTTTCCTTTCTAGCAGGCAGATAGAAGTTCCTGTCACTTTCTCATCCTTTATGGAGTAGGATGTGATGTTCCTTCAAGTGGGAATACCAGTCAAATGTCCATGGATCATGATGAATTACTACGTACTTGTGCTCCTGGAACCTCTCTCAGGAAGGGGAAAGGAAATTCATCCATGGTAAGGGACTTCTTTTGTAGTTTTCCTGTATCATCATCTGTGCTCTGTACTTTTTTTCTGAATTAACTTGGGTAAATTTCAACTAGGTAATACAGCATAATAAAGAACTGCTTAGCTTATAGTTTCATTACTGCTCTTTGTGAACACTCAGGCAAGTTCCTAACTTATATGTTTCTCAGTTCCTCAACTTTAAAAGGGTATAATAATTTCTGCTGCAGAATTATTGTGAGAATTAAGTGAGATTATGTATAAATAGCACTGGATTGAGTATTTGACACTTACAAGCTGTAACTGATAGCTATAATTATTATAACTCTCTATCCTATAAGAAAGATCATTCGTACCCCAGAAGTTTAAAAGTTCTATCAACTAAAAGAAAGTACAGATTTACTGGGGAAAAAAGGCATTTTGCTTAATGTTATATGCATTAAGTGTTTTCATGACTTTTGTGTCCATAATTCCCTTTAAAAATAAATCATAATACTACTGAAAATGTCAGATCATTATAGAATTTCTGTTGCAGACCAAAGCTTTTTTAAATCCCTATTTTACAATATAATCTTCAGTCAAAGGAAAACAACTACTCAACAGTGTGGTATTTTCTGTTGGTCTTAACTACAGAATTTGCATGTTGGCTTATAAATGAGAATTTCTCTATTTTGTGTTTTGAGAATATGTTATCCAGAGCCCAATATACCTCATACAGTCATGTTTATTTCTTATTCATGTCCTTCTTTCAGTCAGTTTGCAGTATGATTATTTAATTTCTTCCTCTGGGCGGATAGAATTTCTTGTTACTTGCTCTTCTTTTGTCATTTTTGAGTGACTGAGAAGTGCATTATATTTTTCATTGAGTAGATTTATACTGTGCATATTTTCTTTGTGTTCATATTAGACTTAATCTATATTTATAGAATCTGAAGAAATTGAACAGATACTAGTATTATGTTGGTCCAAATAATTTGAGTTCTCATTCAGTCAAGATATTTTGAGGTGTAAAAATTCTATCATGGTTAAAGAGGAAAAGCTCTTGTGGGTTATTGTATACAGACATCTATGGTACATAGCTTGTTGAATTATTGGATTTTGTAAATAAAATTACGTAAGTTGCAAATATTTGCCTCCCTCTCTTGATCCCAGGATAGTGCAGCAGGGTGCAGTGGAACCCCACCAATATGCCGACAAGCTCAGACCAAATTAGAAGTGGCCCTGTACATGTTCCTGTGGAGCCCCGACACTGAAGCAGTTCTGGTTGCCATGTCCTGTTTTCGTCACCTCTGTGAGGAAGCAGATATCCGGTGTGGGGTGGATGAAGTGTCAGTACACAACTTCTTGCCCAACTATAACACATTCATGGAATTTGCCTCTGTTAGCAATATGATGTCAACAGGTAAATCATGCATAATTTTTTTTTTTAATTCAGTCTACCTTGAATCACATACCTGATGACTCTAGGAACATAGGCATGTGTTTAAGATCAATACTTCTTTAAGTTAACAGGGCTCATTCAAATACCTTTCCTGAAATCCTTTTTTTTTTTCACAAGGTAAGGTGAAAGTAAATACTATTTGGAATAAGTTATTTTCTCACTGAATTTTTAATATGCCATATGCATTTGTTTAAAAACTGACAGTATAAATTGCTTTCAGTTATAAATTATACAGTTTACTCTGCCTCAGCTGTATATAGTGAAGTTTTAAAAATATTAGCACATGTTATGAGTAAGTATAGGTAGAAATAGCTATTTTAGGCCAAGGACATTGTGGAGACCAACTTAAATACCCCTTTCCTGTGAGGCTGGTAAAAGGAAGTGTGCAGCCTTACCATTTGAAGTATTCATTCCCCTCCTCCTCCTCTGCCTTTTGGGTTGGGCTTGCCACATTCTCCACTGGCAAGCAGGGCTCTTAAGTGCAGTAGGCTAATTTGCTGTTGTCTTGACTTCCCTGGTGGCTCAGATGGTAAAAGCGTCTTGCTTACAATGTGGGAGACCTGGGTTCGATCCCTGGGTTGGAAAGATCCTCTGGAGAAGGAAATGGCAACCCACTCCAGTACTTTTGCCCGGAAAATCCCATGGACAGAGGAGCATGGTGGGCTACAGTCCACGGGGTCGCAAAGAGTCGGACACGACTGAGTGACTTCACTTTCACTTTCACTTGCTTAGGAAGAGCAGCACTTCAGAAAAGAGTGATGGCACTACTACGGCGAATTGAGCATCCCACTGCAGGAAACACTGAGGTATGTCCTTAGCAACAGAAATATCCTTTCCAGGCCCCCACCTGCAATTTTCAAAGGCTTGGATTTTGTGCATGTGACCAGGAATAGCTTTTGAAGCAAATCTAAGATGCGTATTATAAGTAGGATATTATAATATACACCAAGTTTGAGAGCTATTACTGATTGGTTTTTTAGCTCTAGGTTTAAGGTTGCTTTCAAGTGGTAATTGCTTTCATTTTAGGCTTGGGAAGATACGCATGCAAAGTGGGAACAAGCTACAAAACTAATCCTCAACTACCCAAAAGCCAAAATGGAAGATGGCCAGGTGAGTTTGTGAAGTTGATTTTGTCTATTGATTGATCTGCTAAATATATGTACTACATACACTTTAGTAATATTTTGTGAGTGACTCTTAGTGTAATAAGTATGTAGATGTAAGACTGATGGTGTCAGTGCAGTTCAGTCGCTCAGTCGTGTCCAACTCCTTGCGACCCCATGAACCGCAGCACGCCAGGCCTCCCTGTCCATCACCAACTCCCGGAGTTCACTCAGACTCACACCCATCGAGTCAGTGATGCCATCCAGCCATCTCATCTTCTGTCGTCCCCTTCTCCTCCTGCCCTCCCATCCCTCCCAGCATCAGAGTTTTCCAATGAGTGAACTCTTCGCATGAGGTGGCCAAAGTACAGCTTTGGCATCATTCCTTCCAAAGAAATCCCAGGGCTGATATCCTTCAGAATGGACTGGTTGGATCTCCTTGCAGTCCAAGGGACTCTCAAGAGTCTTCTCCAACACCACAGTTCAAAAGCATCAATTCTTTGGTGCTCAGCTTTCTTTATGGTCCAACTCTCATATCCATACGTGACTACTGGAAAAACCATAGCCTTGACTAGATGGACCTTAGTTGGCAAAGTAATGTCTCTGCTTTTGAATATGCTATCTAGGTTGGTCATAACTGTTCTTCCAAGGAGTAAGCATCTTTTAATTTCAGGCTGCAGTCACCATCTGCAGTGATTTTGGAGCCCAAAAACATAAAGTCTGACACTGTTTCCACTGTTTCCCCATCTATTTTCCCATGAAGTGGTGGGACCGGATGCCATGATCTTCTTTTTCTGAATGTTGAGCTTTAAGCCAACTTCTTCACTCTCCTCTTTCACTTTCATCAAGAGGCTTTTTAGTTCCTCTTCACTTTCTGCCATAAGGGTGGTGTCATCTGCATATCTGAGGTTATTGATATTTCTCCCGGCAATCTTGATTCCAGCTTGTGTCTCTTCCAGTCCAGCGTTCTCATGATGTACTCTGCATATAAGTTAAATAAGCAGGGTGACAATATACAGCCTTGACGTACTCCTTTTCCTATTTGGAACCAGCCTGTTGTTCCATGTCCAGTTCTAACTGTTGCTTCCTGACCTGCATACAGATTTCTCAAGAGGCAGGTCAGGTGGTCTGGTATTCCCATCTCTTTCAGAATTTTCCAGTTTATTGTGATCCACACAGTCAAAGGGTGTGGTTTATCTAAACCTGCACTAAAATGGTAGCCACTAGACACTAGTCAAATTAAAATCTCACTTATAATTAAATATAGTTAAAATTCAGTTTCTCTGTCACAGAGTAGCCACATGTGGAAATTGACTGCTATCTTGGACAGTACAGATATAAATGTTTCCATCATTGCAGAAATACTGGACAGTTCTGAGCTAGAGATGATTTATGATAGAGACCATTCCTTTTCTCTCTTTTCTTTCTCTTTCTCCATGAGAGTATTGCATAGAATTTTCAGGAAAGGAATGACAAAAGTAGAGAAAAGAATTAAAATTGAAACACTAGGTCTTACTGTTTTATTAGGTATTCTAATTAAGGGATCTGGTGGCCAGAAGATTGAGCCATAGGTTAAATGAAATTTTAAAATTTGAACATTTCACTCATCAGCTGTTACCATCTGTTACCCTGGAAATTAACAATTGATATTTCTGTATGTTTGATTTGAAATGGTCATATTGTTCTCATTATTACATGTTTTAGAAAAATTCATTAGTCTCCCATTGTTTTTTCTTGTCATGCTTAATTAGAATAAGAAAAGTTACATTTTTATGAAGCAAAAATCTGCACCTAATATCATTGTTCGAAGATGGACATGTGGCTTTAGAATGAAAGCTTTCTTTTTTTTGTTGAGATGTAATTCACATACTGTAAAATTCACCTGTTTAAAAATGTATAATTATGTGGATTTTAAAATATTCAAAGTTGTGTAGACCTCACCACAGTTTAATACCCATGCCCTTTAGCTGTCATTCCCAAACCTCCCTCTACACCTCTGCCCCTGGCCCTCGGCAGCCATTAAGCTACTTTCTGTCTGAGCAGACTTGCCAGTTCTGGACATTTCATATAAATAGCATCATGCAATGTGTGGTCAATAGTGATTGGTTTCTTACACTTGGCGTAATGCTTACAAGGTTTATTCATGTAAATCAAAGCTTTTAAAAAGAAATTCGATATTCTGTGTTGACTATATTAGTCTATGATAAAAATATGTTAGTGGTGCCTTAAAAATGTATATAATCTTAAGTTTGGGTTTTTTTTAAAACTTACTTTGCATCTTTCACATAGATTTTTTTAATTGTAGGATAACATAAATTTAAAAATATGTGTAAATTGATGACAGTGCAAAATATTAGGAGATGAACATACTTGTGCAGTCAGCACCCACATCAAGAAAGAAATCATTACCAGCATCCCAGAAGCTTTCATTGTGCTCCTTCCAGTCACTAACGATCAAGAGTAACTAACCATTATCCTGATTGAATACAGTCATTTTCCTGTTGTTAAATGTATATTAATAGAACAATAGAAGTATACTCTAATTATCTGGCTTCTTTCACTCAACATAATGTTTGTGAAATTCAGCCACACTATTCTATGCAATTCTAGTGCATTTTTTGTTATTGTAATATATTATTTATTCGACAGTCTTGAATTTAATTTTTCCTTTCTGTACCTTTTTGGCATCAGACAGTTATACAAAGACTAGTTTTTTTTTTAATTTGTTTATTTATTTTAATTGAAGGATATTACAATATTGTTATTTTGAATAGTGCTGCTATGAACATTCTTGAATGTGTCCTTTGCTGATCTTATAGATGTATTTCTGTAAGGCACACACAGTAGAATTGCTGAGTCACAGGATATGTGATGCACCTATGGGAAATATAAATGGATATAATCACATTAAAAAATTGCTTGATAGTTTTACAGAAACTTTTAGAAGACAGCTAACATTTAAAAATGAACTGCTACAACTAAAGATCCTGTTTCTCACAACTAAAGATCCTGCAGTGAAGATCAAAAATACCTCGTGCCACAACACGACTAAGACCCAGCGCAGCCAGATAAAGAAATAAAATGAACTGTCATAATATCTATGTAAATGATCAAAGATCACCTAACCATTAAAAGCTTTCCTCTTAAAGAATGTGTAACAAATGAGGCAGTGGATCCACTAACAGGGGTCTATTAATGGTTGCTTACGCTTGCATGAGGGCTTCCCAGATGGCAGTGGTAAAGAACCCACCTACCAATGAAGGAGACATAAAAGATGCCAGTTCAGTCCCTGAGTCCAGAAGATCCCCTGGGGAAGGAAATGGTAACCTGCTCCAGTATTCGTGCCTGGAAAATTCCAAGGACAGAGGAGCCCGGTGGGCTACAGTCCATGGGGGTCACAAAGAGTCAGATGTGACTGAGCACATACATACCTGCATGAACAAGCAGTTTTTTCATTGGGATTCTTCAAATTATAACCCTTTAAAGACCAGAAGTAGGAAATAAAATATTGTACATACTTTTCTAATTCAATTAGTAAAAAATACTTTGAAGCACTTAAATGTTCAGTAAAATTAGACATTTATATCAAGCCTGGGGAGACCTAAGCTGAAAAATATATAATATAATATGGTATAATATATTCAGCTAATAAGTGAATTCTCTGTGTCAGAGAATGGAACAACATTATCAAAGTGGTATTAGACAAAGGAAACATGAAAATGAATCAGTGGAACGATTAAAGATCAAGAAACTTGAGCCCCAATAAGAAGTATGTAAATACACAGCAGAATTCAACCTAGAGAAAAAAAACACTAACCTAGTTCTTTATGCAGTATGAAAGTCAAGGTACAAAAGATTCCTCAGATGAAAGAACAATACCGTTATCAAAATGTTGTATTAGCTTCATTTTAACATCACATTAACATTTTGCTTCATATATAGTGACGCAATTTAAGAACGTTTACCTGTAGATTGAAAACAGAGTAGCCACTACTGTGTTCCTGGAGTCAAGAAGAGAATAAATATTACTGTTACTCCTTTGTTTCTGTTAGAGATGATCTGATCAAAAACAGTGTCAAAAAGTACTGTTTAAAAATAAGACAGTGATAAAATATGAACCCTGTAAGGGAAATCTTTAAATGTAACTTGAAAATCACAATTACAATAAAATAGGTTGATAATGACACATTAAATGCTATGAATTAACTTCTAGTTGAAAAGAGTACACAAACTGTACTTTGACTATTGCATAAAAATTTTTTAAATTACTATTTACCTGTTTCCTAAATTTGTGAGCAACCTTCAGTGAATCTCATTTAGATCTATCTATTGGTAAACCAACATACCAGGGAAGCTTTTCTGCTTTATTTATTAATCCTCCAGAAAGATTTAACTGCATCATCATCTTGGATTGTATTCTAACAAGATGTTTCCTTTCTTTCAGACAATATCCAAATTAACTAATAGTTAACTAAAAGGGTAACTGTTGAATTGATGTTTATGAATTATAGTTCCTTAACTAAGATGTTTATGGTAAATGGCAAGATGTTGTTAGGGGTGAAATGTTAGCTCTGCCTATGAATTAATTTGAGCTAGCTCCTCTTCACATCCAGATTCTTCACTATCAAAATCAGCCATATTTTTTTCTGATTTTGCACTAATCTGGTATCTACCACAGCTGACATCATCTGCACTTAGCTTATCATCAGCCATGTGCCCATCGTGGTACTGAAGCTGAATTTAGTGATGCTGGATTGCCAACAAGCAAATAATTCATTTCCAGTAGTCTCCCAAGAAAGTCCCCAGTGTGTGTCATACTACAGGATTCCTGAGATGCTTGTGCTGTTTGGGCAGCATTCATTTCCTCTGAAATACGTTCTGGATCTTCAGAGTCTGAATAGGCATGTAGCATTTGTATTTGATTATCTACTGATGACATAGACTGTTAAAAAGCAGGTCTTTTCCTGTTTCACTGCTTGCTAATAGACCTTGGGAATTCCCTTAAGCAAAGGCCTACTTGACTTTCTGTTTCAAAAATCTATATCACAACTACTTTTAAGAGGATTTTGACCATGATCTTCTTTAAGGGCTTCAGCTCTGCAGTGTCTTCTGATTGACCTCTTGGCAGAGCTGCCAGCTGACTGTCTTGAGTTACTAGAAATCACCTCATTGGTAGATCCATTACTATGCTCACTGTTGCTTCCAGGACCACTGCTTCCATCTTCACGACTGTTGGCAGTTTTGTCAGAACTTCTTTGTTTGGATTTCATTGTGTCTGAAAGCTGCTGTTGTATATATTTCATTCTTAGTGTAAGTTGCTTATCCATTTGAGTGTCGCTGCCTCCATTTTGATGAGTTTCACTATTATTTGAAGACCAGCTGCAGGTGTACAATGTGATGGAGCTGGTCTTCTGAGCTTTTCTTCCTCTTTCCTATTTTCAATGGGAAGATACGTATTTCGTAAAGATGCAAAAGAGCTGCTTAGTTAGCTGAGCCTTAGCTGCTAATACGCTATTCCATAATGCTTTAATTAACATCAGTGCCAAGTACAGTGTCTGTTCGGTACGAACACTTGGCTGAAGACCTGAAACCAGATTAAGAAGATGTCTGAGAGGAGCTAGATCCAGATGCTTGATGAGTAAAGGAAATGAGTCATGTATATACCAACCACAGTGTCTCAGCTCTGCTGCAACCCATATGCAGTCAATATGCTAAGGATTCAGTCATCCTGCTGCTGCTAAAAAATTCAAAGTCACTTGACAGGGTTTGATAATCTCACTATGTAAATTCGGTCCATATATATGCTCTGCACTGCTTATAAGCCTGTCTGCAAGTTCTTCCTCAGTGGACTTTCTGTGTCTGATACCAATGACTCATTATTGCATATATTGTTAAAGGTGTGAAGTTGATTCATTATCTTGAGCCCAACCAACCTCTTAGTCAAACGAGATCACATAAAGTACTTAAATGCAAGATCTAGGCTTACTTTATTTTATCAAATCATAATGTTGTATCCAATGGTTCTTTCACTGTGCTACACATTAAATCATCCATCCTGTGAACCCCACTCTCTTAATTCCTGACCAGGTAGCTTGCATAAATATCTGATAATGTAGGGCCTAAAAGGGACAATGTGCTGCATGACAGCAGAGATATGTAGCCATATCCTAATACGAGATACAACTGTAATAAATCCATGTACTATAAGAAATGGCAAAGTTTTAAGAGTTCCACATTCAAAACAATCATTCATGTGAGGTCGTTTTCCCCACAGAATGAACAATGAAGTAAAGGCAATGGTACTTCTACATCATTCATGTCACTGATTGTCCCTAATATATTGCTTTCTTAGGGTGATATATCCCCTATAGTAAGATGACTATTATGCTTGTAGGCAATATATAAGGGAAATTGAATTTGAAAAATTTATGCCACACACAGAGTTTTCTTTCTTATCTCCACTCCATAAACTGAAAGGATCAGAATTCCTGGAAGATTCCTCCTCTGTCAGATTACAAATTCTTAATTATTTTTTTCTATTGATTTTATCATTCTATACTCCTTCATTACATTCTTTTTTATATTCAATGGTTTTTTCCACTTGGTTACCCTCATCTTGTCTTGTGGGAATCTATGTTAATAGTAGTACAACGTTCACACAGCTGGATCCAGAGTTTTTGAACTTGGGCGGTCACTAAGTTATTAAATGCTTACCCTACTTGGTTAAAAACCTTCAAATGCTTATATTCCTTGAAGCAGCACAGATACTGCCTCTGTGTCCGGAAATTGATATAAGCAAATATTTTGAAAGTTCTTAAGTTCCTTTAAGAACTGCAGTTCGTCACCACCTTCTGTATCTGATACTGGATCCATGTAATGCTACTACCTTCACTTCTGTAAATTACGACTCATCTGTCCTCAAGCAGCGAGGTACCTTGATGTGACTAGAAATTGCAGAGCAGAGACTTGGATTTTTTTTAATGTAAAAAAAAATGTTCTCTTGTCACAGAAATGTTGGATAAAAAGTAATTTGTCAAGTCTGTCAACCAGTTTAGGTTGAATTCATGCTTTCCATAAAAATTTTGTGTTTAGGCTGCTGAAAGCCTTCACAAGACCATTGTGAAGAGGCGAATGTCTCATGTGAGTGGAGGAGGATCCATAGATTTGTCTGACACGGACTCGCTACAAGAATGGATCAACATGACTGGCTTCCTTTGTGCCCTTGGGGGAGTGTGCCTGCAGCAGAGAAGCAATTCTGGCTTAGCAACCTATAGCCCACCCATGGGCCCTGTCAGTGAACGCAAGGGTTCCATGATCTCAGTGATGTCGTCAGAGGGAAATGCAGATACACCTGTCAGCAAATTTATGGATCGGCTGCTGTCCTTAATGGTCTGTAACCATGAGAAAGTGGGACTTCAAATACGGACCAATGTTAAGGATCTGGTGGGTCTAGAATTGAGTCCTGCTCTTTATCCAATGCTTTTTAACAAACTGAAGAATACCATCAGCAAGTTTTTTGACTCCCAAGGACAGGTAAAGTGTTCTCTGTTTTATTTTTTACCCTTTCTTGTAAATAGTGACTCATTTGAAATAACGAAGCCTTTTTCTTTTAGGTTATTTAATTTTGATACTGGCATGGACTTTCACTTATAATTTTAAAAAAATTAGATAAAAACATTGCAAAAAGGAGAATCATCTAATTCAGAAATTAGTTTGCTTGTAGGGACTCTGGTGCATGGGTGTGCCTGGGGTTAACAATGTCTTGGGCATGGATGTGAGCATCTGTGTATATCTATGTGCCTGTTTGAATATGTGCCCATGGGTATATTTCTTCATGTGTATGACATTTATCTATGGTCTGTCTGCTGTGCATTGATTCCCAAATCAATCAATTCCCAATGTTTTGTTCTTTGTATAGGTTTTGTTGACTGACACCAATACTCAGTTTGTGGAGCAAACCATAGCTATAATGAAGAACTTACTAGATAATCATACCGAAGGCAGCTCTGAACATCTGGGGCAAGCCAGCATTGAAACAATGATGTTAAATCTGGTCAGGTAGGCATTCTATTGAAGTGTAGCTGACACACATTTGGATTGGTAGTTAGCAATAAAATAATTTGCCATCCTTTTCTTTTTTGCACCCAAATCAGGGTGTAATAATAAGGTAATTAGAAGTTATATATCTTCTCATATGAGCAAAATGAAAATCTTACAATTTTTATGGTTACATTTAACCATTTTACTTAGTGGTGAAAGCATTTAGAAAACCTTTTCCTTCATTTATATCTGATCACTTTTTTTTTAATGCCCCTGTATCTAAATAGATATGTTCGTGTACTTGGAAATATGGTCCATGCAATTCAAATAAAAACAAAACTGTGTCAGTTAGTCGAGGTAATGATGGCAAGGAGAGATGACCTTTCATTTTGTCAAGAGATGAAATTCAGGTGAGTTCTCAAAGAGCAAAATAAAGTCTTGTAAATTTTACTATGTTTAGTGAAGTACAGAAAAATAGTGGCACCTGGTTATCATGGGAAGCAGGAGAGGTGGAAAAGAAGTGTTTTATGTGTTCTTTTCCTTTAGATCATTTTAAATTTCCCAAAGCTTTGTCCCCATGACAGTGCTCCCTTTTTCTAAAATTATACGACACTTGAACTAAGAATTTGATTCTGTGTCCAACTGAGAGCACTGTTGTTCCGTCTCTAAGTCTTCTCCGACTCTGCAACCCCATGGAGTGCAGCATGCCAGGCTCCTGTGTCCTTTGCTGTCTCCTGGAGTTTGCTCACATCCTTGCCCATTGAGTCGGTGATGCTATCTAATCATCTCATCTTCTGCTGCTCTCTTCTTCTTTAAAAGTCTTTAGCTAAGGGCTAAGGTGGTAGATCAGTATACCAGTTGGTGTTTGTGCCCTTCTCTGTTAGATTTGTGGTAGTAATATCTCTTTCATGAAATTGTCTTATTGCCTGAGTTATTTGGCAAATTACTTGAATTATTACACTTTTAATCATACAAGAATTTTTACATGTGACTTTGAAAAAGCACTTTCCTTTTTTCTTTTTCTCTCCCATTCTTTAGGAATAAGATGGTAGAATACTTGACAGATTGGGTTATGGGAACATCAAACCAAGCAGCAGATGACGATGTAAAATGTCTTACAAGGTAAAAAAAGAGAGAGAGGAAAGAAAAAGACTTTTACATATTAGTAGGTTTACTCTAGGCATTAGTACTACTTATTATAGTATGTGTACATATTAATTTATATTGAAATTGTTTGGGGGGATATCCAGCTCTTGCATTTGGATTATTTAAAGATATTAATCTTTATTGTTTCTTTTTAACTAAAAGATTTTCAGTAAAAAGTGAGTGTTGTTTGGAAAGTTTATGTTGTATATTTAGAAAAGATAGTCTGCAGTTGGAAAATAAGATATATAAGGCCTTAGATTGTTTTTATTTTTTGACCGGATAAAGATATTATTTGAAAAACTTAATTGTTTTGCGTCTTTCTGAAATGTAATTGCTTAAGATTGCTCTAATGATAAATACTTACTGCCATGTATCAGAAATATTTAAACATTATGAATTACATAATAGCTATTCATATATATTTCTTTGGCCAGGTTTGGTTCCACAGTACATGCTTTTAATTTAAGGTAGTCATTTAGCCAAGATTACTTTGTAGAAAGTTATTATTGCCCTTTGCCTGACTTGAAGTGTGTTTGTATTCTGGTCTCTGCATATTAGCTCATCGATTATTTGGGTTTTCATAGTAATTTGTTTAGGGCCTCCCTTATAGCTCAGTCAGTAAAGAATCTGCCTGCAGTGCAGGAGACCTGGGTTCAATTCCTGGATCAGGAAGATCCCCTGGAGAAGGAAGTGGCATCCCACTCTAATATTCTTGCCTGGAGAATCCCATGGATAGAGGAACCTGGCCGGCTACAGTCCATGGGGTCGCGAGTCAGACACGACTTAGTGACTAAAAAGAGAGAGAGAGAAATTTGTTTAATGAAATAGGTAGTTATGAAAATTCATGTCTGTTAGGAAGACATTTATTTGAGGGGAAGGTGAAGTGTAAGAACCTGAGAGATTTGTGGTCTTAAAATTTTTTTCTTCCTCAGAGATTTGGACCAGGCAAGCATGGAAGCAGTAGTCTCACTCCTGGCTGGTCTGCCGCTGCAGCCTGAGGAAGGAGATGGTGTGGAGTTGATGGAAGCCAAATCACAGTTGTTTCTTAAGTAAATTTCAGTTGCCAGAAATAAAAAGCAAAAAACAAAGCCCCACACACAACAAAATGAAGTGTAATTGAAATAGCAAATGATTATATTTAGAAAATGGACCTCATTGCCTCATTATTATGACCATCAGCTGCTGTCTCACAAAATACAGCACTTTCTTGAAGCAATAGTCCATATTTAGGGCCGGTATAAGAAAACAGCTGTGTTTTGTGGTTTTCCTAGAAAATATAATTTGATCAGTGAATTTTTATAGACAGTAAAACCCAGATCACCTCATAAAGTCATTGTCTTAATTATTTGGACCACTAATTTTTATATTCTGAAAATTAAACGTGATACATTTAACCGGGAAGCATTGCATCTATTTGGTACTTGTGTTATGAAATATGTACTGGACTTGATCAGGATAAAATCATATTCAACACAGAATACTACCTAATGAGCCATGCTGGCTGATTACCCCTAAGACTAGAGAGAAGCAGATGCTAGAGCCACTCGTGATGCACACGTGATGGTTTCAGAATGTCTGATTAGCTTTCTAGTTGATGTGTGTGGCCTTCATGGGTTAAGGGTCAGTATTTTTATTTCTCAGGTATTTCACATTGTTTATGAACCTTTTGAACGACTGTAGTGAAGTCGAAGATGAAAATGCACAAACAGGTGGCAGGAAACGTGGCATGTCTCGGAGGCTGGCATCACTGAGGCACTGCACAGTCCTGGCAATGTCAAACTTACTCAATGCTAACGTGGACAGCGGCCTCATGCACTCCATAGGTGAGATAAAATGAAAGGTTCATAGAGAAATTTAAAACCTAGAGAATCAGTATATAAGAAAAGTGAAATTACTTCAAAAAGACCATGTTAGTAAATTTGCATCTGTCTGTCCACATCAGGCTTAGGTTATCACAAAGATCTCCAGACAAGAGCTACGTTTATGGAAGTTTTGACAAAAATCCTTCAACAAGGCACAGAGTTTGACACACTTGCAGAAACGGTATTGGCAGATCGTTTTGAGAGACTGGTGGAGTTGGTCACGATGATGGGTGATCAAGGAGAGCTCCCTATAGCCATGGCTCTGGCCAATGTGGTTCCCTGTTCTCAGTGGGTAAGTTCATTGAGTTAAGAGGAGAAGAACAGTGCCTGGCAGAAAACAGATGCTTCAGAATTCATTCAGTGAGTTGTTTTTGAATTGAAGTATGAGGTGGGAGGGGGGTTCATGTTTGGGAACGCATGTAAGAATGAAAGATTTTAAAATTAAAAAAAAAAAAACTAAAAAAAATAAAAATAAAAATAACATAAATAAAAATAAAAATAAATTAAAAAATAAATAAATTGAAGTATGTATGCTCAGTCATGTCCAAGTCCTTGTGACTGTGGACTGTAGCCTGCTAGGCTGCTCTGTCTGTGGGGTTCTCCCAGCAGGAATGCTGGAGTGGGTGGCCGTGCCCTCCTGCAGAGGATCTTCCCAACCCAGGGATAAATTGAAGTATAGTTAATTTATAATGTTTTGGGTATACAGGAAAATGATTGAGTCATATGTATATGTATGTGTGTGTGTGTGTGTATATATGTATATATAATTAATACATCTTTTTCAGATTCCTTTCTATTATAGGTTATTACAAGATACTAGGTATAGTTCGTGGTGCTATACAGTAGGTCTTTGTTGTTTATCTGTTTTATATATATTAATGTGTATCCGTGAATTGAATTAATTGCTAAAACTTTTAGAGCTAGAAAAGCTTCAGATATTGCTTGAGCGATTTTCAGCTGTGGAAAGTGATCGGCTCTTTTAGCCCTCACAAGATTTCTTAATTATGAAGATCTTAACTTCTCATATTTAAGGTAAAAGTGAAACTCCTTACCTGACCCACTGAAAAATTCTGTCTGAACGCTCATCGAAATAAAATTAAAATCACTGATCTTGTCTGGTGTCTGCATTTGGTAAATGAGATAATTAGAATTAAATCTCATATTCAGTTGTTAGTAATGCTAGAACTAGAATTCAAGGCTTGTGCCTGCTTACTACCTCTAGGTCAGAACTCTTTCGTTTTTTTGAAGTGTTACACAATTTTTTAAAACTTCAGCACTCTTATTTGCATTTGAAATTATAACTTTGCAAAAGACATAATATGGCTATTTGGCATCTCTTAATAAAAAATTTTTCTAAAACCATATCATTTTTGCTAACAGACATACTAAACATTGTTGATTTTGGGCTTCCCTGGTGGCTCAGATGGTAAAGAATCTGCCTGCAGTGCAGGACACCCGGCTTTGATCTCTTGGATGGGAAGATCTCCTGGAGAAGGGAATGGCTACCTACTCCAGTATTGCGTGGAGAATTCCATGTACAGAGGAGCCTCACAGGCCACAGTCCATGGGGTTGCAGAGAGATGGACATGAAAGTGTTAGTTTCACTTTCACTTTCACTTCAGTTACATACTTGAGAAGGGTTGTCCCTTTTCATGTTAAAAAGCTGTTTAGTTTATACTGTACCAAAAGTGACTTCAGCTTAGCAAATTTTGTATAATAAGGTAACCTGTTGTTGCCTGTAAATATGTTTCTGCTTAAAAGCTATAGGATCTTACTCCTCATACTTAAAGTGAAACTCAGAGCCTTGATCTACAAGGCTCCATCCAGCCTGGGCCCTGCCTCTTCTCTCACGTCATCTTAGGCCGTTTTCCTTCTGGCTCACCAAACTTGAGCCCCACTGGCCATCAAATAGATTAAGCTTTTTTCTGCCCTTGAGCACCCTTGCTGCTGGTGCAACTGCCTACAGTGCTTATTCCCTGGCCTTTTGTTCTTCAAGTTTCAGGTCACATTTCACTTTCTACTGAGGTTTTTTCTGGTCATCCAATCAAAACCACACCCACAGTCATTTTATTCAATTGCTTGTTATATTTCCTTTGCAGCATTTATTTACTGCTTGAAATTATTTTATTTGATTGCTTGTTCTCATTCCACCGCAACATGAAGTACATGAGAGCCGAGCCCTTGTCTGTGTTGTTCACTGCAATAGTTCTGGGTCTTGGAGTCGAGCCTGACATATAACCATGACTTAGTAAGCGATTGTTTAATGAATAAAGATGGAATCTTACTTGTAGGGTGTTAGAAAAAGGAAGGTATTGAAATATTCTTGAAGGCTAACAACGTTCGTTCACAAATCTCCATTTATTTTGAAAATGGCTATTCTAAAACCTTTTAGCACCTACCTATAATTAGTACTAAAAATTCTCAGTAATTTTTTCAATAAAAAAGAATCAAAGTCCAAGAAGCTTTAATCACTTTGTTTTTCAGTAAATAGTTTCTTACATGTTTTATATATGTATTTTTTAGATTCTCATTGGTTGTTTATGTGTTTTACGTTAAGTGGACTTTTTTAAAAAGAGGACTTTTATATTAAGTCAGATCTATTAGAGCTATATCTAAAGGAGAACAAATAAAAAGATAACTTCAAAAAATTTTAAGTCTGTTTTGTAAATTTAAATTCTGATGCTTAAAGGTTTTTAGAATTTTACGGGGGAGGGATTAGAATGGAAAAAACATTTAGCACAGCAGTCTAAAAATAGTTCTATTTTGTAACTAAATCATCTCTGATAATTATTCTTGGCTTTAAAATGGAATCTAGTCAATTATGTATTATGTAACCATGGGAAGTATAGCAGAATACTGGGTCTTATTTGGCTTCCAATTATCTGTGGTTAAGAGTGTTACATTTTTTTCCTTTACTTAAATAACAGATGATAGTAATCCTGAGACCAGACAAGAATTAGAGGAGCTACAGGCCATGATCCTGACTTTGTTGTTAGGCCATCTTATTCTGGCTACCTCATTCTCTGTAAATCTCTTCCCAACTTTTGTGGTTAAACAATGATTTGCAATCAATTCATTTTTCTTATGTGTGCAAAAAATTATTTACTGTGGGGAATTTTGAGGGTTATCATTTAGGTACTAGATGGGAATTAGTTATGCATCCCCACTTGGTATATACATTTGGCTAATCTCCTGGTTCTGAATGCACTGCTTAGGTCTTTTTCCTGTCTTTCTGTAAATCCTGTAGTTTCTCCATTTTTGTTGTTTCTTTCCTAACCCATGATAAATGTTCGCTGAGTTTCCCTGACCATAGGAGAAAAGAGTAGAGCTCCGTGATCACCACAGTCTTATTCACTGTCATTGATTTTCTAGGAAAGTGATCTCTTCATATCAAATTCTCTGTCATCATCTTCTATTTCTACTTTTCCTTCATTATGTGATAGAATCTGAGCTGAATTCTGGATTTTTTCTGTCTGGTGGTAAACCTTTGGCCTCTCTTAGCTTCTTATCATTTAATTCTTAGAATTAATAGCTACTGTAGGTGTACAGAAGTAGTCATTTATCATAGACAAATGTGCATGGATAAATCCCAGGGGAAGAGTTAATCAGTCACCGTATACCTCAGTTCAACAGGTGGTTATCAGCTTTGAATTTGCCTTTCAGTTTCCTGCTTAAGGAAAAACTGAACTGTTTACACTAACACAATCTTACTTTGTTGTCAGGATGAACTTGCTCGCGTTCTAGTGACTCTGTTTGACTCTCGGCATTTACTCTACCAACTGCTCTGGAACATGTTTTCTAAGGAAGTAGAATTGGCAGACTCTATGCAGACTCTTTTCCGAGGCAACAGCTTGGCCAGTAAAATAATGACCTTCTGTTTCAAGGTTTCTATCCGTTTATCTTTTTTGAGGGGGGCGAGGGGAATGCAGAGGTATGCCAGACAGTGATTATGTACAGAATATACAGAGCAGAATGTCTTTTTTAATGCAAAATGTTTGAAGCAGGCATAGTAAATTCCTCCCTGTGTATTTCTTTAGGTATATGGTGCTACCTACCTGCAGAAACTCCTGGATCCTTTATTACGGATTGTGATCACCTCCTCTGATTGGCAGCATGTTAGCTTTGAGGTGGATCCTACCAGGTTTGTCATCCTCTCATTCGTAACAGCTCTCCATTTTTTTCATTACTGCCACCTGAGGCAAAGCCCTCATAATTTCTCCCCTTGATTCTTTAAAAGTTACGCACAAACACATTTTTCTTAAAGAAAAGCACTAATAACATTTAAGGTATCTTTGGCTATCACCTCTAGAGACAGCACTGTTACTAGTTAGGCTGTTCTGTCCTTTTTATAGTGTATTTACATGTATGTATTTCTAGTTGTAGAAACTATATTATAATGTGAGCACTTAATATAAATGTAACATTATATATATGGTTTTGCAACTTTTTTTTAACATAACCTTATGTCTTATTAACATCATTGTCAGTGTAGAAAGATTATGAATCTTAATCTTTTTAACTGCTGTGTAATATTTGTTTGGTTGGGCAATATCATTATTTAGCCAATATCATATTAATTATCATATTAATTCCATTGACTTTTGTAATAACTTTCTAATTATTATCCTAGCATTGTTGGTTGTTTTTTTTTTTGGCAGGTCATTTGCTATAGGAACTATTCTGAAACCTAAATTTTTTTGGTCACTTTTTTCTCAGAAACCATCAGTTGTTCCCAACTGACTCCCAAGAAAAAACACAGTCATCTGACTATAATCTGTATCACTGCTTGTCATTCTTTCTTGTCATCTCTGTTCTTTAACTCCAGTGAAATATGCGCGTTACACATTTTTAAAGTGACTTGACACGTGGGGCTCACTGGGATTAGAGTTGCCTAATAAGTAATATTCCCTTTTCCCCACCTAAGTTCAAAAACAGAAGGGCAGAGGGAGAGAAAAGGCGGGAGGGCAGCACCCAGCAATCAGCTCTTTCCTTTATTTCTGATAAAAATGATTAAAAAGTGGGACTTAAGATCTTGTACACACAAGATACATATAGGCTTGCTAGTACTTCACCTTGAATTAGAATCTTCCCCATCCCTTGCACAGCTGGGTAACTACAGGCATGCATCACAGAGGCTGGCAAGCTTTTTATCGTAAGTGGAGAGAAGACCAGAACATATCTTTTCTGTAGGC
This sequence comes from Ovis canadensis, assembly GCF_042477335.2. Classification (NCBI taxonomy): domain Eukaryota; kingdom Metazoa; phylum Chordata; class Mammalia; order Artiodactyla; family Bovidae; genus Ovis; species Ovis canadensis. Next base: position 27,157,853 of record NC_091255.1, on the reverse strand, counting down.
AGACAAAATTAGAATGGAGTGGATGGCACTGAACTGAGCATAGTTGACTCTTTTTTTTTTTTTAATCCATCTCACCATTCCTCCTATAATGAGGAGTGACTTGGGAGAAGGGAAAGAGGCCAAGGGGTAATGCAAGGTGCGTTTTAAAAACCACCATCTCCGTGAAGCTTTCTGCCTGTCCCCAAATGCCACCCATATACACAGACTACATGTGAACAGAGAAGCTATATCTCTTTCATGTTCTGCACCATCATTGTAACATTGAGTTGTGATAATGTGTTTATGAATTTATCTTCCCCTGGACTGTTGGCTCTTTTACATTTCATGTCTTCATGTCTTTCTATGAGTATTTAACATATCTAGCTTACAGTTGATATTTCATAAACATTTGTTGAATGAAATGCTAGACTGTTATGTTATGCTTGCTTTCTCTAAGCCACATCGCTTGTCTTTCAGTTAGGACCCTAAAAATTGTTTTATTTTTTATTTTCAGGTTCAGAGCTTCATGATGGTTTCTCTTCCTAAATAGTTTTATTTGGCCACTTTGTATCAGTTGGTGTTTCGGGCTTTGCCTCTGCTGAAGTGTCAACTGTAGTAACTAATCAGCTCTGGCACCTAAATTAACCAGTTGTTGTTGAAATACTTCAGTAGTTGTAGTTTAAAACTTCAAAGCAATGTTCTTTTAATGTCATCTTGTATTTTGTTACCTTTAAGCAATTTTACTTTCTAAAGGGTAAAAAATTACTTAGAGAGTGAACTAAATGCCTGAAAGAAATCTCCTGTACTAGGTAAATGCTTCAGTACAGAGAAGAGAACTAGATTACAAACTTGCTATATTCAGGTTACTTAAAATCAAACTGATGTTTTTCTGACATGTGGAGAGCTTAGAAGTTGACACTCCTATGTTCACAACAGGAAAAAGTTGAAAACAGAAAATCAGCAAATCATCTTAGATTCATCAGAGAATTGAAGGGCAATAAAGGGAAAACACTAGAGTGACAGCCAAATTCAGAAAATCCCATTTTACAGGGGGAAACTACTGCTGGAGTCAGTAACTGGTAGGAATGCTTAGACTGTAATTGACAAATTACTTGAGGTTGACTATGGGTTAGTTTCAGAAACTCTAGGGCGCCCTCTGTCTGAGGCACCCACACTTTGTGAGTTTGATCTCTAGAAACTCTTCCAGATTCTTATGCTGAAGATTGGAGAAAAGTTCCTTTGTGCTCTGGGCAGGGAAGGGGGAAAAGTAACCATTTTGGAATATGCCCATAGTGTTCTGTTCTCTCCTACAGAGGCCTGCCTTCGAGGGAAACTACGAGAGCCTAATCTGACCTATAGGATGGGCAGCTACCCAACTCCAGCTTCCTCTAGCCTTCTTGAGTCACATAAGAGGAGAAAAATAGCTAAGAAATGCTTCTGAAGGTCACAGCCCAGGGACTCTGGCCCAAGAAAATAATGGAGATATAAACATAAGATTGTAGACTGCTTCCCCTCCCTAGGAGCTCACTACTACATCAGTAGGACTCCAAAGTATTAATACTGGGTTACAATAGAGAGCTGCAAACAGACACTCTAAGAAGAAATTCCTACGGAAACCCAGACAATTCGGTAGATAAAAAATAAGGACACTGGAGGAAATCAACACCTACAGCAAACATGAAACATAAAACACAAGCCAAGTCCTAGCCAGATGAACATAGAATCTTCCGCTAAAGACCTCTTTATCTCTGTTCCTGCTACCCATTATGGCTTGGATCTTTTAACAAAAAATTACAAAGCATACTAAAAAGCAATAAAAATCATAATCTGTAGAGACAAAGCAAGCATAAGAACTAGATTCAGATGTAACAGATTTTGGAATTACCAGATCAGGAATTTAGAATAACTATAAATAATATGTTAAGGGCTCTAACAGAAAAAAGTGGACAACATGCAAGAACAGATAGGTGATTTAAATAGAGAGATGGAAACTCTAAAAAAGAGTCAAAGGAAATGCTGGAAATCAAGAACATTATAATAGAAAGGAAAAATGCCTTCAGATGGGCTTTATCAGTAGATTGAACACAACTGAGAAAAGAATTCAGTTCAGTTCAGTCACTCAGTCGTGTCCAACTCTTTGCGACCCCATGAACCACAGCACACCAGGCCTCCCTGTCCATCACCAATTCCCAGAGTTCATCCAAACCCATGTCCATTGAGTCGGTGATGCCATCCAACCATCTCCTCCTCTATCATCCCCTTCTCTTCCTGCCCTCAACCTTTCCCAGCATCAGGGTCTTTTCAAATGAGTCAGATCTTCGCATCAGGTGGCCACAGTATTGGAGTTCCAGCTTCAACATCAGTCCTACCAATGAACACCCAGGACTGATCTCCTTTAGGATGGACTGGTTGGATCTCCTTGCAGTCGAAGGGACTCTCAAGAGTCTTCTCCAACACCACAGTTCAGAAACATCGATTCTTCAGCGCTCAGCTTTCTTTATAGTCCAACTCTTACATCCATACATGACCACTGGAAAAACCATAGCCTTGACTAGATGGACCTTTGTTGGCAAAGTCATGTCTCTGCTTTTGAATATGCTATCTAGGTTGGTCATAGCTTTCCTTCCAAGGAGTAAGCGTCTTTTAATTTCATGGCTGCAATCATCATCTGCAGTGATTTTGGAACCCAAAAAAATAAAGTCAGCCACTGTTTCCCCAGCTATTTCCCATGAAGTTATGGGGCCAGATGCCATGATCTTAGTTTTCTGAATGTTGAGTTTTAAGCCAACTTTTTCACTCTCTTCCTTCATTTTCATCAAGAGGCTTTTTAGTTCCTCTTCACTTTCTGCCATAAGTGTGGTGTCATCTGCATATCTGAGGTTATTGATATTTCTCCCGGCAATCTTGTTGCCAGCTTGTGCTTCTTCCAGCCCAGCGTTTCTCTTGATGTACTCCCCATGTAAGTTAAATAAGCAGAATGACAGTATACAGCCTTGACGTACTCCTTTCCCTATTTGGAACCAGTCTGTTGTTCCATGTCCAATTCTAACTGTTGCTTCTTGACCTGTATACAGGTTTCTCAAGAGGCAGGTCAGGTGGTCTGGTATTCCCATCTCTGTCAGAATTTTCCACAGTTTATTGTGATCCACAGTCAAAGGCTTTGGCATAGTTAATAAAGCAGAAGTAGATGTTTCTCTGGAACTCTCTTGCTTTTTCAATGATCCAGCAGATGTTAGCAATTTGATCTCTGGTTCCTCTGCCTTTTCTAAAACCAGCTTGAACATCTGGAGGTTTATGGTTCACATATTACTGAAACCTGGCTTGGAGAATTTTGCGCATTACTTTACTAGCGTGTGAGATGAGTGCAGTTGTGTGGTAGTTTGAGCATTCTTTGGGATTGGAATGAAAACTGACCTTTTCCAGTCCTGTGGCCTCTGCTGAGTTTTCCAAATTTGTAGCACTTTCACAGCATCATCTTTCAGGATTTGAAATAGCTCAACTGGTATTCCATCACCTCCACTAGCTTTGTTCATAGTGATGCTTCCTAAGGCCCGCTTGACTTCACATTCCAGGATATCTGGCTCTAGGTGAGTGATCATACCATCGTGATTATCTGGGTCGTGAAGATCTTTTTTGTACAGTTCTTCTGTGTATTCTTGCCACCTCTTCTTAATATCTTCTGCTTCTTTTAGGTCCATACCATTTCTGTCCTTTATTGTGCCCATCTTTGCATGAAATGTTCCCTTGGTATCTCTAATTTTCTTGAAGAGATCTCTAGTCTTTCCCATTCTGTTGTTTTCCTCTATTTCTTTTCATTGATCGCTGAGGAAGGCTTTCTTATCTCTCCTTGCTGTTCTTTGGAATTCTGCATTCAGATGCTTATGTCTTTCCTTTTCTCCTTTGCTTTTCACTTCTCTTTTTTTCACAGCTATTTGTTAGGCCTCTTCAGACAGCCATTTTGCTTTTTTGCAATTCTTTTTCTTGGGGATGGTCTTGATTCCTGTCTCCTGTACAAAATTAGTGAACTTAAAGATATGTCAGTAGAAATTTTGAAAACTGAAATGCAAAGAAAAAGAAAAACTTAAAGTACATCTTATCAGAATGTGTGGAAGGTAGTGAAATGTAGTATTTAGAGCATTAAATGCATATATTAGAAAAGGAGGACCTAAAATGAATGGCCTAAACTTTCACTTTAAAAAACTAGAGAAAGTTCAGTATAAACCTAACTGAACAGAAGGAAAGAAATAAAAATTAGGTTAGAAATCAATGAAATTAAAAACAGGAAACCAATAGGATAAATAAAACCTGATTGTTTGAAAATCGGAGGGAAAATTTTTTACACACACGAGCACTTAAATAATTAGATATGAAGCTTCATTATAGATCAGAATTAATGGAATAGCCAGTGAGTTATCATTGGCATGTGAGAAGCAGGAGGGCTTAGATCTTTTAGAGGGACATTTGAAAGAGTCTGAAGCATACCTGCTGCTGGTATGCTTTTTTTTTAATTAAGAAAAAGTTCCCACAAAGACTAGACAAGAATGTCAAGGTTTCTAAGACTCTCTTCTGGCCCTATTAATAAATTGTGAATTTTTTCTTTCATACTACAAAGCTCCTATACCTTCCATATTTCAGATTCGACTTACTGTTGTAGCTTCTTAAGTGATCTCCCTGCATACAAATCCGCATATCTCTTTTTAGTTATCATGTATCCCAAATTCATTTTCTGCCTCTGGCTTCTCTGCAACGTTTGCCATGTGAATTAATCATGTCTCTCTCTGGTTTGCTATTTTTGTCTTTTATATTGTCGAATAATTGTACTTGTTACTTGGTGTGTACTTGTCTTTCCCCTCTTTGAGAAACTCAAAGGCCAATTACTGTTGAATCCTCACCATGTGGCCTTAAGATGGCAAATAGTAGATGTGTGGTAAATATTTATTGGATTGAATTGAGTGCTTGCCCTGCCTTCCACTTTCTGAACTGCCCTTCTTTTTGCCTGTGCAAATTCTCTCCCTCCTTTAGAACTCACCCAGCCCACGAAATCTTTCCTGCCCATAGTCTACATTCATTTCTAAACTCTTACTGTATCCATATGCTGCATTACATAGTGAGCTGCAGGGAATCTGGGGTGGTGATTTCAGTCTCCCAAACTTTTATGTAATACGTAAACTAGTATAGAAATAGGACATTACTAGTTAAGAGATTGACAACGAATATTTACTCAATGATTATTTTGGTAAGGTACCTTGCTAGTTTTTAAGAGGACAAAGATGAATACATCCTTCAAGGAGCTTACAGTTTTGTAGGGGAGATAAGGCATATAACAAGTAGTTAAGTACTGACTTTCATAGGGAATGTGTTTTGAAGAGTTCAAATTATACCAGTTGGGCAGCTCCAGTAAAGGTTTGTGGACTTGACAGCCATGGAGTATAATTTACTCTTTTGTGGTGCTGTGCTTAGTTGCTCAGTTGTGTCCGGCTCTGCGATGCCATGGACCATAGCCCGCCAGGCTCATCTGTTCATGGGGATTCTCCAGGCAAGAATACTGGAGTAGGTTGCCATGCCCTCCTTCAGGGCAAGTGAAAGTTGCTCAGTTGTGTCCGACTGTTTGCGACCCCATGGACTATAGAGTCTGTGGAATTCTCCAGGCCAGAATACTAGGGTGGGTAGCCTTTGCCTTCTCCAGATCTTCCAAACCCAGGGGTGGAACCCAGGTCTCTTGCATCACAGGTGGATTCTTTACCAGCTGAGCCACCAAGGAAGCCCAAGAATACTGCAGTGGGTAGCCTATCCCTTCTCCAACGGATCTTCCCAACCCAGGAATCTAACTGGGGTCTCCTGCATTGCAGGTGGTTTCTTTGCTAACTGAGCTATCATGAAAAATAGGCATTATAATTGATGAAAAAAATTGAGCCTCAGAGAGATGAAATACCTTGATCAAGGTCAATAAGTGGTAGAGCTGAAATTTAAACCTAGTAAGTCTGCTTTCTGAACATCTGCCTTTAATCATAGAACCAAGACTTTAGAATCGTACAAAGAGGGCCTTTCCTGGCAGTGCAGTGGTTACTCCATGCTTCCACTGTAGGGAGCATAAGTTTGGGGTGAGGGAACTAAGATCTCACATGCTGCATGGGGTGGCCAAAGAAATAAATTGAGTCGCTCAGTTGTGTCCGATTCTTTGCGACCCCATGGATGGCAGCACGCCAGGCCTCACTGTCCATCACCAACTCCCAGAGTTTACTCAGACTCATGTCCATTGAGTCGGTGATACCATCCAACCATCTCATCCTCTGTTGTCCTCTTCTCCTCCTGCCTTCAATCTTTCCCAGCATCAGGGTCTTTTCAAATGAGTCAGTTCTTTGCACCAGGTGGCCAAAGTATTGGAGTTTTAGCTTCAGCATCAGCCCTTCCAATGACTATTCAGGACTGATTTCCTTTAGGATGGACTGGTTGGATCTCCTTGCAGTCCAAGGGACTCTCAAGAGTCCTCTCCTGTACCAGTTCAAAAGCATCAATTCTTCAGTGCTCAGGTTTCTTTACAGTCCAACTCTTCACGTACATATGTGACTACTGGAAAAACCATAGCTTTGACTAGATGGACCTTAGTCGGCAAAGTAAAGTCTCTGTTTTTTAATATGCTGTCTAGGTTGGTCATAACTTTCCTTCCAAGGAGTAAGTGTCTTTTAATTTCATGGCTACAGTCAACATCTGCAGTGATTTTGGAGCCTAAAAAGCTAAAGTCTGTCACTGTTTCCACTGTTTCCCCATCTATTTGCCATGAAGTGATGGGACTGGATGCCATGATCTTAGTTTTCTGAATGTTGAGTTTTAAGCCAGCTCTCCTGTTTCACTTTCATCAAGAGGCTCTTTAGTTCTTCTTCGCTTCCTGCCATAAGGGTGGTGTCGTCTGCATATCTGAGGTTATTGATATTCCTCCTGGCAATCTTGATTCCAGCTTGTGCTTCCAGCCCAGTGTTTCTCATGATGTACTCTGTATATAAGTTAAATAAGCAGGGTGACAATATACAGCCTTGACGTACTCCTTTTCCTATTTGGAACCAGCCTGTTGTTCCATGTCCAGTTCTAACTGTTGCTTCCTGACTTCCAGGTTTCTCAAGAGGCAGGTCAGGTGGTCTGGTATTCCCATCTCTGTCAGAATTTTCCACAGTTTATTGTGATCCACACAGTCAAAGGCTTTGGCATAGTCAATAAAGCAGAAATAGATGTTTTTCTGGAACTCTCTTGCTTTTTTGATGATCCAGCAGATGTTAGCAATTTGATCTCTGGTTCCTCTGCCTTTTCTAAATAAATTTCCGTAAATAAATAATAATAAATAAATAAATTACCTTAAAAAATAGTCTTACAGAAGAATTAGCAACACTAATTGGTTGTGGGGAGTAATGGACTACTGTAGACAGTAACGACATCAGCAGTTCCTGAACGACCTGATTGAAGCAGTAATTGTACCATTGACAACATGGGGAACACAGAATAAGACGTTTAAGTATGAGGAAAAAATCAGCTAATTTGGAGCAAACTAAGTTTTAGGTACAGACAGGAGAAATACCTAGAAGTTAGAGATATCAGGCTTGATAGGAAAGGAGGTTCAAAATAGGGCCTGAATGGTCCCAAAATATTGAAAGCATGTCAGCTTTATTGAAATCATGGAAAATAAAAGTTTAAAATGTGAGATGCCCTTTCCTCAGTTCAGTTCAGTTCAGTTCAGTCGCTCAGTCGTGTCCGACTTTTTGCGACCCCATGAATCGCAGCACGCCAGGCCTCCCTGTCTATCACCAGCTCCTGGAGTTCACTCAGACTCACGTCCATCGAGTCCGTGATGCCATTCAGCCATCTCATCCTCTGTTGACCCCTTCTCCTCCTGCCCCCAATCGCTCCCAGCATCAGAGTTTTCCAGTGAGTCAAGTCTTTGCATGAGGTGGCCAAAGTACTGGAGTTTCAGCTTTAGCATCATTCCTTCCAAAGAAATCCCAGGGCTGATCTCCTTCAGAATGGACTGGTTGGATCTCCTTGCAGTCCAAGGGACTCTCAAGAGTCTTCTCCAACACCACAGTTCAAAAGCATCAATTCTTCGGTGCTCAGCCTTCTTCACAGTCTACTAGATGGACAAAAAAAAATTTTTTTATTAAAAATCCTGTATTTAAAAAAAAAAATCCTGTCTTAAATTTGTTAAGATATAGGAGGATAATTGGGCTTCCCCAGTGACACAGTGGTAAAGAATCCACGCAAATGCAGGAGATGCAAGAGACATGGGTTTGATCCGTTGGTGGGGAAGATCCCCTGAAAGAGGAAATGGCAATCCACTCTGGTATTCTTGCTGAAAAATCTCTTAGAGGAGTCTGACAGGCTACAGTCCATGGAGTTGCAAAGACTAGGACATAACTTAGTGGCTAAACAACAACAAGAGTTTTTATACACAGTTCTCAAAATTGCCTTTTTCTTTTTTTTTAAATAATTGGTTTGTTGAAATCAGGATTCCAGAAAAGTCTCAACATTGCATTTAGCTGAATATCTCTTTAAGGAGTCTCTTTTAAAGAATATGTCTGTTAGTTTGTTTGCTTTTAACTGGTTTTGCTTTTTTTTTTTTCTTTTGGTAGGTTAGAACAGTCAGAGAGCCTTGAGGAAAACCAGCGAAACCTCCTTCAAATGACTGAAAAGTTCTTCCATGCCATCATCAGTTCCTCCTCTGAATTTCCCCCTCAGCTACGAAGTGTGTGCCACTGTTTGTACCAGGTATGCTTAAGGTTAGAGATTATCATTATTAGTCCATAGCTACATTTAAAAGAATGCTTTACCAAAGAGGGGTTTAGCTGCTAAACCAGCTGCTGATAGTGGGTGATTGATAATACTGAATCAGTTTGGATGAATACTACATTAAGAACTGTTTAAATTGGCTTTAAAAATACAAAGTAGTTTAATGGGGTACTTTAAAAATAATACATTTTCCTTGCATTGAGAACAAGTTTAAAATGCACCAATCTACTGGGTATAGTAGATGTGATTCAAGTTAGATATGTTACACAGTTTTTGTTGCTGATTTTATCTTTAACCTGAATTATTCATGGGGTCTTTCACCTATGAGGTCAGTCTTTTCCTCGCTTTTTGTTTTGTGAAATGCTTAATCTCTGATTTTGATTTCTTCTCTTAAATTAATTTCTTTAATTAATTTCTTCTCCTAAATTAAACTATTGGGTTTGTGTCAGGTTTCCCCAGGACAAGCTGATGTTTATTTTATATAGAATGCTACTTACATTGCATCATCATTCACATCCAGTTATTAGACTTTCAGCCCTAGAACTGCAGGCAATGCTTCTGAGTTCAGATGTTCACAGTCATCCCCTACTTGCTGAGGAAATTACACCTGTGTTCTATTATGGCTTCCACAATATTTTTGATTGGCATATGCAGCTTCAGAAATGGTTTAATCACTCCAAGGAAGATTAGTGCAAATCCACATTAGCCTGTTAAAACTGATTCTGGAAGAAACATTAGTGGATCTGGAGTTTGGGATAAGGCCAGGTGTAGGATAAAGAATTTATGCATTTACCAAAACCCATACCTTTTGTGTCTTTTTCTTTGCAGAGTTATCCCCAGCCATTTGTTTTTAGCACAGGGCTTCAGTTGCTTGGAGACATTAGCAAGATCAGTGAAATCATCCTTTTAAAAAGCTGTTTCAGGCTGCTCTGTGTGAATTTCCCCCCTCATTGCTATTTATAAAGATGTATCTGCTGTATCTATAAAAAAATGTTTCATCATATTCATAGATGATGAAAAGCATACTTAGTGTTAAAACTCTCTTAATTCATCATGACTTTTCCTGCCTTTTTCAGAATAGCTTGAGGGAGCTTAGGAGAGCCCCATATGAATTTTGCAGGTAGTTAAATCTGAAACCAGAAGGTAGTTTATAGTATGAAATCTAATTTAGTAAATAACATCTTAAGTTTGGGCATTATTCAGGTTTCTCTTTAAGTCCGGTTCAGTCCTTCTTCTGTTGATAAAACTAGGCAGACTAGAAATGGTAAACACATGTTAAAAATAGTCTGGACCAACTTCTTGGTTGGCCTAATAATAACTTTTCAGAGAGCAAATGAATTTCTAAAGTGGCAGGGGCTTTGACTTTAGTTGGTTAAAAGTGATTGACTACAATTAAAAGAGTATTGACTACCTGGTTACATATATGGTCTAGTAGATTTTCATAGAAATTCTTCATGTAGTTGTCTCCCTAAGAAAAAAATTTTATATCATTAGCAGCCTTGGAAAAGGAAAAAAGAACTAAGTGCTTGGCACTTAGTAAGTACTTAGGAAATATTTAATGAAGGAATAAATTACCCAGTTCCTCCCACCCAAGTAAACAAGATTCTTGCCAACTTTCATAGTTAGGAAGGGAAGGAGGTAGTAAAAATAATGCAGAAAATAAAGCCAGGTGATAATTGGTGGCTTATTAACCACTATGTGTTGTGCTTTTTAAAACATTCCATAATACAGTATCCCATATTACAACAGACCTGAATCATTATATTAAAATTTCACATACAATTATTCTTCTTAAGAATATTATTTAAATGTTAGTGCAGTTTTTGGAATTGTTGGATAAACTTATTATTGGAATGTACAGTACTATAGAGGATAGATGTGCTATGTTATTTATAAATAAGGGTTTGTTTTTTAATAAGTGACTGATAATGGGAAATTTTACATTTGCTAATTAAAAAAGAAAAATAAACTTAGATCTCAAGATATTCTTTCATTGAGTCTCCTTGCAAATGTAGTTTTTCCCCTTAGTTTGCTCTTTTATTTTTATTCATCTTCCATCTTCTGGCTTTTCTTTGCCCTTTTGATTTTGGCAGTAACATAATGGTACCTTTGTACTTTTATGTTCTGTTGGGAGGGATAGTAGTCCATTGTTTTTTTTTCCCTCTAGTAAATATGTCTCCTGCTTTGGGACCTGCTAGGGAAAATTTGAAAGCTATGTGAGTACATTGCTAGCTAATAAATTTCTCTGAGCTTTAGGTCTTTTTACTGGAGTTAGTATTTTTGACTGTTAAACCTTTTTAAAATCATGCTTTACCTAGCTCTTTCATTTTATATGCCTCCTTACTTAGCGGTCTGGGTTAAGGTTATATCGGAATGGCCATGTGTTAGATTTATAACTGAGACATTTTTTCATGTGTTTATTTCCACGTTCATCCTGATAGTTTTGGAATAATGAGAAAGTATTCCCAGAGTGGATATTTTCCTAAGTTGTGGTGAGAGAATTCTGAGAAAGAGCTAAATATAATTCTAAACAAATGTCATCTTTTCCTGGCAAATCTACTTCTCCAAACAGTAGTTTACAGAAAAATTTTAAGGCTATAATTGCTAGTTGTATACCATGATTGAAAACAAAAAGTATACAGAACTGCATTTTTGTGATAAATTGGGTTACTCGTGCTTTTAGTCTAAAGTTTGAATCAAAGCTCTTTGAGATAAGGACTATGTCTTCTTGTTTGCTGTCTTCCAGTGCTTAGAATGGGTATCTAGCAATTAGGTGCACAGTAACTACTTGGATGAGTGAATGGATGGATGGATGTACAAATCAAACTAACTTTAAATCTCAAGTTACAATGTTGAATCATAGAAATCCTGGAATAAAATGCCTTGTATGGTAGATTGAAGAATTCTAATTTGTTTTCAAAATATTTTAAAAGTAATTTTTTTTAACTTTTAATTTTTTATTGGGAGAGAGAAAACAATTATTGTTAGCAACGATTAACAATGTTATGATGGTTTCTGGTGAACAGTGAGGGGACTCAGCCACACGTATACATGTATCCATCTCCCCTAAACTCCCCTTCCATCCAGGCTGCTACAGAACATTGAGCAGAGTTCCCTGTGCTGTATAGTAGGTCCTTGTTGGTAATCCATTTCAAATATAGCTGTGTGTATGTGTCCATCTTTTAATTTTAATAGAGCTCCTTGGCCTAGAAATGACTCCGAGAGTTGAAACCAATATGTCTCTGGATTTGAGAGGCTTTTGGTGATGGTTTTTTGTTTGAGACATTCTGATAAATGGTGAAATCTGTGAGAAATTTTAAGCAGGCTTACAGTTTTATTCTATGATTTTCTCTGCAGTTTCTTCACTTTGATATTAATGCTTATTTCTAGTTGAGCTGATAACATTCTTTTCCCAAATGTTGCAGAGCTTTTAACCTTCTCTGGTTAGAACTTTTTCAGGAAGCAGCCTGCAAACAAAAATAAGTGAAATTTTAAGAGTAATCTTTCTTAAAAGAGAGAGACTTTTATTTTTCTATTGTATTTAGTCATTTAATGTTTATTTTTTAATCAGTAGTATTATGAGTTCAGTATCAACTATTGAAAAAAGAACTTTTAAGTCAATTGAAGGATACACAGAGAAGTATATATAAATATATGTAAATCAAGAAAAATTACGTAGACACATAGAAGTATTTTTAGAGTATGATCTACTTGTAATGAAGATTTTATATAAAATTCATCAAAAGCTAGGAATTAACTGAAATGTAAATATTAAATATCCTCAGTTCATTTGAGGAGAAATTTTCTGCGATTTATAGCCAGAAATAGTAGATATGATTGTCTCCACATTTCTTGCTATTTATTTAGTGCTTTGGCTTAAAGACATAATAAAGATTAAAATCCAGAAGTAAAATTTGTCCCTCAAAATTCAGTTGATTTCTAATTTTTTGTTGATTCCATTTGTGTTACATTTTGATCGTGTAATTTTATGTACAAGCCAACATTGTTTTTGTTGCTGTATGTAGTTGGTGCTGTGACTTGTTTGTGCTCATCTCTGTTCTGTAGGCAACTTGCCACTCCCTACTGAATAAAGCTACAGTAAAAGAAAAAAAGGAAAACAAAAAATCAGTAAGTTTGGAGAACTTTTTTTTAGCTGTTTCTTTCAAAGCAAAACAAAAAATCTTTTGCTGTTTGTTAAGAACATCTTCACTTCAGCCTATTTGACCTTCACTGTAAAATCATTCTACTAATTCTGGCACAAAATAGCTTTCATTTCAATTAACCCTGGAATTAAGTTACATTGAAACATCTCTGTGTTCCTTTGGTTTGATTTATCCCAAAGGCATTTTGGGGGCATTTGGTGCATTTGATATCCCTGGTCTAATTTTATTATTGTTATTTTAAAAATTATAAATGAATGCAAAAGAAACTTAATTTCAAGGCCTTAGGAAATGCTGACTCTCTTCATTCTTGCTTCTTGTTTGCAGGTAATGTGAGTGATTTAACTAGAGATGAAAGTTTTTCTTAATTGCTAGAAGTACATAGAAGGAAACTGTCACTTTCTAAATCTTAACTAAAAGTAGCTAAATTTTATTTTTTACTTAGATTTTTATCTGGACAGTCTCAGCCAGGATTTAGATAATTGTTCTTAGCTTATAAAAATTCTTATGGTGAAACAAAACCACTTTTACCTTAGAGAAAATCTTTATAAGCGATTGGGACTGAGAATATAGTACTTTTGAAATAAAGAAAAGCAATGAGTCTTTATTTATAGAGAAACACCTCATTTGCAAACATGATACGCATGTACTACCTGCTTCTGTAAACTTGCCCTAATTTAAAAGGAAGAAAATTACAGTAGTCATAATTATTTTCTTCTGTCAGATGAAATTTGTCTAAAATATTAACATGCATTCATTTAAAATTTGCCATTATCTGTCAGTATGACTGATCCTTATCAGGCTTAGTATTACCTTTATTCATATAATCCAAATGAATTTAGAGAAAGATGTAAAGAAAACCTGCAGGAGTCACATAGATAGTTTACTTTATTTATTTATTTATTATTTTTTTAAGATAGTTTACTTTAAAAGGTAAAATTTAGTATATAGTATTCATCTGGTTTCACCTTTCATTTTCGTCTGAGCTTTACCTTCAGTAAATTTGTTTTAAATTCAGAACTAAATTAAAATTTAGAAACATATGCTTTTATATACATTCAGGAGATTCTTTTTTGGGTATGTTACGTAAATTTGGTCAGCTGTGAGCAAATAGATTGGATTGGATGGCCATCTTGCTTAACAAAAACATTTCTTTCTAATGCTTCAGCCTTCTAATTCTCAGCGTATGTGGATTTAACATAATATACACCATCACTGTTGAAATTAATTTACTGTTTCTAACACTCTTGTTCGGTGTTTACTAATGCCATTTTGTAGTATATTACATAAATTAAAATTCAGGCTTTCTCTGTTTCTGGAGCATGTTTTCTAGCCTTCCTAACATTGCTTTATTTATTAAGATTTTATCTACAGATGTTCCTTGAAATGTTTTTTCCTACTAGTGTTATTTTCAGATTTCAAAAAAATGTTTCTGGGTAACACCAAGTTTTGGAATGCATTTCTCAGCACAAGTGATATGAGGTCCTTGTGGATATTTTAGAACACATTCTGAAGTGTGAAGACTGTGTAGTTATTATAAACCTAAAATGTTGGTTTATGGAGTTGTTGGCATAACCGAATCTAATGATCTTTTTAAAAGCAAGTTAACTTTCTTTTGGGGTCTATGTACCATAGATTAGAATATTTAAAATATAGAGAGAAAGTTCTGGCTTCTGTTATGTAGCTGTGTAGTCATAGATAATTCTCTTTATTAAACTCAAACATGTACTGTATAATTAGATTTCCTTTGAAGTTGTTAACCTAACTCACTTAGATAATTAGAGATGGATGGGTTGTGATCCTCTAGCTGATGTATAGTGTATGACTACATTTATTTGTGATCTGTGGTTCACCGTTTATGAGTAGGGGGAAAGTAAAAGGGCCATTTGACTGATGGCTTCTGCATACAGACTGGCTCCACTTTGACCTTTTATGCTGCAAGTTTTTTGGATATAAATTCGATTTTTACAGGTTAAAAATAAAACCAGTTTGAATATGTATATGTTATGAGGTAAAATTATACTGATGTTAATTAGTGGTGACAGGAAAAGAAGTTTTTTAATAAATTAATTCATAAAACTTGTTGAGCATTTTTATAGATATTGATTGTTTTATCAGATTTTAGTTCCCAAAATATACTGTCACTGATGAGATACATAATTATATGACACGTGAAATAAGGTGTGTTCTTGTAGTGTGGATACCCTGGGTTCTGACATGAATGATTTTTGAAGATGTGGAAGATAGTGAAGGTGTAGTACCTTTCATAAGTTTTAAAATATTTCTTTTGGGAAATGATTCCGTCAGACAGTCGTTAAATTCTGAGATTGAATAATATTGAGTAAACATCGGGTATAAATGTGAGTCACACTTTAAAAACTTTTCTCTCCTGGAAAAAGCCATTAAATAGCTACTCTAAAAATACATTTGAAAAGAGTTCTCCATGTGCGTATAAGTGATTGATTTTTTTTTGAGACACGTTCTCAGCAGGTTAGTATTTTATAATTAATCAGTTCTTTGGAAACCAAACTCTTGACTTTCACTTCTTTAAAAACCTTTTCAGGATTTTAATGGATTAAACTGAACATAAGCTATTCTTTTAAAACAACCCTTTTGCAATGAAATAACAAAGCAGCTTTTAATTCCCTTCCTTTTTGCTAGCTCAAAAGCTTTAAAAATTTCTAGGTTGTTGATCTGTTATTTTTATGTTTTAAGATTAAAATTATGAGTTCTGAAGAAAACAGTAGCAGTGGTGGTCTGTGAACATTCTGAAATTAGATGAAGAATTTTATCTGTGCGAAAATAAACATTATTTTTTTCTGTTCCTACTCCCCAGAAGGTTAAACATAGTACAACAGTGGTAAAAGCGCTTGAATTTTCTTCTGAATTCTGTTTCTAAAACTGTATTTTAGCCAAAAATAGCTTTAAAACAGTATTGAGGCTTTAAAGCCAGTCTGCTAAGGCTGCTGTATTGAACCCCCTTCACCAGTTCCTCTGAAGTGTAAGGTCGTTGTCCTTCGTGGAGTAGCACAGCACTCAGAGCACTGTGACACCAGGAAAGCTTTCTGAGCTGTGTAGTACACAGGAAGGTGGGAATGTATTAGTTACAGCTCACCCCTACTGTCACCTCTCACAAAGATGTTCTTAGCTTAGAAAACCGTTCTCCAAAGTCTTAATTTTACTGCCTTCCTGTCAAATATAATTGAAAATTATTTGGAGATTTTAGACAGTGAACAAGAACACAATTTAAATGTATACCACATGAAGCACTGAAGAAAATAGAATGAAGTGAAATAATTCTTACTCTTTTCCAGAGTTATAATCTGGACTCATGAGCTGTGTGAATTCATGAAAAGAAGTGTTACTTTACTGAGGCAGTGTGAAGAAAACTAGAGCTCTGTGAGATTCTGCACCTAAGTCGTATTTTCTCATTTCCCCGCAATAGCCTTTGAAATGCAGTTTTATCCTCAGAATCCCAGAACATTGAGTTGGTGTACTGTGGCCTTGTAGTTAGTCAGCACTGCTTTAAGCAGCAGTTAACCACGCTAAGCATGAATAGTTGTTTAAAAGTTCTTTAAAAGTAAATATGTGTGTTATCTGTTAAAAAAAAGTGAATTTCAGAATAATACAATTTTCACATGTTAATTTAAAACAGGACCTACTAGGAGAGATGGGAGCTGAGCCAGCTTCATAGCACTTTCCCAGTCTAATTTACCTTGAAAGTGGAATATTTTATAAAAAGAAAATAAATCCACGTGAAATGTTGGGCTCACATTATTTTTCAGTGTGGGCAACCATTTCTTGTATCTTTAACTTTTTTCATTTGATAGAATTACAAGTTGAGGTACTCATGGGGATTCCCTCTTTTAGGCTGGTGGGATCCTTTTTTCTTTTAAGTCCCCAAGAATTCCCATTCCTCCATGGTTTAAATAATAAGTAGGTCCTTATATTATAAAGCATTCTGATGAAGAAAAAGAACTGGCAATAATGTTACTTGTAAGTAAGTTTTTTCTCTTGATAGGAATCTAAGAAAACTAAGTTTTATTTTGTATATGGCAAGCATTTTGCTCAAGAAATTCAATTGTACCTGGTATACAACAAAATGTAAGTATTCACTATTAGGTATTGGATTTTTCAGTGGTATGCTGTTGAAAATTTAACTCTGCCCCACAAGAGTTGACCATACTTTCGTGTCTCTTAATCTTAGTAAAATATGATAATTTTTGTGTGAAAAGTTATTCTGCTTTTGTTGCTCAACAAACCTGCAGTATAAACAATGATGATAAAATTAATATCTTTTTTCAGATCTCTTCTACAGAACTCATCTATGAGACTTCTTTTTTTCCTTAGAGACCTTCATTGTGATTTTAAATGATACAGGATAAAGAATTGAGGATAAATTGTTGTTTACTGATATTTTGGAAGTAGGAAAAATTATAAATGTATTGTTTACAAGGATTGGTCTATTCAGATTCTTTGTGCAAAATTTGACTTTTGAACTCTTTCTTCCCATTTTCTTGTTTTAATTCAAACCATGTACTCAACCCTCAATTCCTTGTTTTTAGGTGGTTAGCCAGCGTTTCCCTCAGAACAGCATCGGTGCAGTAGGAAGTGCCATGTTTCTCAGATTTATCAATCCTGCCATTGTCTCACCATATGAAGCAGGGATTTTAGATAAAAAGCCACCGGCTAGAATCGAAAGGGGCTTGAAGTTAATGTCAAAGGTGAAGAATCATTTTGATGATATAACTATTTAAAGTTTCTCTTCCATAAATTTTTAGTTTTTTTATTCACTGAACTCTGTCTTAATTTTTGAAATGCTCTGTGGTTTTCCCTTACATGCTTTTGTTTTATTTTAATTTCTTTATATGATAAAAAAATTCATGAGACTGATACTGATGGAACATCTTATCATTTGAGAATATTTTAGCAAATATCTTCTGAAGATGGTTTTCTGTGTAATCATTTTGGAAATTCCGAAATGGGAAACAAAAAGTATACTATATTATTTTTCAAAATGCATTAAATTTTTCATGTCTGTTTTTATATGTATAAATATATATGTGTTTATATAATTATATTTAGGAAAGCATAGAAACAGAATGATCAATAACTGATTTAAATCACCAATAGAAATTGTATCAGTGAGAAAATTAATATTTTTTTAGAGTTATATGGATGTGTAGATTTCATAAATAATCAGATCCTTTATAACCTTATTTTATTGTTTAGATACTTCAGAGTATTGCCAATCATGTCCTTTTCACAAAAGAAGAGCATATGCGGCCTTTTAATGATTTTGTGAAAAGCAACTTTGATGCAGCACGAAGGTGAGCAGCCTGCTACTTAGCCAGTTGCTGTGTTTGGATCAGATACTTTCAGTTTCACTTAAGTCCATGTACTTGATCTAGATGGAACCCCTTTGTAGGTTTTTTTCTCTTGAGGTCAAGAACATAGTTAATCTTATTTCACTATAAAAGACATTAAAGAAGTAAAGTGATATTCTTTGTAATTTGGTGATTTCCATATTTAAAAACCGAGAGATGTTTGACATAGCTACTAAAGTAAAGGATTTGAGTCTACCACAAGATGGAGGAGAGGTAGAAGGGAAAAGATTTCTTTCAGTAAATACTAAAACCAAACTGGTACAGATAATGCATTATAGTGTATAATCACAATTTTTTGATGTTAGAATATTTTTGATACTTTAATTTGGAAATGTATGTAAACTAAAAAGTTACTCTTTAAACCAAGTAAAGCAAATGCATAAGATTTTGTTCATTAGTAACTGGATAGCTGTTGGAAGTTTTGTGATTTTAGAAAACTTGAGTTCTGCTCGGTACCCATAACTAGCTAGTTGCTTCTTTTTATCTCTGAGTTGTTGATTTGGTAAAGTAGGTTTAATAGTGTACTTAACTATGAGTTGATTTTAGAGAAACAAATGAGATAACTTATGAGAAAGAATTCTACTTTTCATACAGTGTGAATCTAATTGATTTGACTTATAGTCTAAGCTATACTTCTACAACTCTTTTTTAAAAAATATATTTTTTTTAAATTTTATTTTTACTTTATTTTACTTTACAGTGCTGTATTGGTTTTGCCATACATTGACATGAATCCGCCACAGGTGTACATGAGTTCCCAGTCCTGAACCCCCCTCCCTACAACTCCTCTAATTTTTTATTATAGTTCATACTAACTTCTTTCTGATTGGAATTTAAAAGGTATATTATTGGACTGTAAATCATGCTGGAAAAAAAAATGAATGTCAGCATAGGATTCCCATTCTACGTCTATCCACAGAAAGATTGACTACCCATAGAAAGTTAAAAGAACAAAGGTTCTGATCCTGACTTTGACCTAACAGGCTGTATAACTTTGGAGAGGTCTTTTGTCTTGTCTGGGCCTCCATTTCTTTATCTGTAAAGTACTGATAGATTCTCATCTATCTACATTTTGTTGTCTGACTTCAGAGCCTACTTTGAAGCTGAAGCCAGGTATCAAATGGAAAACCAAGCTTCTCCTTGTCTCTTCTTGTTTTGTTTATAGTTACATGTGTGAATAAAACCTCCATATTTGTAATACCAGTAATTTCACAGTTACTTCACATAAATTTAATTCAAACATAGATATGAGTATATCTGGTTTTTGAAATTCTAATAACTTTGCATTTTTGAAGGTTTTTCCTTGATATAGCATCTGATTGTCCTACAAGTGATGCTGTGAATCACAGTCTTTCCTTCATCAGTGATGGCAATGTGCTTGCTTTACATCGTCTGCTATGGAATAATCAAGAGAAAATTGGCCAGTATCTTTCCAGCAATAGGTAAGATTTCTCAGTCATGGGGATATTGAAAACTCTCACTTTAAATTGATCAAAGTATTAGTCATGAATAATGCCTTTTACTTTGTATCTTCTTAGAATAAGAATTATGATTTTTAAAGAGTAATGTAGACCTTTAAAAATATGTAGGCAAAAGCTTAAGTCATATTAATTGATCAACAAACCTATGTAGGTATTGTAGACTTTTTAAAAAAATACTAAAGCTAAGAGGGAATTCTCTGGCAGTCTAGTGGTTATGAAAGACTCGGCACTTTCGTTGCTGGGGCCTGAGTTTGATCCCTTGTGGGGAAACTAAGAATCCAGCCAAGGAAACAAAAAATTAAACTGAGAAATCACGAATGAGCCTTTTGGATTTTTTTCTGGCTTGCAAACATAATATTACAACAAGCCACAGAGAAGTTTAAATTTACTAGGTCAAATGAGTCTTGGCATCTGAGTTTAAAGAGCAGCTTAATTCTTAGGAAGTTAATAATTAAAACATTGCTGCTGCTAAGTCAGTTCAGTCGTGTCCAACTCTGTGCAACCCCATAGACGGCAGCCCACCAGGCTCCCCTGTCCCTGGGATTCTCCAGGCAAGAACACTGGAGTGGGTTAAAACATTGCTATTTTATTGCAATTCTGTAGTAATCCCATTTGTGATACTCTGAAGTACATGCAAATGAAGTTTTATATAGGCAGTACTTAATAATTGAAAATTATTAATTTGGGAATTGTTTCATTAGCTGTTTTTAGTTAAAGTCTCTTGTAGCCTGAATTATTTGCTCTCCTTTCTATAATCGTTACATATGTTTACAGTGGCCCAGATTCTTATGTATGAATTCTCTTACAAAGGTCAAATGAGTACAGATTATTTTTAAATTCCAATAAAAATGGTTTGCTTATTCATAGGAAAAGTAGAAGACCATAAGGAGGGAGATGCTTCATCTGTGTGGCACTTAAAGTGGAACTTTTAAATGCAAACATTCTTTTATATGCATCTTTTTAAAATACAAACTTATATGACTTAAGTACATATTCATGTACTTTAATACCAGTTTTTTTTTCAATTTTTTTTTAAAAAGACACATTTCAAACATACAAAAAAGTATTGACTATAATATAACAGAAATCCATGTCTACTGCCTAGTTTTAACATTTTTTATTTTGTTGAATTACTTCAGATCTTTATAACATTTTATTTCTGGGAGAGAAAAAGATACTTCTCTCTTGTGTAACTGACAAGAAAAAGAAAAGTATGGGTATAACATAGGTACATATAAAACAGTTTTGTGTGTTTTAAAACTTTATAGCAATGATACAGTGAATATAGTCTCTTCATATAATATTCTATTTGAGATTTACCATTTATTTAACTTATCTTAGTATTTTATTGAATGGCTATATCACAGTTTATTTTCATACTTCCTAATTGATAGATATTTAGGGTTTCCTGGTTTTTGTTATTTTAAATGGTAATGTAATAAATATTCTTCACATTTGTCTCCTTGTGAATTACCCAAATGCATAATTGCTGAGTTCTGGGGTTTACACAGCCTCAACTTTGTTAGATATCGCCACATTATTTTTTATAGTGTACATACTGATTTATGCTTTGACAGTACTGTGAGAGTACAGTGTACACCTGTTCACCAAAATTGGCACTAGCAAATGTCATAATTTTTTTTTGTCAGTTTGATGTTTGTGAAATAGTATCTTGTTATCTTTAGTTTTAAATGTTTAATAGTTGTTGAAAATTCATATTTACCCTGGTTAAGCAGAAATCTGATATCAGGGACACTATGTCCACTTCCTAAACAGCGGTCTCTCCAAATGAGTTCTTTTCATCCTGAGAAAAACTGGATTAGAATGTTATTTTTACTTACTGGTTGCCTATTTAATGGTAATAGATTAAGAATACTAGAACATAATGAAATTTTATGTAAATTTTTTAGTTGAGGAATGGTCCTGTTTCTAAGATGTCTCAGTTATACTTAAAACCCCTGAGGTCTTTTGGGTGCTATTTACAAATGAGCAGGAACCACCACCAGACAGTAAAAAGAAAAGCAGCCAGTGACAATCGAAACGTGTTTTTCTATACCCTACTGTGTGTGGAAAATAGCTAGTGGAAGCGCCTGTAGGGCACAGGGAGCTCAGCTAGGTGCTCTGATGACCTCCAGAGGTGGGATGGGGAGGTTCAAGTGGGATATGTATACATCCTGCTGATTGACTTCGTTGTACAGCAGAAACTAACACAACATTTTAAAGCAATTATACTCCAATTAAAAAATAATAAAGAAATGTGTTCTGCTACATGTGAACTGCTACTTTTTTCCTAAGTAGTTTCCTATATCTAGGGATCACAAAGCTGTTGGAAGACGACCTTTTGATAAGATGGCAACACTTCTTGCATACCTGGGTCCTCCAGAGCACAAACCCGTGGCAGATACACACTGGTCCAGCCTTAACCTTACCAGTTCGAAATTTGAGGAATTTATGACTAGGTAAAGTACCACCTCGACATGATGATTTCTGTCTTTTTCATTGAGCTGCAAGCTTTACCTCCAGGCCGCTTGTTAGATGTGCTTGTATATTTCACAGAAGATTATTGGGAAAGATGTACTTCATAACCACATTGCCATGTTTTGGGGTCCCACTTTTCTCTTTACCCTGTATATTGTTGCAATATGCTTTGTTTCATGGTTGATTTTCTCGTAAAAAAATAATAACATCTTGTTGAATAATACTGTGTCATGTTATTTTGAGTTGTTTTTATACTTAAAAGGAAGGTAGATAACATTATTTTCATATTATAATTATTGGGAAAATAGAGTTCAAAGTGAGTAATTTGCCTAAGATTCCATCCTAAGTCATAGGTCCTTTGGTTCTAAGTGCTGAACTCTTTCTATCACATGATAAAATTTTTCAGAAGTCTCCTGGAAGTTAGTTGTACAACTTTTAGACTGAGGGTCAGAAATATGGTAATACTGCTATAAAATTTCTTTCTGTGAACATTTGTTTTGAATCTCATTGAGATTTGGATCCTCATCGTTAGACATTCACCTCTGTGTTGTTACTGTGAAGATAGTTTGCAGAATTCTTTAGTCTTTTAAAGTATCTTTCATAGTACTTTATACTTAGTCACTTAGTACTTCATAGTGAGTGTGGGTTAAGTGTTTTGTTCATAGTGTGTGCCAGAAGCAGAAAGGAAAGAACAGAATATGACATTCTAAAGTTTAATTCATACTAACGATTTTTATATAATGCTCCATGGATTGTGAGTACCTGTTATTAGTCATATTACATACAGATGATAGTTTTGTACACGACTCCAGTTTTTTGGTATTGTTAAAAGAATGTAGGAATATGTAACAATCTCCTTTCAAGCTTAGTTGTTATCTTTAGTTCTGTTACATTTTCCCATGTAACAGATATTTCAGTTCAGTTCAGTCACTCAGTTGTGTCAGACTTATTCCTATGTAATTAAAGGAATATTTTCAATGCAAAATTTTCATGTTACTTAGTTGAAAATTATATAAACATATAAAACTATGTTTTATTCAGCATTACTAAGGATGTCCTTGCCATTTTTCCATTTCTCAAACAAAACTTCTTTATTAGTCCTTTTAACCTAAGACCCCACCTTCCTACAAAACAATCCTCTGTGCTTTTGAACACTAAATGCTATAACATGTGTAAGATACTTAGAACAATATCTGGTGTATATATAAAGTGTTTCATAGGCATTAAACGATATTTTTGTTCTAAGTTTCCACTGATGCTCCCTGAGACTCATTTTTCTTTTAAAAAATGGAAGTAGCTTTATAATGTTGTCAACTATAAACTAATAATTGTTAAATTAGTCATAGAAATCGAAAAAGGGAAAATTTTTCAGTTATTTCATCTCTTAGAGATAATTCAGTTAACATTTAGCAGATAGCCTCCTAGTCATTTATCCATACATACGTGTACCTATTTCCCTTCTCAGATGCTATATGTTGTCTCCATTAATATTAAGCAAATGCTCACTTGGTAGCAGCAGTATGATGAACTGAGGTACTATAGTCTCTTCTCCCACCCTCAAGACACATAGGAATACTAGGTAAAAGAAAATGTATATTAAAAATATTTTTAAACACATACATAGCTAGAAGAGAATTTTGGAGCAAATTATTTAGTATGTGGGCTTTCCTGATAGCTCAGTTGGTGAAGAATCTGCCTGCAATGCAGGAGACCCCAGTTAGATTCCTGGGTCACAAAGATCCGCTGGAGAAGGGATAGGCTACCCACTCCAGTATTCTTGGGCTTCCCTTGTGGCTCAGCTGGTAAAGAAGACGCCTGCAATGCTGGAGACCTGGGTTCAGTCCCTGGGTTGGGAAGATCCCCTGGAGAAGGGAAAGGTTACCCACTCCAGTATTCTGGCCTGAAGAATTCCATGGACTTTTACACACAGAGATAAAGAAATGGAAAATATGAAAGACTTTGAGAGATGGAGGTTATAGAATGAGAAGTTCCAACATATCTAATAAATAGAGCTTAAAGAGTAGTGAAGAGGTAATATTTGAAGAGACAACAGAATTTTCCAGAGCTAGTAAATGACATAAATCTTCAGGTTAAAGACACTGTGTTAAGCAGAATATATAATAGTTAAACCATGCCCTTTTTTAAACTGTATTTAAATATATTTAAGTGTATAAGTATAAAAGTATAGGAAGCATCCGTACAAACAAAGCTAGTGGAGATGATGGAATTCCAGTTGAGCTGTTTCAAATCCTGAAAGATGATGCTGTGAAAATGCTGCACTCAACATGCCAGCAAATTTGGAAAACTCAGCAGTGGCCATAGGATTGGAAAAGGTCAGTTTTCATTCCAATCCCAAAGAAAGGCAATGCCAAAGAATGCTCCCACTATTGCACAATTGCACTCATCTCACACGCTAGTAAAGTAATGCGCAAAATTCTCCAAGCCATGCTTCAGCAATACTTGAACCGTGAACTTCCAGATGTTCAAGCTGGTTTTAGAAAAGGCAGAGGAACCAGAGATCAAATTGCCAACATCCTCTGGATCATGGAAAAAGCAAGAGAGTTCCAGAAAAACATCTATTTCTGCTTTATTGACTATGCCAAAGCCTTTGACTGTGTGGATCACAATAAACTGTGGAAAATTCTTCAAGAGATGGGAATACCAGACCACCTGACCTGCCTCTTGAGAAACCTGTATGCAGGTCAGGAAGCAACAGTTAGAACTGGACATGGAACAACAGACTGGTTCCAAATAGGAAAACGAGTACGTCAAGGCTGTATATTGTCACCCTGCTTATTTAACTTATATGCAGAGTACATCATGAGAAACGCTGGGCTGGAAGAAGCACAAGCTGGAATCAAGATTGCTGGGAGAAATATCAATAACCTCACATATGCAGATGACACCGCCCTTATGGCAGAAAGTGAAGAAGAACTAAAGAGCCTCTTGATGAAAGTGAAAGAGGAGAGTGAAAAAGTTGGCTTAAAACTCAACATTCAGAAAACTAAGATCATGGCATCTGATCCCATCACTTCATGGCAAATAGATGTGGAAACAGTGGCTGATTCTATTTTTCTGGGCTCCAAAATCACTGCAGATGGTGATTGCAGCCATGAAATTAAAAGACGCTTACTCCTTGGAAGGAAAGTTATGACCAACCTAGACAGCATATTAAAAAGCAAAGACATGACTTTGCCAACAAAGGTCCGTCTAGTCGAGGCTATGGTTTTTCCTGTGGTCATGTATGTATGTGAGAGTTGAACTATAAAGAAAGCTGAGTGAGTGCTGAAGAATTTATGCTTTTGAACTGTGGTGTTGGAGAAGAATCTTGAGAGTCCCTTGGACTGCAAGGAGATCCAACCAGTCCATCCTAAAGGAGATCAGTCTTAGGTGTTCATTGGCAGTACTAATGTTGAAGATAAAACTCCAATTCTTTGGCCACCTGATGCAAAGAGCTGACTCATTTGAAAAGACCCTGATGCTGGGAAAGATTGAGGGCAGGAGGAGAAGGGAATGACAGAGGATGAGATGGTTGGATGGCATCACTGACTCAATAGACATGGGTTTGGGTAGACTCCGGGAGTTGGTGATGGACAGGGAAGACTGGCATGCTACGGTTCATGGGGTCACAAAGAGACATGACTGAGCGACTGAACTGAACTGAAGTATAAAAGTGATACTCAGAATCAGGGAGATTAGAATGGCCTTTTAATAAATTGTATTGGTACAACTGTACCAGTAAGTAACCATCTGGAAAAAGATACACTATTTGTGAGGATAAACTCCCATAAAAAAGAATATATGGACTTTTCTCACTCATTCAAAATCGGTAAACCAGGGAAAGGAAAGGTTCATAAACTGAACTCTTAAAAAACAAATCAATAAAATTCAAAAACTTCTGTCTAGAAAGAAAAATGGTTAAAAACAATTCTATGATTAATATCCCTGTCTAGTAGTTTTCTTAATGTTATCCTAATGGTTCAAATAATCAGTTCAGTTGCTCAGTTGTATCAGACTCTCTGCAACCCCATGGACTGCAGCACGCCAGGCCTCCCTGTCCATCACCAACTCCCGGAGTTTATTCAAACTCATGTTCATTGAGTCAGTGATGCCATTCTCCCATCTCATCCTCTGTTGTCCCCTTCTCCTCCTGCCTTCAATCTTTCCGAGCATCAGGGTCTTTTCAAATGAGTCAGTTCTTCACATCAGGTGGCCAAAGTATTGGAAGCTTCTGCTTCAGCATCAGTCCTTCCAGTGAATATTCAGGACTGATTTCCTTTAGGATGGACTGGTTTGATTCTCCTTGCAGTCAAGGGTTCAAATAATAGTTCCTTGAAACTTTTAGTGCTTGTTACCACACTGCCCTTCAGAAAGTATGTTGCTTTTAAGATATTTTGCCATTTTGTATATTTTATCATTGTTCTAATTGTGGACTTTTGTAGATATCAATGAACAATATAAAGTCTGTGAGTTACTGTGCTCTTTTTTCTTTCAGGCATCAAGTACATGAAAAAGAAGAGTTCAAGGCTTTGAAAACATTAAGTATTTTCTACCAAGCTGGGACTTCCAAAGCTGGGAATCCTATATTTTATTATGTCGCACGGAGGTAAGAAGCACTGTTTTCGTTTCTCTTACTGGAGTTTTTAAAATGGTAGAGAATGTAGAGAGACAGCAAGTTTGGTTTCTCCTGTTTGACTTTACCAGAGTTGGAGACAAGTTTTCCTGGGAGAATGTAGCTGGTAAACAGCCATCTTGTCCCCATATGGTGCTCCATCTATTATAAATTGCTTTTCATAGTACCTGCTTCATATTTGCTTCCCTGTATTACATCAGTGTTTTTATGCCACCTACAGTGAATTAATGACAAAGAGTAAAAAAAAAATCACAGTCTTTTGTTTTCTGGTGTATTCTGTTTGAATAATATCTGCAATATGATACTGAGAAACCTTTTTGTAATGGAAATAAAACAAAGAATCTGAGAACTTTTAATAATAGGCCTGGTAAGGCAACATCAGGGTGATTTAACAAATAATTCAGAGACGATGTGGGAAATGTCTATAAAGATATGGCACAAGTGACAGCCTGAAAAATTGATTGTGTTTATTTGTGCTGTCTTCAGCAAAAGCTAGTTCCCAGGAAACCTTTCTTGAAATGTTCCTCCTTCAAAATAGGCCTAATGCTCATGTTACTTTCCCTGCCATTGTCTTCTCTTTCTTGCCTTATTCTGCATTCCATTGGAGAACTTGTCTGTGGTATTATTTGGTCAGTTTTCCTTCTTCCCATTTAGTGTGATATAAACTCTTGGTAATTGAACCTTAGGAACAATGTTATATAATAGACCACTGGCTTTGGAGTCTCAGGGGCTATGTTTTCTCTTAGTTCTGTTATTCCACTAGGCTGTAGAAATTAATCTTTCTGAGTTTCCTGAATTTAATATAAGTTGAGGAATTATATCAGTAGACTTTTAATGATCATGAATGGCAAAAAAAAATTGGCAGTGTATAAGAAACAAATGGGGGTTGAGGAGAAGTGGCAGTGGAGTGATGAAAGGAAGGTGGGAGGTGGGAAACTGATTTAATGGGATAATGCAGACAGTGTTAAACCAAGAAGTCCCAAGAACTGGATGTTAGGGAATCAAGAGGGGATAGAAACTTGGATTTATCCTTAGCCTTCCTCTTCAGCAGTTCTGAGGAACGTCTCTTCACCTTCCCGTTAGTCTTCTTTCCAACTTTTACCTCAGATGCTGTTTCTCAGTTGCCTAAGATTTTAATTTTCTTTTGCAATTGAGATGAACCATCCTTGTATACCAATCCCAATCTTTAACACCACCAGTGTATTTTGATTTTCCCTATTTTGTCTAAGTCATTAAAAGTGAAACATTGGTGAGAGAGGTAGGTAGACATGTGTCCTCCTCCCCCTTTAAATTCTTGTTACTTTACAAGTTTCAGAGATTTCTGGAAAACCTTAAAGCTGGTTTTTTTCTCCAGGATCAGAGTGTAAGATTATATTCCTTCTCTGTGGTGGTCTGCAAAGTATACAAGGCCAAAGGAAAGTAGCTTGGCCCTGATGCAGACACCTGTGAGATTAAATCAGTGGGATATCCTAGAGACCCATGTAATAGGTTGACTTGAGTGTGCTGAGGGTTCCCAGCTCTGCTCCTTCTTAGACAAGTTAGTTTTTATGACTCTGTTTCTTCATATGTTAAAGAAGGGGAGTTGCTTAGAAAAACTATCCTGCCTACGTCTCCCATAAAGTATTTTGTGACCTATAAAGTTCTCCAAGCATACAGAGTATGTTTAAGGTTTTCTTTTTTGTTTGTTTGTTTTGGGCTGTGACTCTGCCAGCTTCAGACTTTGTACATTTCAGTCTCTTATTTAGACTAACGAGAGTGCCTCCTGGCTTCATTGTCACCTGGTATGAAGCCTCAGGTCAGGACAGTTGAGCACATGATCACTCAGAGTGGAACGACCCGCTCTACTGTGGAGGAGCACAAGAGCAGGAGAAGGTGGTAGAGGCCTTGTCTCTATTCAGTGAACTTTGTCAGAGCACACTTAGGTTTGACTTTCTGATATTCCTTTGTTTTTGTGGCTTAGACTACCAAGTATTAGTTTATGTCTTTTGAACGATGGATTCCAGCCTCCTTACAGATAGTCCACAGACCTTTTAGACTTGAAATGTCCAAAACTTAATTCAATGTATATTCAAATCAACTTCGTCTTTGCACCATATTCTCTTTCTCAACAGCATCACCATCCCTTCTCAGTCCAGAAACCCTAATCATTTAAAACTCTTCCCTCTTTCATTTATCCTCCTCATTATCAATCACCATGTCTTGATTTTAGTTGTGTCATCTAGGCTAGGCAAATCAATAAAGCTGTTTTAGTCAGGGCTCAGTTTTTACAGAGAAATCATTCTCACTTTCTCAAGAAGGTGGGCCTCAGGAAAACCATGAGTTAGAACAGGTGCAGACGGCACCTAGGTGTCCATCAGTCCTGGAACTGACTTGTTGCCTCTTTCTTGGCTTCACATTCAGCTGTGTCTCATGATTTTTCTCTTTCTGTATCTCTTCAGCATTAGCCCTAGCTAGTCAGTCCTTCATTACCTCAGTACTTCACAGTTCAAATTCCACAAAGAGAACATGGTTCAGCTACAGATACCTGTTTGGCAAAACCGTTAATGCTGTGTCCTGGCCAGCCAGTGGATTCCTGGCTGCCCCTAAGTCAGTAGTCATGTGATTTGAAATAACCTCCTAGTGCTATTCGGAAAAGGCAGTGGCGCCCCACTCCAGTGCTCTTGCCTGGAAAATCCCATGGACGGAGGAGCCTGGAAGGCTGCAGTCCGTGGGGTCGCTGAGGGTTGGACACGACTGAGTGACTTCACTTTCACTTTTCACTTTCATGCATTGGAGAAGGAAATGGCAACCCACTCCAGTGTTCTTGCCTGGAGAATCCCAGGGACAGGGGAGCCTGGTGGGCTGCCGTCTATGGGGTTGCACAGTCGGACATGACTGAATTGACTTAGCAGCTATTCGTTTATCAAGGGATGTCCTAAGGTATGTGTTTTTTATTTTTCTTAATTGGTTCTTAATGCCTTAATTTTAGGTACTTTGGAAATGTCTTTTGAATTCATTTTCCCCCACTGCCATTACTGAGACTCTCTTATTAGCTCTAACCTGTATTAATGCAGCATTATTCTCCTACTCCCTAAACCCCGCATAACTACTTCCAGGTCATCTTAACATTGCTTCTGGCGGCAGTTCCAGTTCAAATCTAATCCCGTCTATTTGTTAAGTAGCACCACTGAGTCCCTGAATAAAGTCCAGATTCATGTCAAGTCAGGCATGATGGTTGCGTCATAATTTTGACCTAATTTAGTTTTTAGTCTTTTCCTTCTGTTCTCTCTTGTATACCTTTGAACCTGACCTGTAATAAAGTCCCATAAATACAAGGACAGTTCTTGTTGCTGTTCAGTCACCCAGTCATGTCTGACTCTTCGCGACCCCATGGACTGCAGCACATCAGGCCTCCCTGTCCCTCACCATCTCCCGGAGTTTGCCCAAGTTCATGTCCATTGTTGCAGCATTATTTATAGTGGCAAATATATATATATAATATATAGCTTTGTATCAAAAGGAAATTGTTGAATAAATAATGATACATCTGTATTATGGAATAATGTGTTTTGTGTTAAGTCTGTTTTTGCTTGTTACGTGCAACAGAAATGAAATTTATACTTGTGTAAACCAGAAAGCATATCAGTTGGTAGATGTACCCAAGGAGATCAAGAGATGGACTGGCTTCTTGGATGACTGTATGTAGAGCTTTGAACAATGTCATCTGGAGAACATCTGTCTTCTCTGTGTCTTGACTCTACTTTCTTTGTGTTGATTTTATTCCCAGGCAGCTCTTCCTAAGCTATGCCCAGGGGTGGCTTGTGAACAGCTTAACAACCCAGTGAAAAACGCTTCTTTCCCAGTAGTAACAGCAAAAGTACTAGTCTTATTGGCCTGAGTCACCTGCCAATTCCTGAGGCATTCACTACGGCAAGGGGGATGGAATTTCTTGGTATCTAGGTCTGAGTCATACACCCATCCCTGGAGCTCGCTGTTGAAGGTAGCTTAAACTGCATAAACTGAAAGGCGTGAGGGGAGGGGATGGGAGCAGGCTTTCCCAAAGGGAAATTGGACTGCCAGTATCAGAATGAGGAAAAGTAGATTCTGAGCTGGCAAAAGTAACAGAAAGTCCTCTAATGCAGCTTTTCAAATGTCCAGAAAGATGACTCTTGACATTTATCATGCACAATGAACAGAAACACGGGTGTGTGTATGTGCAGGCATGTGATATGCACAGACTGACAGGCCTGTGAACGTGCACGCTAAACTGTTCACAGTGGTGTTCTCAGGGGCATGACTGGAGCACACAGAGGGTCAGCTACAGAAGTTCTATTATATATCTCTGTTGTTTGACTTGTTGCCAGGAACATTTTTGTCAGAATAATTAAAACTATAAAACCTAAAAGTGCAATGAAGAGTTTTCCTCTTAGGTATATTGTGATACCTGGAAGTTGCTTTTTGAGTGTCAGTAGTAATAATGATTGGAGAAGGCAGTGGCAACCCACTCCAGTACTCTTGCCTGGAAACTCCCATGGATGGAGGAGCCTGGTAGGCTGCAGTCCGTGGAGTCATGAAGAGTCAGACACGACCGAGTGACTTGACTTTCGCTTTTCACTTTCATGCATTGGAGAAGGAATTGGCACCCCACTCCAGCATTCCTGCCTGGAGAATCCCAAAGACAGAGGAGCCTGGTAGGCTGCCGTCTTCGGGGTTGCACAGAGTCAGACATGACTGAAGCGACTTAGCAGCAGCAGTAATAATGACAACGGCTAAAATTTACTGAGTGCTTTCTCGGCAGACTGTGCATATTGTATACTTTTTCACTTAACCCTTAAATAACCTGCTGAGGTATTATTACTGCCAATGACTGACTTATTTATAAACTGAAATTTAGAGACGCTGTTAGTCATTCACAAACCTAGCTATCAAACAAACATATATCTCCAGGCCCTACATGGGCTGCTAAATCAGAATTTCAGGGTAGAGCCTAGTCTATCTAATAGACACCCCAAGTGATTCATTTGAAGTAGGTTTATTACCAGTTTGTTTGGGAGTTTCCACTGGGTTGGGAATTAAGCTCAAGGTGGCACAACTAGTAAGAATCAGAGTTGTTCACACATGGTTATTATCACTGTTAAAATTAAATACTAGCTTTTTAGCTTAAATAAATCTTTGTAGACCAGCATGAAAATCTCACCAGTACTTATGGGGTATATTTCTGTAAGGAAGAATTATGAATTCTAGGCATCAGATTGACAAATGACCATTTGCAGTAAAAGACAGAAGTATACAGAGTAAGATAACTTTGTCATTGGAGCAGCTGAGTCTGTACTCCAAATGTTAGCAGAATTGGAGTCTTTTTTATTGTTAACAGTGTATTACTATTACACATTTATGGAATATGGTGACAGGTGTATTGTTTTATAGAGCACTATAGTTTATCCTTTTGTCTATTTAATAAAAAATAAATGCAGAATAACACATGCCACTCCTCAACCCCTATCCACAATCCCCTGTCGTTTTCACACACACACACACACGCATGCACACCCACACAGAAGCATACTTTGGTTAAATGTCACCAACATAATTTCTTCTCTTACACCTTTAATGTAAAACCCCAAGTTGCAACTCAGTTTTGCAAACATTTAAAAGGCAAACAGAGTATTTTGCCTTCTTTTTAGCATTTATAAAGAAGGAAACCATCATATTAAGGCAATGATTAAACTTACACAATTAAAATTTGCAAACAACCAAATTAAACTAGGATAGTGATGATTTACTCAGAAGGAAGGTGAAATAAATTTGATTTTCCTACTGTGCTTGTTGCCATTCAGCAGATATAATGAACTGAGATAACAATGCAGACAGTCCAGGTCCACTTCAGCCTAAGTGTACAAAAAACAACAAAAATATGACATAGAAAAGAACGTGAGTGCTGTCCATTGGATTCAATTTGGTGCCACCATTTTTCGTATTCTTGGTTGCAGTTACACCTTTTGTGCTCATGGTTGTGGCTGCACTTTTCGTATTCTTGTTTGTGGCTGTACTTTTCGTATTCTTGTTTGTGGCTGCACTTTTTTTATTCTTGGTTGTGGCTGCACTTTTCGTACTCGTGGTTGTGGCTGCACTTTTCATATTCTTGGTTGTGGCTGCGCTTTTCGTACTCGTAGTTCTGGCTGCACTTTTCATATTCTTGGTTGTGGCTGCACTTTTCATATTCATGGTTGTGGCTGCACTACTCATGGTTGTGGCTGCACTTTTCATATTCATGGTTGTGACTACACTTTCTGTATTCATGGTTGTGGCTGTCGTTGAGGTCACTTCTGTATTCTTTGTTGCCTTGGGATTCAGAGATATTTGGAGGTTTGGAGTTGTGTTGGAATTTGTGGTTGTCTTAGAACTTAGGCTGGTAACCATTGATGCTGCTTTGGTTTTCCACAAAGTGACATCAGAAAACAGTAGGAGCAGAGTGAATAATAACTTGAACATCATTTTCCTGTTTCAAAATAATTATAGAAAATTAATCTAACACTTGGATCATAAACAAATATAAGAACTTACATTTTTAAAAGTGATGGTGAGAAAGGAAGAGGGCATGAAGAAAAGCTTATCTCAGTACCAGGAAAATGCCAACCTTGGTTTAACACACAGTTTTTAAGATAAAAGGAAATTCAGAAATGATCAATATCAACTCTTTGATTTTACAGATGGGCTCAGAAAAAGGGCATAATTTGCCTGAGGATGCATATCTGAAAATGACCAGAACTGGAACTTGAGTCTGAGTCTTAGTCTAGTGTTCTTTAGTAGACGGGGACTATGAAGACATACTATAGACATACACAAAAAGTTTACTAGTAAACTATTTTGAAAGTAAGGCTAATTTTTTTTTATCCTGTCTTCAAATCTAATGGTTTGCCGTGATTGAGAAAAAGCAGCTAGCCCATGTTGAACATAGTTAACTGTTCTTTTTTAACTTAAAGCTCAAACTTTGAAATCTAATATATGCTAAATTTACATTTGGTTCTAATGTGTAACTGAGAAAATTTCAATTTAATATTACCTTTTGATGTTTTTTTTCTTTGAAGAGTAGGCTTCAGGCTTTCTGCAGTGTCCTATGGGGAATCTAATTTCTTACTCACTGTGTGCTATTTAAATAGAATTAGTGAGTAAGTCACGTGTTATAAACTTGACCTGGTATTTGCGCTTTGGAAATAACCTATTGAGTGCTTTCCAAACTGGTGCAAACAGACTGTGGCAGAGATGGAGAAATGCAAATAAAGTCTTTCTAAAATCTAGTCACTTATATAAAGAACCCTGTGAATACCACTTTGTTATTCCTCTTACCCATGTTTTGCATTAGCGAATGTCTTCATTTGATTGAACTAACTACAGGAATATACTCTTTGCCTACTGTGATTATCATGACTTAAAATTGAGTAAGTATATTAGAGACAGATTTTTTTCTTAAAATATATTGTATATATGTTTAGAGGGTAGTTTTTGGCTAGGATTATATTGGAAGTTTTCAAAATAATTCAAGAATATAGCTTTCTAGAGGTTCTAGAGTTCTAGTAAATAATTATTCTATTAGAAAAGAGGTTAAACTTTATTAATATAAAACTAAATAGAAAAGAATTGCATGTGAAAGTGATACTTTTCATATTGAGTTTGCAGAGGTTTTTTTTTTTAGTACATTAAATAGCTCACATTGAAGCACATGGAGTAAATAAATTCTTCAAAGGAATTTCATCTTTTGGTCACTGCTTTTGCTTAATGAGTGGCACACAGGGAAGTTGGGTTGTACTGTGCTAATGTTTTCATCACATTAGCTGGCTCTTTTTAAAACTTGCAGGGTTGTGAACAATTGTGTTGACATACAAGGAAATTGCTTCATAAATGGCAGAAGTACAAGTCAGTACATGTTTCTGTCCTGTTTTACTTTGCTGTGAAGGTTTCTTTTTCCTCCTGAATAAATAGAACCAGTGCTTGCTAAATCTTATTTATATTAAGTATGTAGAGTATAGTATAAAGATTATAAATCTTATTTATATTAGGTACCTAGTATAAAGAGTATAAATCTTATTTATATTAGGTACAAACCTCTATTAAATTGAAAGTTTGTATGATCAGACCTAAAAAGTAAACATAAAAAGCCTCTTAGCAACCAGAGTAGGTATTATAAATCAGAGCACTAAGATAATGCACATGTAAGTTTTTTAAAATATAAATTTATTTATTTTAATTGGAGGTTAATAAGTTTTTATTGATGCTTCAAACACCTCAATCTCAACTTACTTAAAATTTTATCTTTTTTTAAGTTTATTTATTTTAATTGGAAGCTAATTACTTTACAATATTGTATTGGTTTTGCCATACATCAACATGAATCCGCCACAGGTATACGCGTGTTCCCCATCCTGAACCCTACTCCCACCTCCCTCCCCGTACCATCCCTCTGGGTCATCCCAGTGCACCAGCCCCAAGCATCCTGTATTCTGCATCAAACCTGGACTGGCGATTTGTTTCTTATATGATATTATACATGTTTCAATGCCATTCTCCCAAATCATCCCACCCTCTCCCTCTCCCACAGAGTCCAAAAGACTGTTCTATACATCTGTGTCTCTTTTGCTGTCTCGCATACAGAGTTATCATTACCGTCTTTCTAAATTCCATATATATGTGTTAGTATACTGTATTGGTATCCTGTTCTTATACACATTTCAACTGCATCATTACCTTTAATTTCTTATTTTCTTCTTATTGATCTTAAGCTGCTTAAGTCTTTGATGATAATTAAGTAAAATTAAAATTTCTGAACTCTGCAGCATTTAAATGCTTCCCCCCAAAAAAGAAATCATTTGCCATTATTCATGCCTTTAAATACCCCCACTTCTTTATCTTTGTGCAGTCTCTCCCATCTGCCCAGAGTGTTTTCTCATTCAAAATTGCACTCTTCCTTCAGTGTCTAACTCTGATGGCAGCATCTTTTTATGTGAAGTGAAGTCTCTCAGTCATGTCTGACTCTTTGGGACCCCATAGACTGTAACCTACCAGGCTTCTCTGTCCATGGGATTTTCCAGGCAGGAGTACTGGAGTGGGTTGCCATTTCCTTCTCCAGGGGATCTTCCTGACCCAGGGTTCGAACCCAGGTCTCCTGCCTTGCAGGCAGACGCTTTATCCTCTGAGCCACCAGGGAAGCCCTTTTTATGTGAGCCTTTCTTAATTCTATACTTCCAAATCAGACATTTTAGGACTTGGTATGTCTAGCGCATATATCAGACTCTTCCTTACTCTGTTGTATCCTCTGGCTTCCTTGTGATCAGGTACAACCTCTTCTTTGTATCTTGTGGCGCAGGGAGTACTTGCACAGAATAGTGTACAACAAACACTGGAATTTATTGAAATATCTCATCTTTGTTTCTTCATGGGGGAGGCTGATATGTCTATTATTTTAGACATTTGGTCATTTACAGCTTTCCCTCCACCATAAGCATAAATTTGCAACTCAGAGGCCTGAGTTTAAGTCCTTTCTCTACTTTCTGGCTTCTCTTTTGAGAGAATTTCTTACTTGTATGATGTAGGTCAAAAGTGCATTCACATCCTTTACCTGTGTAAAGTAACAGAAATTCAACCAAGGAAATTTTAAAGATCTAATTGGTTTTATTGAACAGTTCATGAATTGGACAGCATCCTGTCTAATAAATAGAGAGGAGCTCCAGAGGACTATGGAAAGAGAAAGTTTTTTAAAGTCAAGACAAGGAAATCATAAAAAATTATTTCAAGCTTAAGTAACTTACGTAGGGGATGAAAAGCATCTGTGTGGCAGATTATCTCATCTTCCTTTTGGGGATGGAAATGATTATCTCATTGGTACTGACCAGAAGATTCCACTGGTTAGGATTCCATTCCTGGAGAAGGTTGTAGCTGCAGTTAGATTTGGTACTAAGTCTTGATTTTAACACAAGTGGCTCCATTTTGGGCTGCTTGTTTCTGTTTTCCCCCAATATTGTGTAGTAACAAGTGACTTTTAAGTGTGGACAGTTGTTTCAAAAAGATATTTGGAAGCTTCCTGAGAAAGTATGTATGCACATGTGCAAAAACAGACTATTGTTATGTTAGATTTAAATGTGAGTATCTTAGAATTGTACATAAGTACTTCTACAGTAGAATATCAGTCTCTTCGCTGTTGGAATCTAATACAAGAAAAAGAACACATTTCTCCTTAGTTGCAAAATACATGTTTGGAGAAGTGTCTGTCTCCCAATATTCCCTCCTTCTCTTTATTAAATAGAAAGCTAAACATCAGTCTTCATTTCTGCCTGTTTGTAACCGCATGCATCTGATTAATCACTAAGTCTTGTTGATTCTGCTTCAAAAAAATTGTACTTTATCCTTACATTGTTGTACTTTATCCTTTCACTGTGTGGATCACAACAAACTGTGGAAAATTCTTAAAGAGATGGGAATACCAGACCACCTAAACTGCCTCCTGAGAAATCTGTATGCAGGTCAAGAAGCAACAGTTAGAACCAGACATGGAACAACGGACTGGTTCCAAATTGGGAAAGGAGTACATCAAGGCTGTCTATTGTCACCCTGCTTGTTTAACTTATATGCAGAGTATATCTTGCGAAATGCCAGGCTGGATGAAGCACAAACCGAAATCAAGATTGCCAGGAGAAATATCAATAATCTCAGATACACAATGACACCACCTTTATGGCAGAAAGTGAAGAACTAAAGATCCTCTTGATGAAAGTGAAAGAGGAGAGTGAAAAAGCTGGCTTAAAACTCAACATTCAAAACACAAAGATCATGGTATCCAGTCCCATCACTTCATGCCAAACAGGTGGGGAAATAATGGACACAGTGACAGACTTTATTTTTCTGGGCTCCAAAATCACTGCAGATGTTGACTGCAGCCATGAAATTAAAAGACGCTTGCTCCTTGGAAGAAAAGCTATGACCAACCTAGACAGCATATTCAAAAGCAGAGACTTTACTTTGCCAACAAAAGTCCATTGAGTCAAATTATGGTTTTTCCAGTAGTCATGTATGAATGTGAGATTTGGACCATATAAAGAAAGCTGAGCACCAAAGAATTGATGTTTTTGAACTGTGGTGTTGGAGAAGACTCTTGAGAGTCCTTTGGACTGCAAGGAGATCAAACCAGTCCATCCAAAAGGAAATCAGTCCTGAATATTCATTGGAAGGACTGATGCTGAAACTGAAACTCCAGTCCTTTGGCCACCTGATGTGAACTGACTCATTGAAAAAGACCCTGAATGCTGGGAAAGATTGAAGGCAGGAAGAAAAGGGGCGACAGAGGATGAGATGGTTGGATGGCATCACCGACTCGATGGACATGAGTTTGAGCAAGCTCTGGGAGTTGGTGATGGACAGGGGAGCCTGGTGTGCTGCAGTGCATGGGGTTGCAAAGAGTCGGACACGACTGAACGACTGAACTGAACTGATGTTTATCTTACAGACTGAGTGGGTAGCTTTATCAATTATCCAAGCGGAGGTTAGCAAGCTTATTTATCAATAGACCAGGTAGTAAATATTTTAGGCTTTACAAGCCTAAAGCTTTTCTTTTTTTCTTGTTTTTGTTTTGTTTTGATTTTGGTTTTTTAACCAAAAAGAACCATTCTTTCCTTGCAGGTCATACAGAAACAGGCTGCAAGTAGCCTGTCATTGGACACTAGTTTGCTGCACTCTAATCTAGGCTGTTGACAATATAATATAAATATTACATATAGGTAATCATTCAGTGATAGTGTTAAGGCTAATTTCCAATTTTAATTATGGATACACATGACTATACTTTAAAGGAAAAAGACTTGATTTAATAATAGTGATTAGAGTTGGAGTCCTGAATGAGCCAGACGATTTCTCAAGTGGTTTTGTTTTCTGTGATCCTTAGTTTATAGAAGTATAGTGGCCTCGGGCGTTAGGAAACAAGGCTTTGGTTTACTCAACAAGAGGATGTAGTGACTGATACATAATGAATAATTTGGTAGTTATGACTTGATAGTACTTAAAAAGAAGCAATTAATGGCTGCAGTCCATCTATTGCTATGAAAACAGTTATATTTTTAATCAACTAGGCTCACCTCTTTTAATGTAAATATATAAGCCTTGAAAGGAAATAATCCTGAGATATGTTTATGAGGTTTGATATTATGAAACAACATGTAAAAATTCTAAAACAAGCAACTAAAGGTAAATGTATGCAAATGAATATTGTTCCCTTCAGAAGAGTCACTGTTGTAGGTGAGGTACTTACTTTAAACCCTGATGCTTTTGAGCACACATTTTAAGAGAAGTACATTTTTGGAAGTGTAGTATGTTCTGTGTAAATGTAGTAGGAAAATCTTCATTCTTGAAAGTTTTTGGTAAAGCAAAATGTCATTTAGTAATATTTTTGCTTAAAATGATTTTTTTCTTGTGTTACATATAAACTGGCTTGTAGTAATATTTGAAAGAAAGGCCCCCAAAGGTGTTTTCACAAATAACAGCCTCATTGGAATAAGAGCTTAAAGACTCAAACATGACTACTTTGAAGAAAAATATAAAGAAATTTAGATATGTGTTGTTTATATTTAGAATTAAAATCAGTTTATCGTATCATCATAGTTAATGTAGGAAGATGTTTTACTAGTTTCAGGTGACTCCTTCATTCTTTGATTACTTTTATTATGTTTTAAAGAGGCTTTAGCCTTTACAGTGCATGTCTAAGTTCATATTTAATGTCCTACAGCTTTCTAAAAAAAATTTAATATCAGGGCAAGAGACTCATAACACATTATCAAAGTATACTTTGTTAAGCAAGAAAGATTTCCAATTGTAGAAAAGCCATACCATGAAAAAGAATACTAGAGCCTGTATATAGATGAAATTATTTTTGAACATGTATCAGCTTTCTTTAATTATTTGTTATTGGCATGAGGAAATACAACAGAGCGTCTTGTGGTTAAGCAATAGAAGGGATGGGTAGTTGTGGCTGTGTGCCAGTTACTCTTGCACTATACAATGTCTCAGGTGCAGTAGTGGTCACTGAGGCTTTGGTTGGCAAGCAAAGGCCTTCCCAGTGGTTATTGTGGTGTATGGCATCTTTATTTTTCCTTAGTGATGTTTTGTTTCTTTTTTCTTTGTCGATGAAAAGCCATTAAATCTTAGTTTATTTTCTATTGAGGTAAGCATTTTGACAGGCATTCCTCAGCCTTCCAGAAGTGTTCTCTTTGTTTGTTTGAACTGTGACTATGGGCAACAGAATAACACAAAGTGAAAAACTACATTTCTGATTGAGATTTCATCAGATTTATTTGATATTTGGTTTGGGATGCCCATTTGAAATTCAGATATCTAACTTTTTTACTGATAAATTATTTTTTCCATATATAAATGAATGAATAAATAACAAATCTTATAAATTATTTAAAGTGTAATTAGAGAGGATAGGTACATGAGGAATTATATGCCACTCTGGGTTCAGTCATCTCCATCACTAACCTTTTTAATTACCAAGAATCTCTTATACAAGGCACAGGAGTAATATTTAAAATATTTATGTAGCACCTACAAAATGCTTTAATGTACATGATTTAATCTATTCTTTAAAATGCCCATATGGAATATATGTTATTTTGATTTTTACCAGAGAACGTATTTAATCATTTACCCACGATAAGACTGTTGGTAACAGTCTAAACTCATGCTCTTTCTACTAAATCACAATGTACTTTAAATACTCTTAGAATTGTTTTAATCAGGAAAAAACTGTACAGTTTTGCTGTTTTTATGAGTATTTGTATGTATATGTTTAATTTCTGTACTTTGATTTCATCAATAACTCCCAACAAATTCACAATATCAGACCATGGTTTATAGAAAAGATAAATGGATATATTGAACATATGTCTCAACTGGTTCCTGAACGTGCTTAACATAGTTGGGGCTGTTGAACCAAAATGACATTTCTTGAAAGACGAGCTTCTTAAAAACCTCACTTGTGTCAGTTTTGAAAGTGTGAAGGAAACTAACCTGCTTAACACATTATTAACACCTTGAGGTGGCTTTTTTTTTTTTCTATTTCCTTGCTATCCCTTGAGTAATCTACTTGTACTAAATTGTTCACAGGTAACAAAACTAAGCTTTCTCTGAAATTGTTTCAGAGGTAACTCCCCACTACCTAGAACTAATTTCTTATATGACAAATAGCAACCTAGCCAAATCATCATTTATAACTTTTCTTTAATCTCTGTTTTGTCTGGACTTTGAAGCTGTGACTTTGACCTATTGGAAGAAACTTAGGTTCTAGAATAAGAAAGACTTGGAGGTTTGACTTGGTCTGTCTTAAGTAGGTTATTGTTAGCCTACCAGTCATATCTTTGTTTTATATTAATTATTTTATTTAATAAATTCAGATCAAGATCCCCCCCAAAAAAAAACTCCTAGCAGGAGGTAATATCTAAACTGAAATAAAGAGGATGAATAAGGTTTGCTGGGGGAAGAAGAAAAGGAGTATGGCAGCAAGGACATGCAGAATTTCTGAGAGCCTAATGGCAAGAGAGAGTATGGGGAATTACAGGGATAGAAAGATGTTCTGTTTGAACTATACAGTGCGATGGAGTTGGAAATTTTTAAGATGGCACTGTAAAGGGAAGCAAGGACTTGATTGTACCTATTAGTAAAGCTATTAAGAATTTAGATTTTATTTTGAGACACAACAACACACAACTTCAACAGTACATGAACCATGAACTCCCAGATGTTCAAGCTGGATTTAGAAAAGGCAGAGGAACCAGAGATCAAATTTCCAACATCCGTTGGATCATTGAAAAAGCAAGAGAGTTCCAGAAAAACATCTGCTTTATTGACTACGCCAAAGCCTTTGACTGTGTGGATCACAACAAACTTTGGAAAATTCTTCAAGAGATGAGAATACCAGACCACTTGACCTGACTACTGAGAAATCTGTATGCAGGTCGAGAAGCAGTGGTTAGAATTGGACATGGACCAACAGACTGGTTCCAAATAGGGAAAGGAGTACGTCAAGGCTATATATTGTCACCCTACTTATTTAACTTATATGCAGAGTACATCATGAGAAATGCTGGGCTGGATGAAGCACAAGCTGGCATCAAGATTGCCGGGAGAAATATCAATAACGTCAGATACACAAGGACACCACCCTTATGGCAGAAAGTAAAGAAGAACTAAAGATCCTCTTGATGAAAGTGAGAGAGGAGAGTTAAAAAAGCTGGCTTAAAACCCCACATTCAGAAAACTAAGATCATGGCATCCAGTCCCATCACTTCATGGGAAATAGATGGGGAAACAATGGACACAGTGACAGACTTTATTTTCTTGGGCTCCAAAATCACTGCAGATGGTGACTGCAGCCATGAAATTAAAAGGTGCTCTCTGGAAGAAAAGCTATGACCAACCTAGACAGCATATTAAAAAACAGAGACATTACTTTGCCAACAAAGGTCCATCTAGTCAAAGCTATGGTTTTCCCAGTGGTCATGTATGGATGTGAGAGTTGGATTATAAAGAAGGCTGAGTGCTGAAGAATTGATGGTTTTGAACTGTGGTATTGGAGAAGACTCTTGAGAGTCCCTTGGACTGCAAGGAGGTCAAACAAGTTAATCCTAAAGGAAATCGGTCCTGAATACTCATTGGAAGGACTGATGCTGAAGCTGAAGCTCCTGTCCTTTGGCCACCTGATGCAAAGAACTGACTCTTTGGAAAAGACCCTTATTCTGGGAAAGATTGAAGGTAGGAGGAGAAGGGGATGACAGAGGATGAGATGTTTGGATGGTACCACCGACTTGATGGACATGAGTTTGAGCAAGCTTTGGGAGTTAGTGATGGACAGAGAAGCCTGGCTGTGCTGCAGTCCATGTGGTTGCAAAGAGCCAGGCATGACTGAGCTACTGAACTGACTGACTGACTGAGACACAGACAGTTGTTGAAGATTTTTGGTGTTCTTTTGTTGTTGTTTCGTTTTTAGGAGAGAAAGAGCCTGGTTGGTTAGATTTACTGGAGAACAGTCCGAGGAACAATTAACCATGTAGAGCTAACGTAAGCTATATATGCTTCCAAGAAATCTGATAGTACTTCTCAGTCTCTGATCTATATGTCATGATATCCTCCAGTTTCTTAACCTCCCCTTCCCTATTCACAGTTCATTTTGCGTCGTCTCATTTTCTTACTCAACCTAGAACCCTTGGACACCTATTTCAATAGTTCTTTTC
The DNA here is from genome assembly GCF_042477335.2 of Ovis canadensis. NCBI lineage: Eukaryota > Metazoa > Chordata > Mammalia > Artiodactyla > Bovidae > Ovis > Ovis canadensis. The sequence continues at coordinate 27,114,716 of NC_091255.1, read as the reverse complement.
TTATACCTCTTGTATTTTTCAAAGACAAAACAGGCAATAAAAAATACTTGGTATACATATAAGCATTTCACATACTTATGTTTTTTGCTTGTATGCATAGTTCTATAACACATTTATATAGTTTTCACTCTGTCTTTGTAGTATTTGCATTTTCTACATTTCAAAGTTAAAAAAGAAACTACATAAATATTTGTGTTGGTCATGTAATATTCTGGCCACACTTTCCTAATGATAGATACTTGGCATTCTGGTTTTTCTTGCTGTTTGAAAGAATGCTGATATTTACCTAGAATTTACTAGATTAAAGGTTAAAATATTTTAGGTTTTTGATCACTGTTTTGTTGCCCCACCCCACCCCTGTAATTGATATACTGTTAAAAATATGCAGATTATGACTTTTTGAATGAGGCACAAACCACCAACTCAAGGTTGGCAAGTAGCGCCCTCAATTTCTGAGGAAAGTGAAAACTCCTGGGGTTATTTTGATTGAAGGCTCAGTTGCAGTACATTCAGACGAAGTCACAGGATTTTATTACTTAGAGATCCCAGAAACGTGGGGCGGAGAGGGGTGGAGGCAAGCATCCACAGTGAGCTGGGGGAATGGCAGAGCAGTCCTCTGCCCCAGGTCAAGAGAAGAAGAGATAGAGCACCTCCTGTAAGGTGGTTGGGATGACAGTCCCTTAACTGTTTACAGGCTCAGTTCTATGTGGTTATTTTAAAAGGTGCTCCAGGAAAAGCAACGTGGGAAATTATGGTGGGAATCTTAACTTGAGTCCTTATCTAAATGTCCAGCCACTGGGCATGTGTAGTGTTGTCATACTGTAAAATGCTTAGGCAGCAACTCAAAATAGCTATTTTCTCATCACAGTTGCTAGTTACTTTTCAAAAGAGTTGTACCAATATGTGAATGTGGCTGTTTTATTGTGTCTTCCCCAGCATTGATTTTTATTACTTAAAAAAATTGCTTGCTGATTTAGTAATGAGCATAGCATCACGTTTTATTTTTCTCAGTTATTATGTGATTGCCATATTCCCCATATATTTGTCAATTTGTCACTTCCTATCTTTTAAACATTTGTCAGTTTGTCACTTCCTATCTTTTAGACATTTCTGTTTGTGTCCTTCACCCAGTATCCATTGGGAAATCTAAGTATTTTTCTTATCAATTTTATGAGCATTTGATTAGCAATCTCCTTTATGTTTTTCTCTGAGTATTTTTCATCAGGCTTATTAGTTCCAACATAAGAAATCTGGGGTTTTGTATAAACTATTGGTAATTTCTTTGTGTTTTTTTTCTTTTTCTAATTTAAAATAAAAGCCTTTCACTGAGAGATTCATATCTTTTTTTATTCTTCTGTTGGTTTTAAGACTTCCTTTTTTATGTTATCTTTTTTAGTTCACTATGTAGGTGTATCACATGAAGTGAGTATTGAATTGGACTCTCTTCAAATTTTCCCAGCATCGCTTTTTGAATCTTTACCTTCCCCTTTGATTTTTGACTTTTTCCACTGTTTGAGAACGTACTACGTGGTAGGCACTGTTCTAAGCACTTTACGTGTGTTAACTCATTTTTTCCCTCACAACAACCCTTTGAGGAAATGGAGGCACAAAGAGTTTCTTAATTGTTGTGTGCTCTAATTGTGCTGTCATTTCTATATTATAGTTATCTTCTTTTTTATTTTTATGCCATGACCACTCTGCCTTAATTTTTACAGCTGACATAGAAAGGCTAAGATCTTTCTATTTCTTCCTTTTCCTGTTCTTTCCTGCTTATTTTTCCAGATGGACTTGAGTATTTTATTCTAAAAAGAATCTCATTGGAATGTTTATCAGAGTTGGCTTAATCCATAAATTATCTGGAATTAATTCATCTTTACAACATCAATCAAGGTGTGTCTCCTTTGGTTAATCTTTGCTCTTGGTACATTCCAGGTGCTAAAAAAATACTTCAGTGAAAGAATAAATGGATGGGAGACCTTTGTTTATCATCTCTATCAAGTCTTGGTTTATACATCTCATTAATTTTTTTTAAACTTTTCTCCATTTGGTCCTGCACATTTCATGTGAATGTTTTTCTTGGCATTGTATATTTTGGTTTATTAGTTGCTGTCGTGAATATAGTATCCTTTTCCTATAATTTCCCAATTATTTGTTGCCAGCGTATGAGAAAATGATTAATGTTTGTATACTTGTTATTAAAGTTGTTCTTCTGAAGGCATTCCTGAGGGACCCTTTAGATAGATAATAATCATTTCACCTGTTAATAATAACCATTTTTATTTTTTTGGATAATTTTATCTGTTTTTGTTCTGGAATTTCCCAAATAATATTTAAAAGATGGTTGATGATAATGGTCATTGAAGAACACATATTTGAGATCTTTTAAGTTAGCAGTAGGAGACATTTTATCATTCTGCTCTCATAAGTGAATGTTTCTCTCTTTTCTGGGTCCCATTTCATTAACATCTGAACTTGAACCCTGGAGGGTGGAAAAGCAGGACTGAAGCAAACGTACCATTTTGCTCTCTTGCTCTTAGAGCTTGGGTGTTGACGTACATGGGAATTTCTCAACGCACTGAGCTTGGACATAGACATGTAACAGCAGGATTACTGCATATAGAATGTGGGGAGCCAAGACACTGTGCTAAGACTATATATGAATTATGCCATTTATTCCTTAGGAATAGATACCATCTATGAATAAGTTCTGCTAGCGCATTTTATGGGTTATGAAGCTGTGGCTTAGGACATTGGTGGCTTGTCCAGGGTTATATAGCTGAGAAGTGTCAGAGACAGGATTTAGGGCTAGAAGATTTGACATCAAAGCACACATTCTTCACCATGACTTTATCCCTTATTACATTTGTTTTTGTGTTTGTTCTCTTATATGAGTTCTCTTGACTGGTGAGAAACAAAGTTACTTGTAAAATAAAATCAAACCTTCAGTATGGATGGATGGACCTTACGAGTTTGAGAGATAGATGCTGAGGACTAATGCATTTTGAATGTTTATGGAGCCCAATAATACGGTAGTTCTTGTTGTATTGGCAAGTAATGATCCCGCCCCCATTATTAATGATAAGAATACAATTTCCATGAAAGTATATAATTACTATCTAATTACTGTACTTCTTTCTGAGGACTTAGAATCTGTGTGGTTGACATGTGTTGTGCTGGTAAATTTACTGTATTTTTTTCCTGCATTTTGCAGATATGTCAAGATTGGCATAATTTATAGGTGCTGCTAATGCTATAATATATAAATTACACTTTTTGGTCATTTTTGCTCATAGGGTTTCTAAAACAACATTGAATTTTTGGCACCCTCAAAGTGAAAGACAATTAACTCTAAGAAACCTATTTTCTGTGGAGTTCAGAGTGTGTATTTTTAAAACAAGATGCAAGTGTGTGGTAGAGTAGGAAATACCTAAGCAATTAGCCTCTACCATTGATGGTGAAGATACTAGATCAGTATTGGGAGGGAGTGGAGGCAGCTTACCCATTTTAAAATCATTTAGGGGACTATCTCAAATAACTCCTTTTCTTCATGGTGAAATTCCCTCCTGACAATAGTGAACCAAGTAGATTTGCCAGGGCAGAAAAATGTCTCAGAGTCACTGTACTAATAAGTCAGTATAGGAGAGGAATTGCTTTACTGAAGCTTAAGAGTAATTTTTCCATAAGCCTGTCCCTTAAAAGAAAGAAAAAATGAAGAGCACATAAGATTGTTACTTTTCTGTGTCTCTGAATAGAAATGTTCCCAAATGTGGAAAGAAAACTATCTTAATTTTTAAATTTCTTTCTGTACTCCTTTCCCAACTCTTAAGAATGCTTGAAATAGATTCCTCCTTATGGCACAAATTAAATTCCTCATTTGTGGCTCACCAATTTCAGTTATGCTGTCTTGCATCTTAATCTAGCCTTGTTTTCAGGGCTTCTTTTTCTGACTCTTGGCTATTACTTATGTTTGTCTCTTAATTCAAACAATGGCTTACTTTGTATCAGTAGACAGTTCTCAGTTTCCTTCTAGCTGAAGTCCCGGTGCGGTTTGACTCGGAGTATCCGGATCTGTCTCATGCCCAGTTCTAGTCCTGTTGCTTGCTTGATTGGTTTCATCACCTGGTCGTAGCACCAAACGAATTCCAGCCTTTTTTGGCTTTTCTCCTTTTCTTTTCCTCTCCCTCCGTTAGTACTGCTGGTGTTCGTTAGACCCCCATGATTTTATCTTGAAACTAGTCTTTATTTTGACTTAAGTAAGTCAGATTCTAACTTCTGATGTACAAAAGATAAATTTCCCTCTCTTGCTCATAGAAGACTTTTAACTATAATTATTTTAACTTTCTGCTAATGAACAGTTTGTTAAATATTCACTAAAACTGTTCCTTCTTTATATGTCTTTAAGTTTAAATTTTTATTGCATTTTTAATACTTTTCTACAGTGCAAAAAAACAAAGCCATTAAACTTTCCTTATTAAAATGCAAAGCCTAGTGTCCTCTAGCTTTTTGAAGAGCTTTTGTCCATTATATAATCTGTAAAGTAGCCAAGAGTTCCTCAGAAGCAGGACATCATTTAGATTGAAAACAACTATGGCTTGTGTGTAAAATAATGATGTGCCGTTACCATTCACGGGGAGGCAACCACAGTTTTACTTTAGTGGCAGAATGCTTGGGTACCTCCAGTATTATATTTGCCATAGAGACTTTACCAAAGTACCTTAGAGCAAAAAAGTTTGTCATGTCATTTCTAGTAAGTAGATTAAGATGGTATGACTAGAAAGCCAAGTGACACAGATATGAGCATAGACCTTTTATTTTTTCCCAGATGTTTGACAGTGTAAACATACATAAAATACATATTAAAGTTTAGATGCTTTATATTTTGTGCAGTAAATTGAAGCCTTAAAAAGAAAACACTTCATTTTTTAAAAAAGGAAACTCATTAGTTTTACTTCATTAAGACAGTGAAATAGCAGCAAGTACCAAGACATTGTGCACTTCTTTTATTTAAGACAAGTTACTTCATTTACATCAGAGTCAGAAACGGTAATACTTAATATAGCTTGAGTCACTGGTTAGATAGGGGAATATTTTCCCAGCTGTACATCAGGGAGGAGTTCATTCATTAAATTTCAGGAAAGTGCAGACCCTCAGACAGCCAGCATGACCACAGCATTGAGCATTAAGAGAAACGAAGCATTTGCTTTCCAAGCACTTGCCACAGAAGGTAAGCGTGTCTTTCCATCTGTGGTTGTCTCTTCCCTCCTTAAGTTAAGGGTTGTGCTTTGTTGAGGCATTTCAGAGAAATCATTTGGCATGCCACTAGTAATACTTAGGGTCATGGGTGTTGGGGATGATTTTGTTGAGCTAGTGAGGCTTGTGTTTGTAACCATTCCATCTTGGAGATGAATAGTTAGAGTTGCAGCGGCTGCTTCACGTGAATTGATGGTTTCTGTGGATGTATCTTCTGGATAGGGCACAAAAGCCTTGTCAGTGCTAGTCAAGGTGGTACCTTTGCTTAGAGTGGCACCAAATGTTGTTTCCTTTGTTCGATATTGTTTGGGTATTTTGGTCACTTTGGACTGAGTTACCGTACTCAGAGAGTTAATGGTGTCCACTGTCTGCATCCCACTTACAGTGAACAAGCTTGAGGTAAATCCAGAAGGTGTGGGGTATATGTTATGTTCCTTCAAAGATGATATTTGGCTAGAACAGGGAGTCCCTATTACATGGGCTTTTGTTTCCATCATCCACTTAAGTAAATAAGTAATGTTTTGGTGGTGGTCACATGACCACCTGTTATTGTAAAGGGTTATCTCTTGCAATTGAAAGAGTTGGTCAAAAGCTTGATCTGGAATGAATGTGAACTTATTGTTGTGCAGGTAAAGATGTGTGAGATTTGTCAGGTTTATTAATGTTCCTGGAAGGATTTGTGTCAAGGAATTGTTAGACAGGTCCACGGTGTGTAGTTTGGAGGGCATGTTGGTTGGAACTGTCCAGAGTTTGTTACTACTGAGGTTGAGAACCTCGAGACTTCTTAGTGTATTTTTAATGAGGACAACCTTTTCCAGCATATTCTTAGAAACATCCAGGTATTTAAGGTTCCACTGATAAGCAGTATCAGATTTTTCAAGCAGTTTAATGTTGTTGTTAGCAGCAGACATATTCCAGAGGGACCGAGGTAACTGAGCAGGCAAGCTTTCAAGCCTGTTATTTGAAATGTCCAGGGTCCTCAGATTGGTGTACTGGGTTAACTGGTTATGCAGATCAGTAAAGTGGTTATAAGACAAGTTTAAATGGATAATATTCTCTTGCAGTCCGGATGGTAATGTAGTCAAGTTTCTGCCTGAACAGTCCACACGCCTGTGCCTCTCGGTGCATATACATTGGAGAGGACAAATGCATAAAACACCAGGTGTGAGAGACAGAAGGATGAACAGGCTGGGAGACATTTTCAATATCTGATATTCCATCAAAGCCTGGAAACAAACAGATACACCCTTCTTTTAATATGCAAATACAATTAGGCATCTGCATGGGTCAGTTAGCATTAGGCAAAATTTTCAATAAACCTCGTTGTTGTTGAGTTCTTTTATAATTGTTCCAGTGATTAAACTAACAAAGCTCCCCTTCATTTATAGTCCAAATGCTTAATCCTTCAACTGGGGCTATGTGGTAGAGACAGACTCTCTCCCCCTACTCTCTTCTGTATTTTCTCCTTTCTATAAGACATAATCTGTCTTATTTATCTTCCTTGAGACTTGATAAAATTGTATTCTTGGCAAATAAAAATCCTAAAGAATCTTAAGCTGTTATTATTTTTTTATGTTATTCTTCCTTATTCAAATGGGGGAAAATGGCTGTCATGTCTGTTTTGGTGTTTTGTTTTGTGTTTTTTTCCCTTAAGATCTCTGCAGTAATGAAATAGTCAGTGTGTATATATAAGATGGATTTTATTTAGATATTAAGACAGTACTTTGAAATTCACCTTCGTCTTCTCAGGATAAATATATCCTTGCAAAACATTTTAAGGCACTTGAAAAATCTGACTAACCCCATACCTTAACATCTCACATTTTATAAAGTGATTTCTGTATATTTCAGTGCCGAGTCTAAAGGAAAACAATGTGTATATTTACAAAGTGAATGAATATTAGAAAAAAATCCCTCAACTGACACTGCAGCAAATTTCTGGTGCATGCACTTGCTATTGAATATATATTCAATCCTAACGTTGACTTTCTCTTAAAAAAAGAAAAAAATTCTGAAGTCGATTTTTTTACTGATTTAAATAACAGCTTACCATAGTGTCGTCTTCAACATCAGCATCTCATTTTCTCCAGGAAACTTAAGCTTAAAGGTCTCCTTGTTCTGGAAAGTAGGAACCGCTTCTGGCTGTGGGCTGTGCTTGCCTGCTCAGCTGCATTGTGTTGCTGTGAGCTGAAGCTCTGCAACCACCTGATCAGTACCACATAGGAGGACTGCAGAGCTGTCATTGGTGCTGACTCAAATTTATTGCAGGAGGTGCACACGCGACAGAATGAGCCCCGAAAAAATCTTTTTTTTAATTTACAGCATTGAGTGTACCCATATAGCTCAGATTTGCCATAGGAAGGAAAACCTCGTGGACTTTAGACCTGGCCCTGCTCATTTCTGTGTATTTGTCTGAGCTTCGGCTTCACATTTTGACATTTACCTCGTGGAGAATTCGTGGTTCTTTTTAATGCTCCTACTTTTCATGCTTTTTATACATTGAAAAATGCTAGAAATGAATTTGACCTTCCTTGTGGATGGTTTTCTAAGATGTTAGTTTAACTGTTTTTTAACTCTGCCTTCTCAATTTTTTTTCCCCTGAAATGGTACAATTGTCATGTCACTTTTAAAAATAACATCTGATTTTTTTATGTGCTCCCCCAGTGTGGTGATTATTATGTACAATCACCTTTTCTGATTTATCATCCACTTAACTGTTCATCTTTTGGGGAAGTACAAAAGTACTTAAATATGATTATTTTATCTTTATCTTTTTGATACAAAGGATTATTTTACCCAGGCTATACACAAACGAGGGAGGCTATGTTTTTAAATGAACGTCTCATTTTTCTAAATTATCAGTTCATGTGGTAACATAAATGTATTTTATTTTATGTCTTTTGGATTAAGGATTTTTTTTCTTCATGAAGTTACTTTGGTGAGTGAATATGAATATTATTTTCTCCAGAGACATCTTTGGTAATATATGAATGACTATTTATTTGATTTTATGTCTTGAAAATAATAGCATACATTTTTAAATGATTTCTTCAGAATGTTTTATATTTTATCTTACTGAGAAAACAGTTTGTAGTTCTTAAATTACACAAAATAATGTAAAAGGGAAGTTTTTCATTAGGGGCTGTATAAAATTAGATTTATGATCGCTTCAGCTCTACTCTTTAGTGGACCAGTTGTGTAAATAATCTATTAAAAGTTGAAGCTAATTTCTAGAAGAGCCAACTTACCTTAGAAAAGAAAACAAGGTAATGAACAGTTTCTTTGCCAAATTGTTACCATTTGAAAACCGGAAGGTATGGGGCTTCCGTGGTGGCTCAGTAGTGAAGAGTCTAGCAGTGTAGGAACCATGGGTTCCACAGGTTTGATCCCTAGTTGGGGAAGGTCCCCCAACCCCTGGAGCAGCTGAGCCCACATGCCACAACTACTGAGCCTGTGATCGAGAGCCTGGGAGCCGCAGCTACTGAAACCCGCACGCTCTAGGTCGTGTGTTCCACAACAAAAGAAGCCACTGCATCAAAAGGCCCGAGCACCCCACCTAGAAAGTAGCCTCTGCTAACCACAACTGAAGAGAAACCCTCACAGCAGTGAAGACCCAGCACAGCTGAAAATAAAATAAAATTTAAAAGTAATAAAAAACCAGCCGTTATTGGGCTTCCCTTGTGGCTCAGCTGATAAAGAATCCACCTACAATGGAAGAGACTTGGGCTCGATCCCTGGGTTGGGAAGATGCCCTGGAGAAGGGAAAGGCTACCCACTCCAGGATTCTTGGGCTTCCTTTGTGGCTCAGCTGGTACAGAATCTGCCTGTAATGCAGGACATCCCGGTTCAATCCCTGGGTTGGGAAGATCCCCAGGAGGAGGGAAAGGCTACCCACTTCAGTATTCTGGCCTGGAGAATTCCATGAGGTTGTAAAGAGTTGGACAAACTGAGCGACTTTCACTCACTCACTAGCATATTACATATAAAGAAAATCTCTTTATGTCTGTTTACTAAATCCTTTATTTTTCTCTAAATTACATTTGCCATTCTTTTACCCCAAATTTTACCCTAAATATACTCTGAGTCATGTTTTATATGAAATTAATGTTCCTAGAAAAGTACCTACATTTTAAATGTCTGTAGTGTTCAAAATTTATTATTGATTAGGTACTTTATTCCCACTTTACTTTGAGGGTTCAGCCTTGAACTCTTTAAGATTCTTTCTGTGAATTTAAGAAGCCACTCATCAATCTTAGTGCTTAATAATAATGTTTTAAAAATACTATGTTCAACAATATTGTGGAAATAAGGAATGAGAGTTTTGACACTTCAGTTTCTGTGTATGTAGGTATGTATGTTAAACTTCACAGGAAGTGACTGAGGGCCAGTTGGTTGTTGTTTAGTCGCTAAATTGTGTCCAGTTCTGCAACCCCATGGACTATAGCCCACCAGACTCTCTGACCATGGGGTTTCCCAGGCAAGAATACTGGAGTGGGTTGCCATTTCCTTCTCCGGGGATCTTCCCAACCCAGGGATCAAACCCTCATCTCCTGCATTGGCAGGCAGATTCTTTACCACTGAGCCACCACAGAAGCCCTGGGGGTCAGTTTACCAAACACTTAAATCTCTCCTTTTAATTTTAGGAAGTCTTATTATATCCATGTGGAAGTAGAGTTATCCAGTTCCATTATACTTATTAGTACTTTTTTTTTGAAAGAAAGAACGTGTTATTTCAGTAGCTAGAGGATCATATGAATTTGTGTTTAGGCTGTATTGAGATCAGATTTTGCCACGTATGATAGAAAATTCCAATATAATAGTAGTAGCAATGTTTCTTATTTTAAATTTGGGGACATCTGAGGTTGTTTCTGTTATTCAGAGATTATTGGAATATTCTCAAAAAGAAAAAGAGGGTGGAAGTACTATTTATAGCCATACCACCCTGAATGTGTCTAATCCAGAAGCTAAGTGGGATCAGGCCTGGTTAGTACTTACATGGGAGAAAAAGGGAAGTACATTTTATTTATTTTTTGATTTATTTAAAAATACTTATATATTTTGACTGTGCTAGGACTTCAATGCTATGTGCATGCTTTCTCTAATTGTGAAAAGTGGGGCTACTCTTTATTTGCGGTACAGGCTTCTCACTGTAGTGGCTTCTCTTGTTGGGGCACAGACTCTAGGGCATATGGGCTCCAGCAGTCGCAGCTCACAGGCGCGAGAGTGCTGGCTTAGTAGTTATGGCACACAGACTTGGTTGGTCCGCTGCATGTGGCATCTTCCCAGACCAGGGATCAAACTGGTGTCCCTTGCATTGCAAGGTGGATTCTTAGCCACTGAACCACCAGGGAAGTCCAAGAAGTACATTTTAATGCTCTTGAATTGAAACCATCTGTCCTTATGATTTTAGAAATTCTCATGAAATAAAATAATAGTGTATTACTCCAAAAAATAATTTTTTGTAGTCTGAAGTATTTGTTACAAATTATTTTAGATGTTATTCAGACACATTACATTTTATAAAAGTCTGTCAAGAACTACAGTTGTTTATGCAACTATTGTATTCTAGAGTAAGCAGTAAGTTAATTTACACATTCTTTTGTGAAACACGCTGCTCTAGGACATATTACCCCCACATTGTGAGAAGTATAACAAATTACCTGCCAAGGAACAACTCACCCATATTAATCAACAGTTTGGCAGTCCAATTCATTTATCTTTGTTACTTAAGTTGATAACATTTATTGTGCTTATTTGAGAGTGAAAGTATTATATTCTCTATTTTTAGTAATACAGACTGAATTTACTGCTGAAAACAGCTAAGAGTACTGAATAAAGTATTATAAAAGTATGGAAGGACTGACAAGATAGAAATTATCAAGTCAAAATTCAGAAAGGACCTTTCTCTTACCTCACCACCCATTTCCCCCCATGCCACTGGCTTGTTGTCGAAACTCAGTCACTTGTTCCCTAGGATGTCCCTCATCTGGATTTATCTGTTTGCTTCCTTGTGAAGATTTAATTTGTTCCTCTGTCCTCATATTTCCTACAAATGGTTTCTAACAGCATTACATAGCTGCTTATTTATATCATCCCACAATAGTTTCAAAATAATATCAAGTATTGCTACAGACAATTAGTTTACAGACTACTGAATAAAGTTTAAGATTTGTTGCAGCCTTCTTTGTTTTAGAATGTATTTCACTAAGGATGTATAGTCAATTCTGTGTCCTAATGCAACTTGAAAGAAATAATTGTTTTCTCTATATCTTTATATCACCAACTTTATGTAAAGTTCGTGTTTCAGTTGCTTAGCAGTTTCTAGGGACTGTGCAAGTCAAAAACAAGGTACTTTCAGGAAAATTTTGCTTCTCTTTCCCCTCCTCCCTATTCCTTTCCTCTTCTGATCAGTGACTGTTTTTATTATTGATAGCTTTTGATTGTATCGTTAACAGTATTTCTTTTTGAAAACCCAACAAAAATATGTATGTATGTATCATATCTTCTTACCCCCCTCCTTATATAAATGGTTACTACATGTCTTGTTCTTTTTTTCTTCATAATATATCTCGAAGATTGCCCCATGTCTGCGTATAGAGGTCTTTCACATGCATTACATGATTCATAGTGCTGCACCATGGTTTATTTAACCACTGCCCAGATGGGCATCTGGATTGTTTCTAGACTTTTGCTATTACAAATAATGCCACAGTGAATACCCTTGCATCTAAGTAATTTTACATTTTGTCCAACAAGTCTTCGAGAAAAATTCCCAAAAGTAGGATTGCTGAGTGAAAGGAAAAGTGCATTTGAAAATTTCCTGGGTATTACCAGGTTTCTCTCTGTAGATGGTACCATTTTGCAGTCTTACCAGCAGTGCGTCAGGGTGTCCTGGAGACCTAGAGACTCTGTTGCTGAACTTCTGTATTTTTTTTCTTACTATAAGAAAAGTTGCATATCTTTGTTTTCAAGGATCGTTTTAAATTTTTCTTCTATAACTGTCTTTTATATGTTTTGTGTATTTTTTCTAGTGTGTGGTGGGTATCCCTCCCCTGCCACATCTGTGTTTAGGTTTTTTAAAATTTAGGGTTATTAGCCCTTTGTCTTAATTTAAGTTGCACATTTTCCCCCAGTTTGCCCTTTGTCTTTTGACAAAAGGTTTTTTTTTTTTAATGGTGTTTGTTTTATTTTACCTCTAAAAGTTTAATGTAATGGATTTCCTTTTTTTTTAAGTAGTACTTTTGGATTTCAAGTCTCAAGTAGAAAGATTTGTCCTACTTTCAGATTATAAAGGAATTCACTCATAGTTCTTCTATTATTTGTATAATTTCATGTTTTATGTTTAGATTTTGGATCTATTTGGTGTTTGTTCTAATGTAATATGAAGTATAGATCCAATTTCATCATTTTCCAAACATCTATCCAGTTGTCCCAATAATCATTTGAGATTTAAGTCTGTTTCTGGACTTTCCATTCTATTCCACTGACCTGGTTATCTAATCATGTACTAGTATTCCAGTGTTTTACTTAGCGATGACCATATATTTCGCTACTTCTACTTTTTGTTCAGAACTAGTTGATAACAACAGTTAAAGTCATTCTCATCTAATTCATTGTGTTGCCCACTGCCAACACCAGATGGAATACACGTGTGATACATGTGTGTTGCAGTGCATGAAGTAGATGCTTTTTGGTCCTGTGTTAGTGAAAAGAATTCTGAAACAGGGGTCAGGAGACAAACTCTGCTTTCAGTACCACTTGTAAGCAAGTCATCTACTCTCTATCAGCCCATTTTCTCAGCATTTAACAAATAAAAGGAGTTGAACTACATGGTCTTGAGAGTTGTCCCAAATCTCGTTAATACTGATCTGGTAAGAGCACTGCTGATGTGTAGTATGTAGTTCCACTTTTTATTCCCCTGTGCCTTATCCTTTTGCCATAGTCATGAAATAAACTTTCTCTTCTGGATCCTGCTTCTTTAATCTTTTCTGTATGTTTTTTGTTCCAGCATTTTCTTTTCTCCTGTGTGTCTTTTATTAGGTTGCATTTCTTTCTGCTGATTAGGCAAGGATTGCCACCATTTGGCTGCTCAGCTTCCACTGACCTCAGTAGGGAAAAATTGCATGCAGTAAATGGGAATTGCTTTCCCCCTGGCAGAGAATTTCTTAAAAAACAAAAAGCAGCTGCTGACAGTAGTCTGTTCTTCTGTTATACAAAGAACTGAACAAGGAAATCTTCCTCTTTGGTGTTTGAAGAAATCAGACAAGCCTATGAGCAGGTCATCAGCTCTTGATTTACCTATGAGGGTTGGTATTTCCCAATACACTTTCTTCAAGAGGTCAGGAAGAAAGTGATAGAAAAAAAAAAGAGAGAGAGCAGACTTGAGGAAAGACCTCATTAGGTAACAGTCCTACATATAAAACAAGAAAGGTTATGATGATTTAAGGCATGTCAAACTCTTTACCAACTTTAAAAACTGTATACCTTACTTACCCAAACTAGAATACTTAAAATTCAAAAGAATAATTGGAAATTCTTAAACTCCTAGTTGTTGCTGAATAAGTTAACCTTAAAAATGGTAAGTTTGAAAAACACATGAAAGAAACTTTTTAGGGAAGAGGGAGGGGGTTCAGGATGGGGAACACGTGTATACCTGTGGCAGATTCATGTCGATGTATGGCAAAACCAATACAATATTGTAAAGTAATTAACCTCCAATTAAAATAAATAAATTTACATTTTAAAAAAAAAGAAAGAATTTTTAGTGTGGAAGACAGAGGAAAACCAACATAATATTGACAATTAATATCATGCTTATTCAAGAAAAATAAGCTCAAGGTAATGTTTCTGCAAATAAAAAGGTTTTACTAGTAAAGAGACATTCAGTGTCTAAAAGTCTGCTAGTTTTTATTAAGATTAAGCTTTGTTAGTTTCTTGAACACCAGTGCTACTAATAAATGCATTGTTCTGGAAAATTCCAGAACTATGAGCAGTTCACAAAGGGTAAGTTACCACTAAAGCCACCATCTTTCGTTCTGAGTGTTTCCCTCAGGAGTTCAGGTAGGGATAAGAGGGAAGAATTCATACTTTTCAGCAGACAAGCACTTTTGCAGGCATGGGCTGGCGTCTCCACATGAGTAAGCCAGTGAAGCTATACCTTGACTTTAACAAAGATTGGGCCTACCCCCTACTCTGATAACTCATTATCACTTGTCAGGTAGTGAATAAAAGATGAAATTCTGTGTAAGAAAGGTGGTTTAAGAGTTTTTTGGAATGAAGCCAGAGAGGTTTTGTTTTGTTTGTTTGTTAATAAAGATTTCAGTTTGCTTGGGTGCTTGAGGCATATACAAAATCAACTGGGAATTCCCTGGTGATTCAGTGGTTAGGGCTCCATGCTTTCACTGCCAGAGGCCTGGGTTCAGTCCATGGTTGGGGAGTGCTAAGATCCTGCAAGCTATGTAACCTGGCCAAAAAAAAATAGAAAACATTTTAAAGAGGCTAGTTTTAAAATTTGTGCTCCCCCAACAAGATAGGAAAATGTCTATGTCTACATTTTATGGGCCTGCTTGTATTTTTTTCAGGGTAAGTGTCCCCAGCTCAGCTTTCCAATATGATGTTTTAATATGTTTGTCTTTCAGTTTCCAATGAGAGCTAAAAGGAAATTTATTCTCAAACACATGCGTTTTAATCTCTCATCCCCACAACCTTGGAATATTTATTTAATATCTGAGGTATTAATTTAAAACTTAAAGCTTTGTTTAAAACTTGGTGTATGTATTTAAATTCTCAGACACACTCCTTTTCAAATTTTGAAATGGAAAAATAAAGTTTAACCAAGGTAACTTTATACACAGCTTTTCAGGAAAAAACATATCTACTGGGTAATAATAAGTATATGTATGTTGCTTGTTTCCAAAATAGTTAAGTTATTGATACACATACCATCCACATTTGTAAAATATACCGTACGTTAAAGTTAGGTCCTATAGACATAAATAAGTTCCACTTATATACATAGGCTTTGAGCAGATTTCAGGTAGTTCCTGAATAAAAATCAAAATTGGCTACCAATTGCCGTTTAATATATCTTATCGCACGAAGAAAAAACAAAATATTGGAGTCCTTTGAGAAGAACAGATCAGTTTTAAAGCAAGTAGTAATATTTATTACAGTTCTGCAGGTGGGGGTGGCAGAGATTCATTGAGATCTTGATCAAACTCAGGAGGAATAGGAAATTCCTGAAATTGGATCTCATTGTTGGAATCTTCCTGGTTTTTCATAAAATCTCCTGGTGGCACGGTCAAGTTAAATGAGTCAGGGGGAGGTGGAAATGACTGCTTGGACTCAGAATTATGATGTTCAGAGATTTGGTTGAGACAATCTAGAGATGGTGGGAGATTGGTGGAATCGTTTGGATGAGGAGATTCAGCTATCATCGTGGGTTTGTCGGGTTTGTTCCCCTCCTGTCCTTCAGTATCAAGAAGGGAAGCAGGTGGTGGAGGCAGATCTGCCTCATCTGAAGAGGAAACAGCCGTGCCGATTGTCGATCCATCACCGCTGTCTTCTGATGTACCATTTGCCTGATCTTTTATTCTCTCTGTTTTGGGATTTTTAGAATCTTCAGTGTTTTCATTTGATTCAAACAACTTAATTTCTAAGTCATCTGCTAAAAGTGCACTTTTGCTTGGTTTCCAGACCATAAGTGAAATAATTGATGAACGTTTTGGGAATGCTTCATTTTCTCTAATGTTATCCAAACATACATCAGGGGTTTCACCATCAGCAAACGGAGACCTGCCTGCCCAATTTTGATCATTTAACACTGGTTTTCGCAAACATTTCCATAATACAATCATGAGTATAACTATCAACATAGTAGTCAGAATTGTACCAATTAATATGGCTGCTATTGAATTATCATAATTGGCTTCCTTTGGGATGTTTGTTGTACTGCTAAATTCGAAGTTGAATCCTGGTGTCTTCCTAGGTGAACTTTGGACAGTTGGTGTTGGTTGTATGGATATACTATGAACAGTTGGGGTAATTGATTTCCTGGAAGAGGAGTGGATAGATGATGGTTGTTGAGTAGGAATATAAACTGATGGTGGCGATTGTCTGGAAGAAGAATAGGCAGATGATGATAGCTGTATGGCAGAGGTAAACACAGGCAGTGCTGTTCCTTGGGAGGAGGTGTTGGCTATTTGTATTGTTTTTCTGGTGACATTATAGACAAGTGGTTGTCCAGCAGAAGTATGTGCTGCTGGTTTCCCAGAAGAAGCATAGGCAAGTGGTGTTGGTTGTCCAGCAGCAGCTTTGGCAGTTGTTATTGGTTGTCCAGAAGATAGGTTGTTGAATTGTGTTGGTTGACTTGAAGGATTCTCTATCGTGCCCTGAGAATTCGCCGAGATATATGGCATTGATGGTCTAAATACAGTAGATTGTGGTTGCCTCTCTGTTGTAGTTGCTTTTGTCTCTGAGGAAAAAGTATCGTTCAGATGTCCGCAAAACAAAATTAAGACGAAATACTTGAGATCCATTTCAGAATGTTTCCTTTTTGCCAGTAGTTTTATAATAAAAGAAAGAAAGATAATTAGGTATCATTTAGTATTCATCATTCCTAATTTAGACTTGATACACTCCCAGCTAACATGAACAGCTCCTAAGTATACTGTAACTTATCATGTGACATTTGGACCCCAAAGGCAGTGGTCTCATAATTCTTTGGGAAGGTTTGTACGTGGCACTGTTGCCCCTGTGGGTTTATTGTGCTGCAGCCCTTCATTGTGTAACCATGCATCCCAAATGCACGGGCTCCGTATGCTAGAGCCACGTGCACACTGCTTTCTCCTCTGTTTCCTGCTAGAAATACATTGATCCTGCTGCCTCAAAGGGTGCCAGTAACCATCTATTACTTAATCCAGTGGTTTGTTTTCTTTTTTTCTCTCTTGATCACATTTGACACCGTTGATTATTCCTTCACTGCTATTCAAGTAGCTCTTTGGAGTCATTTTCCTTTCATGTTCATCTCACTAGCTCCTGTTTTTTCTCTTGCATCCTAAATACAGTACTTTATATGTATTCTGTCTTCACTCTTCACTGCTTTTCTTAATCCTGAATCTATCAGGTTTCACCTCTCACCTTTAACCTCTAGCTCCCAAACCTGTGTATCTAGCCAAAATTTCCTTAATTATTGTTCCGTTTGTATGACTTCTTGGTGGACATTGCCATGTACATATCTCACTATCAGCAAATTCAGCGTATTTAAGTCAGAATACATCTTCATCTTAAAAGTGACCCTTCTCCTGACTTCTGTTTTTGCTAATGGTATTACCTTTGTGAGTTTCTCATGCCCACAACCTATTAAGTAACCTTTGCAGCTATATCAGTGTCCAGGACGGTGTCTTTATATTAGAATTTCATATTCCTAAAGGATTCAATTCAACTCATACTTGACAGTCCTAAAATGCTCTTCGAGTCTGGTTGAGGGAGGTGGTCTTGCTGCTACTTCATTTATTCATTGATTAGCACCATGTTTTTGTCAGGCTCTGTTCTGGTTTAGGAGATACCAAAATTTAAAAAAAAATTTTTTTCTAGTAGTAGAAAAAAATAAATAAATCTAATTTGATAAGTTTTCTCAGAAAGGTATGCAGGAGATGCACAGAGGAACTAAGCTAGCCTGGGAGAGCTTCAGGGAAGGTTTCTCAGAGAAGTAAAACCTGAACTGAATCTTGAAAGGTCTGTAAGATCTAGGTAAATAAAATATTCCATCCAGGGGAATAACATACAGGCATAGGAAAACGAGGCATGTGTTTAAGTTTGTGGGGTAGGGTTACCTGTGGAATGTGGCAGATGCTAAAACTTGAAGAGTTTTTTTAAGTTTCATTTCTATTTCTGTGGCCTAAAGATCTGTCTAACCATAACTAGTCATTTAATCTCTCCTGGTCTCAAATGTCTTATCTCTAAAGTAAGGCTAGTTTTCAGCTCTGTATGTAATACTTGTTTCATACATCTTTAAACACAATGGTAACTGTTTGGTTATTTCTTAACATTAGGGAAATGAAAATCTCTGGGTTTTAAATCCTGGTCAATATGATTTGAAACTATAGTTTCTCTGTGATTTTTTAAGCCAGTCTGAGAGAGGTTTGATGGTCTATACAAGCCTTGATGGCAAGGTACAGTAACAGACAAGGAACTCCCTCAAGTTTGCAAAGAAATAGACTTTTTTTAGCATATTTGTTTTCATTGCTTATTCCTCTACCACTTAGTATATAGTGATGATAAATTACCCTATTTTAGTAGAGGAGAAGGAATGTGATTTTTTTTTTCCTATGTAGTCTCCTGCTTTTTATTTTCTCTGTCATACTTAAAGCTTTAATTTTAAAATATTTCTTCTTTAAATTCCCTTGCACACTGCTGATGAATTAATCTTCTGACAACCAAGTTTTATCAAGTCATTGCTCCCTTGCTTATTGTTGTTCAGTTGCTCAATCACGTCTGACTCTTTGTGACCCCATGGACTGCAGCACTTCAGGCCTCCCTGTTCTTCACCATCTCCCTTGCTTGAGGGTTCCCCATTGGTATCAAGGTAAAAATCTAAACTGAGTTTTCTGCTTCTGGCCTGAGTTTACCAGTCCAGACTCATATCTCATGACTGAAACTTCTCATTTAGCCTCTTCCTCATCTTACATACTTCCTAAACACACACTTTTTCTCCCCTTAGCAGACACTTTTAATCATGCTATTCTTCACCCTCTGAGAGTGTGTTCTTTTTTCTAAACCTAGTCTCTTCCCTCTTCTGGTTGCCTAACTGTGAATCTGCCATCATCTGTCAGACCTCAGCTTAAATTCCCTTTTTAGACCTAACTCTCTATGACTGAGCACAGCCCAGAGAGCTCAGCCATTCCCTGAATTCCCCCTCGTTCTTGTTCTCTTTATGGTTCCTTGGATAATTCTTCATGTATTTACCTCACTCACACTTCTTTTCTCTCAAATAATTGTGTTTATTTTTTATTTCTTTTCACATATTCTTTTTGTTATCTCCATCACCTCAAATAAGATTATAAAGGACTTTGAAGAAGGCAGAAAATGACAAAGAAAAATCCTTATCTAGAACATCCTAAGTGCTGTACCATCTCAGGTGTTTTACGTACTTCATTTTATTTAACTTTTACATAATTTTATGAGAAAGATGGAGAAATCTTTGATTTACAGATAAAGAGACAAATTTAAATGTGTTAAGCAATTTGCCAAATGTTATGTCACTATTAGTGACAGATAGGGAATTTATACCCACAGACCCATCTGATTTTAAAGCATATGCTGTTTCTGCTACTCCAAATTGTCTCATGTTTTTGTATGTTGATTTCTTTACAGCAGAACGCTGTATGTGTTAGCAGCTCAGTAAAGTTAACCTATAATTGGGCTTCTTGGTTTCTTTTCCATTTCAGTATTTTGCTGTTTATTAATACTTCTTCCAGAATGTAATTGTTGTTGTTCAGTTGCTAAGTCATGTCCGACTCTTTGCAATCCCATGGACTGTGTAGCACGCAAGGCTCCTCTGTCCTCCTCTATCTTCCAGAGTTTACTCAAAATGTTCATTGAGTCAGTGATGTTATCTAACCATCTCATTCCGATGGTTACAATGTAAGCAGAGAGGTAAAATCTGAGTTATTAAATTATGCCTTCTATTCATTTTGTAAAGGGTTCAATAGGGAAAATTTTGAAACTTTTGGCATAAATATGGAAATTTAAATCATCTCTATATGTTATCATCCATGCAGTTCCTACCTACTGTTCTTACAGATTACCCCTTTCCCCAAAGGAGGCCTTATTAGAAAGTGTTATTCTTTAGAGATTCACTTTAGTTTTCTAAAAAATGCCATCCAGAGCAACAGAAAACATAGGCCATGAATTATCTTCAGCCAAGAATGTGTCTTGTGACTTTTCTTAAAATTTTTAAAAACCCTTCACAGTTCCTTTTTTCAGTTAGCTAAAAAAAGCATTAGAGAAGGAAAGAACCCAGATAGGAACATAATTATAAGCCCAGTTGAGTTTGTATGGTCAATTTTGATAGGGCATAGCCTCTTTTGTTAATAGGATTGTCATAGGACCTTAAAGTGTGTGAGATTTTCCACTTGTCATTTAAGGGTTACAGCAGTATTAAAACCAAATTCTGTTTTTTACCTATCCTACCCCTTTCTCCAGCTCTTCAGTTAGCTATACCCTCCTAGGGTCTGCCACATCAGAATGCTCAAATCTGTCTTAGAATTCCACTACAGCAATTAGGAATAGTCCAGAGAAAAGGAATAAGATTTAAAAGAAGAGTAAATGAGGGGGAGAGGTATAGTAGTGAAGAAACTGACTCTTTTTTTCTAGTTCAGTGACAGTGAGGGCAGTGTTATTACCAGTGCAGAAAGTTACTTAACATATGTGATATATATATGTGTATGTATGTACGTATGTATATGTATATATATGCAGGCCATTTGTACCTGAAATACCAACATTACTTCTTCAGGAGAAAAAGGTAGAAAGAACCATAGAGGGGGCAAGGGAGTAAAAAGGAGGAGAAAATGTTGGATGCAATGAAATGAAAAAGGAATGCAAAGAAATAAAAAATAACACAAAAGATAAAAGTAAAGCCAAACAAAGGATAAAGAGCAAATACATGGAATAGGGAGGTAAATTGATTAGAGAAGGTATTGAAAGAAAAAAAAGTTAATAAAAGGCTGAAGAACAAATAGTGATTATGTATTTAGCAAGAAGTTAGGGTAGAAGGTTAAAGCAAACAAAATTAGAAGTTGGGGGAGAAGACCAGAGTAGATGAAAGAAGGAACCACAGAATGCTGCTTTCTGTCTTTGCTGATGCAGGAATCAGCAGAGGATCAGTGTTCTCAAAATGGAGGACAGGCCTTAGATCACCCATCTTCTCAAACTCATTTACCTTTCATTTCAGGACTCCTATCTAAGCATCCTTAAGATTCTCTACTCCCCCCTGCCCCCCCACCGTCTTTTGGCACTCGGAAGCTACTTGTTAATTACTCTAAATAACCTATGAACAATCTATATAGCATTTTTTCTAGAATTTCCCTAGTCTGCTGCTCAGGCAAACCCTGAGTTTGTCTACCTTTATATGGCAGTATTTTGCTCATTATTTTAGGTTGGGACTCGAGGTTTAACTCAGATCTTGGTTCTTTGTTTTTCCTGAATATTGAAAAAATTTTAGAAGAAAAACATCAGCTGTTTTAACTAAGTATTTGAGAGGCAGTTAAAGTAGGAGTCCCCTTAATGCATAAGTACATAAAGAGTTTAGCATGTAAAACTGATGCTAAATTGGATATGATAAGAGAGATGTTACTGTCTTTATGTTTGGGAACGCATGTAAGAATTAAAGATTTTAAAATTTTAAAAATAAAAAATAAAAAAATTAAAAAAAAAAAAGAAAAAAATAAAGAGGAATCAAGGAGATTTGGCAGGCATATCCTTGATAAGGCAAATATAGGTAGCAGTATCAAAAAATAACATCTGAGCTTCAGTTACTTTGTTATAATACAGATATAATAAAGTTTAATGGTATTGTATCTCCTGCTAGTATAGTTATGAAACCAGAAAAGGAAGAAGACAGCAATTCTGTATCTTGACGAAAAGCAGCAAGGGGAAATTAACTTTGAACTATAATAGGAATTATTTGATGACTATCTTTTATCAAAAAGAGCTCCTATTTTACTAAGTACATGCCAGATGTTTGGCACCGTCCCGTCTTAAGGAGGAAGGTGATGTTATCGTCACTTTACAGATAAAACTGAGACACAGAGAAGTTGGATAATTTGCCAAAGTGTCACAGCTCTAAGTAGTGGCACTGATACAGAAATCAGTCAGTCCTATATAAGATCTCTTTCCTTCCATTACATTCATAGTAAAATTCTGAAATAGGAGTGCTTTAAGAGGAAAAGAGATGTGAACTCTCTGGGAATAGATAATGTAAGTGACTTTTGGAGTCAGCTTTTTAAAAGGTTGGACAAGAACTACCAGAAAACCATTTTGGTCCTGTGACTAGGAAAACAATTATGTGAGTTTTGATTAGTTAGCCTGTAAACTGGCATAATTGGGATGACTTTTAAAGATTGGACATTGACAGGCATCAGATTCTCATTTAAAAAATTCAGACTTACTCAGAATTCATAATTTCCCTCTGAGTGGAATTATATAGGGATTAGTTGGAAAACACAGGCACTATTAAACCCTACATTTGAAATAGATTCTTTAAAAATATATAGATAAGCATTGTCCAAAAAATGATAAACATTTTTCTGTATTAATTTCTGTAATAGTTACTTAGAAGAAATCCAAAGTGGACTTCTGTAAAAGAAAGTCATAGGTACTTTATGAAATGTTGAAGTAGGATATTACCCACTATGAATTTACCATTCTATGATATTATGAGTCTATGTAAATAAACTCTTGGCAATTTTTATTTTGGAGGATATTCGCTTTGCAAGTGTCCAGGTTACGCAAAGAAAACATCTTTTCTCCATATTAGCAACTTTCTATTCTATGAGTTTTATTTTCTATATCTATTTTATACTGCTTACTAAAGACTCAGATAATATGTGACATAAATATGTAGTGATGAGTATATGTCCACACATTTTACCATAGCAGTTTTTTTCTTAGCTTTAAAAATTAGTGATATTTTCATGTCATCATCATTACAAAATTCTATTTGTGTAAAAAAGCATATTTAATAATGATCATTGAGTGTCTCATCTAATCACCTTTGTTTATTTTTAAATTAACTGATGGTGACCATTCTTACTATGAAAACTGAAGGAGATTAAAAATAATTTAAACCTATGGATTATGTTATATATAGGAAATTTTCATATAAAGAAAATCAAAATTTTTTAACAGTTGGTATTTTGGGGTTGTAGATTCAGCCATAGCTCATGAATTCTAGTCTTATTTCCAACCCTTAGCTTTATCTGCCATGGCTGTAGTTTTATTTCTTTTAATTACAGAACTGAGGTCAACAAACATAATGATTGAATAAACTTTAAAGGGTTTATATTATATAAACCTAGGTGAAAATTTTTCTCCAAGGCAAGCTCAACACTGAATTTTTAAAATTCCATGCAACAAAACCATAATACTTGTTACCTATCTTTAGACTATCAGACTTTAAGTTTAAAACAATAATAACATTTTAGTTTTAAAAATTGGAGAAGGAAATGGCAGCCCACTTCAGTATTCTTGCCTGGAAAATTCCATGGACAGAGGAGCCTGACTGGCTACAGTCCATGGGGTCACAAAGAATCAGACAAAAGTAAATTTTATGTAAAACAAAGATCAAACCAGATTGCCTGTGTGAAATTGTCTTACCTTGGCTGTTAACTTCTTTTGCAGAAGGCTAAATTCTTGTTCTAACTGGACATTTTGGTGCTTTGGCTAAGAAAGCAAAAAGTGGTTCCGTTCAGATTAAAAATGATCCTCTAGCACATTGAAATAGGTTCTGTAGAGAAAGAGGAAGTTTATCAATAGTTCGTTCCGGAAGTGCAATAAGCCACAAAATGACTAAGAAAGTACTACTTTAACAGAGCTTAATTTGAAACACAATTTGGAGCTACAGGATTTGAGTGCTTTTAATTAACATTTATGAGTAAACCTTTGAGACTCTCTAGTAATGTGATTCAGTCAGTTCAGTTGCTCAGTCGTGTCTGACTCTCTGAGACCCCATGGACTGCAGCACACAGTAATGTGATTATATAGTTTGAATATTTAAAATAGAACCTTGGAGAGAAAGTTATATACGGAAAAACTGCCAGTCGGGTTACTACCCATAGTGAGATTTCTTTTTTTCTTTTTTTTTTTTTATATATTTTTTTTTAAATTTATTTTTTTTTTTAAATTTTAAAATCTTTAATTCTTACATGCGTTCCCAAACATGACCCCCCCTCCCACCTCCCTCCCCACAACATCTCTCTGGGTCATCCCCATGTACCAGCCCCAAGCATGCTGCACCCTACGTCAGACATGGACTGGCGATTCAATTCTTACATGATAGTATACATGTTAGAATTCCCATTCTCCCAAATCATCCCACCCTCTCCCTCTCCCTCTGAGACCAAAAGTCCGTTATACCCATCTGTGTCTTTTTTCCTGACTTGCATACAGGGTCGTCATTGCCATCTTCCTAAATTCCATATAGATGTGTTAGTATACTGTATTGGTGTTTTTCTTTCTGGCTTACTTCACTCTGTATAATCGGCTCCAGTTTCATCCATCTCATCAGAACTGATTCAAATGAATTCTTTTTAACGGCTGAGTAATACTCCATTCTTTTCATAACAAATGAATGATGTGTCCTGTTTACTTGTGTGACGGTAGGCAAGTCGTTATACTTCTGAATCACAGTTTCCTCCTCTGGAGGAATATTTCTGTTACTAGGTTTTGAGAGGATTCAATAAGATAAAATATATAAATGCCTTACACACAGTTGGTAGCCAGTAAATGTTATTTCCTCTTATATAATTTAGGCTAAACCCAGGTAAAAGTATGATTAATTTTTTCCAAATAGTTTCCTAAATGATTTTAAAGTTCAAGTCCACAACTCTTTAATTACCCACAAACTAGGTAATTGTCAGTGCAAAGTAAAAATAAATTGGGAATCATCTTTTAAATAAGTTAACTAATAAGTATGTTGAGAAGAGTATGAGTCAGTATAAAAACACATTTCTTTGAGCATGTCACCTTCTAGACTCTCTCATCTGAAAAGTAGAGATCATAATTCTTAATTTATAAATGTATTATGGGATTAAATAAATGTAAAGTACCCAACATCACACCTATTATAGTAGATGTTCAGTTCAGTTCAGTTGCTCAGTCGTGTCTGATAGTAGATGTAGTAAGCATTAAACCATGCACTGCTTTCCCCTGGTCACTGCTGAGGAACACAGATAATTAAGACCTAGTTCTTAATTTCAGGGCACTTATAACCTGGTAGAAAAAGATTTTTTTTAGAAAATATGCTATAAACTTATTTTATAGAATATAGTTTGCTATATATTTTGAATTGGCCAAACAGTTTGGGTTTTTCTGTAAGATGTTATGGAAAAACCCAAATGAACTTTTTGGTCCCAATATAATATAGAGTATGCTACATAATTTTTAAATGTGCTATAAATTTTTGTTTCACTATTTTTAAACCCCTAAATTAATAAGCATGTGGGCCATAGCACCCAATGGTAGAAAAGTGTCCTTGTTCAAAAGTAACTTTTGAACTCAAAACATATCTTAACCTGTCATCTTTAAACAGTGGTTAAGTTTGGAAAGGAACCACTTTCATGAGCTACCATTGGATGTTGTCAGTCTGAAGATGTGTGTTAAATAGCCAAGATCAATTCAGTTCAGTTCAGTGGCTCAGTCGTGTCCGACTCTTTGCGACCCCATGAATCGCAGCACACCAGGCCTCCCTGTCCATCACCAACTCCCGGAGTTCACTCAGACTCGCGTCCATCGAGTCGGTGATGCCATCCAGCCATATCTTCCTCTGTCGTCCCCTTTTCCTCCTGCCCCCAGTGGTGAGGGATAAATTTTAAATATTTCTGCAATAGGAGCTTTCTGTTTTGTGTAAAGATGTTCAACATATGTGTTGCATAAGAAAGTAGCTGCCTAGTTAATTTTAATTTTTAAAAAGACAATCATTTGTTTCCAGTTTCTTGATTCAAGGACTGCTTTGTGTTATCACTGTTTTTGTGCAGTCTCAGATTTTTGATATGCATAAAATGGGAGCTCTGCCCAGGTTCATTTCAAATCTGATCCTTTTTACCCTTCAAAAGATAATCTGCTGCTGCTAAGTCACTTCAGTCGTGTCCGACTCTGTGTGACCCCATAGACGGCAGCCCACCAGGTTCCCCCGTCCCTGGGATTCTCCAGGCAAGAACACTGGAGTGGGTCGCCATTTCCTTCTCCAATGCATAAAAGTGAAAGTGAAATGGATCAGTCGTATCTGACTCTTAGCGACCCCCATGGACTGTAACCCACCAGGCTCCTCCATCCATAGGATTTTCCAGCCAAGAGTACTAGAGTGAGGTGCCATTGCCTTCTCCGAAAGATAACCTGATGTTACCACAATGGGCATGAGCTTTCTTTTGCTTTCCGTTTTCCTTTGTTGTTGTTTACCTTTTTCTAGAATAATAGGGTTATGATTTGTTATTTGGGAAATGGATTTTTAATAAATCAGTAACAAATTGATAATAAAATTGATGTTCTTTTTCCCTGTCTCATTTTAAGATGTAACCTTAAAAAAAAAAATGTAACCTACCTAGATCTTTGGAGCAATGGAAATTTTACAAATTTAATCTGATGACCAAGAGCAGTATGATCTAGGGAATTATGCAAAAATTATCAATGCCTCTATCTGGAGCTCACCCCATTTAAATCAGGAGGAAGGGTGTAACTTACACATGGGTGAGTTAAACTCTTCAGGTGATTCTGAATCTCAGTCAGGATGCGAATTACTAACCTAGAAAGAATTGCAGTAATACTTGGAAAAAATATATATAAATGTGTAAAATGTTTCCTCAGCCAAGTGCTCTGTGATGACTGAGAGAGGTGGAATTGAGGGTGTGAGTGGGAGGTTCAAGAGGGAGGGGCTGTATATGTATATATATAGCTGACTCATTTTGTTGTACAGGAGAAACAAACACAACATTGTAAAGCAGTTATACTTCAAATTATTTTATAAAAAAAACAATGGCTGTTGTTAGGGGGTGGAGATAGTAGAGACTGGAAGGAGGCCTAAAGGCACTTTCTGAGAAAATGTTCTATTTGTTGGTTAAAAGGTGTTGACATGTGTAAACATTTGTCAAAGTGAATTGAATTGTAAAAAAGAAAAAAACACATACATATATATAAATGTTTCCTTAAATGTCTAGCATATTTCCCAAAATAAATGCTCGAGAAGGGATGAGAATTTTGAGACTGGCCTGGTCTTTAATTATGTTCTCTGTCAGTTTTGGTGGACAGTTGGAAAGTCTCTCAAAGCAATTTTTGCAATATATTAAATTGAAGATGAAAGTCTTGGCTTAAATGTAAGCCACTATTTTACTTGAACCCAATTTCTTTAAACGTTCAACAATTACCTGAGTATCCTATTTTCCAAATTAGAACAAATACACACACATATACACATCTTTTCTTTGCTCATGTCATATTGGATAGTAAAAAAATAAAATTGGTTTATTAGGTTACTTGGCACTCTCAAAGTCCAGAAACGAATCAGCCTTTGAATATTTGATATAAAAAACTCCCATAAGCAATATTTATAGAGTTACATTACAGTTAAACAGCAAGATAGGTTTTACCTTTACACTTAGCATTCTGTTGAGGCTATAAATCTCATCTGTTTCAGTTGTACTCTGTTTCTTACTGATCTTTGCTGTGTATTCTCTAAAATAATCAAGTGAATGCAAATATACATAGTCACTTTTATTCTATCATCCTAATTTATTATACAAAATTTAAAGTTTTAATTAAATATAGTAGAAAATTACTTTCTTATGTACACCACATGTAAAGATGAAAGCATCTGGCATAACATTAGCCCTGCTTATAGATGAACTGGTATGGATTCTGTCACATTCAGCAAAGAAAGTACCATCTAACTATACAGTTCAACTCTATGCGTTAGGAATGTGACTTCTGTTAGATGTTAAAGCATGTAATAGCCTCAAGTGACACACTGAAACTCTTCAAAGTTACTTACATTTGGACAAAGATCATGTAGCTACTATTGCTGAACAAGAAAAACTCATAAATTGTCTCTTTCTAACTCAGTCAGTTCCTGCAACGTGTCTTTAGAACCTTCCTTGAATGCTTTGTTGTTTTATTATTTGCTTTCTAAAACAGTGTCAGACACCATTTAAATGATTAAGTAAGCAGGCATACTTCTTCCCTTCTCACTTGCTTGATTCTAAGCAAGGCCAGCCATGGCAAACTTTAGACCTTCAAACCAACACCTTGGCATTAAATGTCAAACTGACTTCAGTTTTACCCCAGAAACTTTCTCATTGCTGCTTTGCATTTTTCTTCACTAAAGCATCTATTAGTTAGTGAGTTTTTCAGTTCCTTCTTCATCTTTTCTTTCCCTCGTAGCTGTGAGCACTCCAGTAGATTGCATCATTAGGTTGGGCACTGTGAGCTGTTTTGCTCTTTTCCAAGTGTCTGATTCAGCAGGCCAGAGACCACTGCTTGCCAGAAAATCACCATTGCTCCTAGGCTGACGCTTGCCTACTTGTTTTGATCGTCTGAGAGATGAAACTTTGTTTGCCAGAACCACAGTTGATAGACATAGAATGGTGCAGATAAGAAAGAGCACAGCAATTATGATTAAGCAGACTAGCATGGCCATCTTGTTGTTGTCGTCCTCACAGACACCCTTTTTGAAAATTTCACTGTGACTTTTGCTTGAGTTTTCAATGCTCTGTACTGTTGGAGGACTGTTCCTGACAACAGAAGATACATAAAGCTCCAGTTCAGATTTAGGAGTTAAAAACGCAATGTGAGATGATGTTGCTGTTTCAGGCATGTTTGTAGAATTATCTTTTTTATCTGCTTCAGGAGTTTTAGGGTTTGTGTTAAAGTTTTCATTTTGGCTTCTGTCCATCTTGTTGTGAATATCTGGATCCAAGACAGTAGTATTGTTATCCCACAGATGGGTATAGTTTGCTTTTGTTCCAGGAGACAAAGAAAAAGCTGTTGTCATCAGAAAGGCAAGATGCAGGTAATGTCCCATGTGTCCCATGTCTGTGAGTGCACTGGTAATCTGTAGGGATAGAAATAAAATTTGTTAACTTGTGAAAGAATAATGGTTCCTAGTTTTGGTAATTGTCATTAAAAGATGGATAGACAGTTGATAAGTTTTAGTTATAATTAGCTATAATTACACTCATGCCTGACATTTGCTTTCCTGTTTGAATTCCTTCTGAACTGATCTTTTTTCTACTAGGCTACATATAAAGAAACAATTTAATTTCTCCTACTTTTTTACTGCTAAAAGGTAGCTACAGATAACTACTAATCACTGTAAACTGAATACCCTGGTTTAAGAGTTTCCTCCCTCTTGAGCATGCTGGAAGAATTTAGCTTTGAGTCACATACTTCTGCTTTTACTCTTTTGATTCCTCCTTTTTTTTTTTTCCTGACCATTTAAGGAAACTCCTTGCAGAAACTCCCCATCCTCTAACAAATGAGTCACCCATCTGTATAGTAAAGGAGAAATGTGACATTTTGCTTCATGTATGAGAAGAAAATGCAAATAGTTTTGCTGGGGGGTTCAGGAAAGGGGAAGTGTGGCAGCAACCAAGAGAAAACGGACCTCAAGTAGAAATTCAAGATGTTCTTTTTTCTTCCTGGGTGTTTATCTTGAAGCTTAGACTAAAGCTTAGGAATATATTCCCAGTATTCATGAAAGCACTTCTATGATGATGGGTCTCCCTTCACCTCTGTGGCCCCTGAGTTACTGTGGCTTTCTGAAAGCAAAGACATGCCACTTTTCTCATCCCAAACTTCTGGCATTACAGAGGAAAAGAGGCAAGTTTCTTTTGAATAATCGCAAAAGTTCAACAAAAGATATTGACCTTTCTCATTATTATTTGTGCTTAGAATTTTTCTGTGAATATTTTGACCTAATCTTTAAAAAATAAGGTATACAATAAAATAGAAATACAATATCAGGATCATGGGATTTAGGCTCAAGTGGGAAGTCAGTGCAGATCATAAGTCTCAACCTATAAATGAAAAAGTGGAATTTCGGTTTTGGGTCTGAGCTCGCTGGAAGCCAGTCCACAAAGGGGAAAACTCTGTTCCTAATTTTTATTATCCATCATAAGACTGAAAATTTAAATGCAGCTGGCATATCTGTTCTAGGTACTGGTAAGCCAAGGAAAGATTCATTGCCATTATTGAGCTATCTCTTTTAAAATAGTATTCCAGTTTGTCTGGGCCACTTCTGTAAGAGTGTTTTATTGTTTGCATTTATATGAATAGGGAAGTGGGAGCAAAAACTAGGTTATTCCTCTGCTGTTTAGTCAGTCAGTCCCTGTGCCACTCTTTGCGACACCGTGGACTGTAGGCCACCAGGCTCCTCTGTCCATGGAATTTTCCAGGCAGGGTTACTGCAGTGGGTGGCCATTTCCATCCCCTGAGATATACCAAATAAAAGTGCCTGTTTGCCTATTATATGTAAGTTTTTCTCAAACTAGAAAGTACATGGATGTGAGTTTGTTTTTAATGCAGATTTACTCCATAGGTCTAGGAGGGACCTGAGAGTTTTAACCAATTCCAAGGTGACACAGATACTGTTGCTTCTCATGGTTTTTTTTTTTTTTTTTAACTGAAGTATAGTTGATTTGAGAATAACAAATGTGACATACTGTTATACAAATGAAAGTAGCATGTAATAAGCAATGCCAACCAGAAACTAACCTCTGAAGTAGTATTTCCTATTGATAATATGGAGGGGAAAAAAGCCCTTTCTTATGTGTTCTAGAAGTAAGATTACTTTTCGGATTATAATTTTTATAGACAGTTAAAGATATTGTGTACTGACTTGTCTATAATAGTGTTTGAATTCAATTTTTAAGTTGAATGACATAAATCTTTGGATTTATGGAAGTACTTGTGATTCTTCCACAAAGAGAAAGACTTTAAATTGGATTATCAAATAATTTCCAGCCTTTTATACTAGACTGGACTTCTGCATGAGATGCTAAAAATGATTTAAAGCAAGTTATTCTTGTCACATTAGTTCATTAGCCTTGTAATATGTATCATAGTATTTGTACACATTCTAGCAGTGCTCACCACAGGATAAATAATAGGCCCGCTGTTGATTGTCTTCAGCCAGATGTACTGTCATCCCCAAATAAACAAACCGTTAACAAAATGAGACTTTGATATCCTTACAAATGCCTAAGAATAGAGAGCTGTCTCTACATCTCTAATTTATGCAATGAAGGCCAGGTTATATTATGAAAATTTTCCTTCATCTCTGGTAGTTTTCAATAAAATTTATAATGCCTAAGCATTAGTAATGAGAAATTTTTTTAAAAAACTTTAATAGGTAAAACTTGACAATTCACTGAAGAGACTAAAATCAAATTCTACTTAATCTTAATTTAAAGCTCTGTGTTGATGGTAACTCTTGCCATTTCTTACTTAGATTTTACTTAATAGAACAGAGAAGAAAACAGCATACGTGTTCCGTTACTAATTCTACTTTGTTAGTACGATTCTTAAGCACTGTTCGAAAGTATTTCCTCAAACACTACTCTGAAAGAAGTTATAAATGAAAAGGCATAAGAAAAGCCATATATATGACCTACCTTACAAAATGCTTGGTCAAAATCTTATAACCTGATTTTAATAAGCCACTTCTTTTCTTTTCTTGAAGCCCAGCTTCCAAATAATTTAAAGCAGAATAGACTTGAAGAATCTGAACCTAAATCTGCAGTTTGAAAAAAAGGATATGTACAGCTAGCTTTCCACTAACCACAGATGACACATTTCCTTTCCACTGCAGCTAAAGCACATGTCACAGGGAAAAAAAAAATCTCCAACTTGTCTATTTGGCCACGGCATGACAGGAGGCTTTGTAGGACAAATCCCCGCCTCCAGGGTAGGGAGGGTTTTCTGTTTAATGCCTTTTGACCCTATGCTTATTATGTATGTCTGCTATATGCTTTCAAATGCTATGTAAGTATCTTTCAGAAAAACAGAAAATAACATTTCCCCTGAGATTGAGCATTAAAATCTTCTCTAAAAATTGTATTTGTATACCACAGACTGATTTGATAACATGAGTTTGGTGACCCAGGATATTGGTCAGATAATAGAAACAGTAATGTTTATAACCAGCATTTCAAAGTATGGAAATGCAACAGTGGTTTGGAGAGAATATCTAGTAAACTTAGGTTATAAGGGACCAAAAAAAAAATCCCTTATAATCTTAAGTGTAGTGTATACACACACACACACACACACACGCACGCACGCGCGCACACACACACACACACACACACACACTCCCCTCTAATGTCCTGTCAGGACTTCATACTCAATGTGTCTAAAATGGACTTCATTTTTCCCCCAAAGTGACTGCCCCTTGTGGTCTCTGTTTTTATTCAGGGTGGTAGCATTCTTTGTTATGCAGAGCCTTGGTATACAGCAAGTCCTTTTAATTCAGATCCTTTGTTTCAGCCTTGATAAAGACCTTGATCATGCTGATCGTTTCTTCATATTTCTGGATCAGTTTCTTTTCTCACTGTTAGCCTTGTATATATTTTAGATGCTTATTAAACCATACCTAGACTACTATAATATCTTTTTTACTAGCCCCAACTCCTTCTTATGTGTTGTATGTATCACTTCCTGTGATCATATCACCTTTTTCTTTTTAAAAAAATGTGGTCAAACCTAACACCTGCAGCTGCAATTCAGAAGTGTTTGTGCACATAAACATCAGATGAAAACATTGTTTAAAAACAATGAAAATCTCCAGGCCCCATTGGATAGATTCATATATAGTAGTTCTGGGCTAGGACAGGAAACTGCGTTTTAACAAGACACAGAGTCGATTCTGCCTCTGGTGTGCCACAGAACATCCTCCAAGAAATACCAAGCTCTTAAAAGAAAATCTGAGCCCCTTAGTTTTGCCCCTGAGCGGTTTTGGTCCCTTCACAATTTGGCTATTCTGTATTTTTCCAGCTTTCTCTCTTAAAATCTGTCTACATGAATCCTCCATTCTAGCTCAGCTAGCTGATTCTTGCCTCAGCACATGTAGTTGCCTATTCCCCCCCTCCTTCCCTCCTCCATGAGGCCTGCCATTCCCTGCTCTTGTTGAATTTGAAATTCCTCCTGCCCACTTCAGCATCTTCTATGTAGCTTTCACTGATTACCCAGTTTGTGTTGATTTCTCCCTCTATTGAACTTCACAAAAGTATTTTTCTGTGCAGTTTCTTTGACAAGTGATTACATACTACGTTGTATCTTTTCTTTGTTCTTAAAATACTTTTTTTTAATTTTAAGATGACTTAACTTGTCATATTTTTATCTTATTTTCTCCCAATAAGATTTAAAACTCTTAGAAAAGGATATTTGTTTTAGCTTACTTTGTAGTACCACCAGAATCATCATGTATAGAACATTGGGCCAAAGTTAATATAAGGTTGATTTGTTTTGAAATTCAGGTACTGTATTTGGGGGCTTTCTGATGGTCCTTATTTTAACTACTCATGTTGATTAGCATTCTTTTGAATGTAGACAACATATGACATAGACAACTTAATCAAAAAATGGAATGTATTGGCTCACACAACTGAATAGTATAGGAATAAATTTGATCCCAGGAGAGGGGCTTTATCTAGGACTCAAAAGAAATGGCCAGGGCCCCAGTTTATCTTGTCATTTCTCTGCTCATTTCTTCAGTTTTTAGGCAGGCTTTTCATTCATATCATAAGGTCAACAGGCTAACAACTCTCAGAGCTTTATGTTCCTTCAATTATAAACATCAGGGAAGAAAAAGATCTCAATTCTCAACAATTTAAGCTGAAATCTTTGAATTGGGCCTGCTTGGCCCGGTTGTCCTAGTTTGAGTCACATGATCATTGTTGAACCATTCTCTCTGGTCATGGCGGATTAAATGAATTGACTCAATTCATTCAGTTTACTCCAAGGCTCCAAGTGGGTCATTCCCACCCAGATAGTTCACCTGGGAACTTGGGTGTGCCTGGAAGCAGCCGATCCGTGTCCACTGCCTTCCTCCTTGCTTGACTGTGGTAGACAAGTTTGTGTTGCTGTTGTTGCTCAGTTTTTGAACTGGGGATTTGTCTCTTCCGTTCTACTTCAGCCTTCTCAGTGTCTTAAGAACAAGTGGTTTAAAAACTGGATCCAGACTGTATAATTGTTTCATATTATAGTTTGTTTTCTCTAGAAAACTAATCAGAAAATAAAGGAATAAAGTAGAATTGTAGCATCTGTATATTCATTCAGAACTGTTAATGATTTGTGTCCTTTTTTTCATCTTCCTTAGGTTCAAAACTGGTCAAATCAATGGTGATTTGCTGATATACCACGTCTTGTTGACTTTAAAGCCATATTATGCAAAGCCATATGAAATTGTAGTGGACCTTACCCATACTGGGCCTAGCAATCGCTTTAAAACAGACTTTCTCTCCAAGTGGTTTGTGGTTTTTCCTGGCTTTGCTTATGATAATGTCTCTGCAGTATATATCTATAACTGTAACTCCTGGGTCAGGGAATATACCAAGTATCATGAGCGGCTGCTCACTGGCCTCAAAGGCAGCAAAAGACTCATTTTCATAGACTGTCCTGGGAAACTGGCTGAGCACATTGAGCATGAACAGCAGAAACTACCCGCTGCCACCTTGGCTTTAGAAGAGGACCTGAAGGTTTTCCACAACGCTCTCAAGCTAGCTCACAAAGACACCAAGGTGTCTATTAAAGTAAGTTACACTGCCTGTTAGGTAAGTGATTCATCGCCTTGCTTGACTAACCAGCCAATCTACTAGACTCCCCAGGGCCCTTGTAGTACTGTACAGCAAATGTCAAGTAAGTCCAGATGGAGGAAAGCCAAGCTTTCTGTCTTCATGGAGGACCTGCAGAAGGCTGGAGAGGTGTCCACTTAATATAATTTCCAGGTTGGATTGGAGGCAGGAGAGTAGTATAGAGTGGGCGGTTTGCTGCGTATCTGTCAAATGGCAGGAATATATGAGGAGTGGGAACTACCTATTGAGAGTTCTTTTGATTATTACATGCTTTTTAACAGAGGATGAACATGAACCTTCAGGATAACCTTTGTAATTATCCATAGGATCTCAAGCTTTTAAAAACTAAAAATTTTTTTCTGCTGTTTTCAGTTTCTTTTGACAGCACCTATCACAATTATTATTGAACCTGTTTGAATATATAATGGTGGTAACTCTTCTTTAAATGGCAAACATGGTATTTTGTTTGGTTGGTTGGTTTTTGAAACCTCTCATTTCTACATAAGGAAATTTAATCCTTTTCTACTCTACCCTCTTGCTGCCATTTTCCAGGTTGGCTCTACTGCTGTTCAGGTAACCTCTGCTGAGCGAACAAAAGTCCTGGGGCAATCAGTCTTTCTCAATGATATCTATTATGCCTCAGAAATTGAAGAGATCTGCCTGGTGGACGAGAACCAGTTCACCTTAACTATTGCAAACCAGGGCACACCGCTCACCTTCATGCACCAGGAGTGTGATGCCATTGTTCAGTCTATCATTCACATCCGGACACGCTGGGAGCTGTCGCAACCAGACTCCATTCCCCAGCACACCAAGATTCGGCCAAAAGACGTCCCTGGGACACTACTCAATATTGCGTTACTTAATTTAGGCAGTTCAGACCCTAGTTTACGGTAGGTTTTTTAAAAACTCATTTCAATCTTATTTAAAGTTTGTTGGTTTTAAAAATGAGATCAATTAATAAATTTTTAAGGCAACCTCTACCTTAATATTATAAATTGTTAGCAGCCATTCTAAGTAGGTAAACCCATGAACTATGTAAATCTGAATGGGGTGATTTATACCAACCCAGTGTTCCTTCAGCTTTCATCTGAAACATACAGCATGGCCATTTTGGTGGGGATTTTTTGTTTGTTTGTTTTTCTTTTTTAAAAAAGTTTTTTTTTTTCTACTTCTAAATAAAATTTCTCCTTTTCTGAGTTCTCTAATTTTTCCCATATTTAAAAGTACATCACTATTTAGCTCCCTTGCAATCAAATAAGATTATCATTATTTGAAAAGGAAGGCTTAATTTTCAGTAATTCAGTAACATTACATAGTTTCTGCAACTGTGTAACTTTAACAAAATTCTTGAAAGAAAGCTTAAGACAAATATAGATGTCAGATGAGCAGAGTTATAATTGGATCTGGTTAGGTTTAGTATCTAAATGAATGCGAAAAGGACAGGGCCTTTGGCATCAGGAGTTTTGGTTTAAATCTAGACCTGCTGCTCTGTATGACTTTGGTCAAGGTACTGAAGTTCTGCAGATGAGCTCTAGTTTCCTGCCTTCCTGTAAACTTACAAAAGTTTAATAAATGTGTGGTAGCAGAGCATAGCATCTAGCAAATAGTTTGTGTTTAACAAATATTTCCTCCCAACTCCCCACCGGCCCCCCCAACCCTTTCCTCTCTCTGCCATGGTCTCCACACCACTTCCCTCTTCTGCCCCTCTCCTTTTCATGTTAAGATAATTTTTTGCCCCAAGTACCTTGGGACTATCAGGTTTTTACAGATATAAATTCTTGGCTTTGGAAAATCTTCCCTAGGGTATAATATAGCTCAGGTTTTATAAATGGGTTTTTTAGAATTCCAAATCCTCCATAATTTAAAAGGAAAAGAAATAAGCAAGATTTATTTATCTGGATGGTCCTTACGGAGTCCATGAACTCCCAGAAAATACAAACAAAATTTCACATATACTTAACCTTTCATTATCTGTGAGGAGTCTGTGACACCTACTCCCAATTTGAGGAATCCCATTTCTTTATAACTGTTGAAATAACAGAGTGAAAGTCACTGTCAAAATAGCATCACTCAGAATTCCTTGGAGTTAATAAAAGATACACAAACTTAGAAACAATGAAGTTAATATTTTCCTTTTAGGAAAATGGAGCTATGTCTGTCTTGAATTTCTAGTTCCGAATTCCTTGTAGAAGAGTGCTAGCAGACTTCTAACAGTTATTAGCTTGAATGAACCTGTATTCTTCTCTTGTGAAATAAAGCAGACTAACAGCTTCTGCTTTTTGCTGAAGCCTGTCGTTCCAGAGAAAAAGCCTTGAGGCAGTGGCTTTTTCCCCTATGTGATTATTACGTAAATATACTAGCATGATAAAAGTTCAGAGGTAAAGAAAACCTGAAATTTACTGAGCAAACCATTTGTTTTGCTGGATAGGGGAGAAAAACCTAAATCTAAAAATTGAGTTTTTTGAGCTGTCTCCTAAATTAAGTATATTTTTAGACATTTATAGGGAAGACTTTGGTTCTGATGGAACCTGGATATATATTACGGTTTGCATGCTCTTTATTTTTTTTTAATTCAGTGCTTTTATGTATAATAGTAGGAGTTCACTTAAGGAAAAAATGGCACGTGGGGGTAGGTACTTAATTATATTAAAAAATTGTTTGACCTCTAGTTTGTAGTATAAATTGTAGGACACCTAGAAAGAAATTTGGCAGATTCTAATGAAAGATTTTAGCATTGTAATTTTATGAGGACCATCTCATTTCTTGTGCTCCTGGTTATAACTAGATCTAGTGAGAAGGGGAGCCACAATTTGAGTTTTGGCCTCACTGAAAATATGGTATGCCTTATTCTGACTTTCTTCATATTGACTGATCTTAAGACCATAAAATTCTCATATTTTATATCCCAATGGAATGTCTTTTAGAAAGGCCTTATATTCGCTGTCGTTAGGAGCCTCAGAGTTCTCTTCTGATTATGTGGAGAATTTTCCTTTAAAAAAATATGATTGCGGGGTATTTGGGATTTACCATAGGATTACAAAATCTTATCTCTGATTGATCATAAAATTTTAAAATAGTTGATCTATGCTTGGTAACAGAATCATAAGTTGTATGTTATGAAAAATTTGAAATTATAAGAAAAAAGTTTAAAACAACTTAATTTGTGTTTTCTCCTAGGTCAGCTGCCTATAATCTTCTGTGTGCCTTAACTTGTACCTTTAATTTAAAAATTGAGGGCCAGTTACTAGAGACGTCAGGTTTATGTATCCCAGCCAACAACACCCTCTTTATTGTCTCTATTAGTAAGACCCTGGCAGCCAATGAGCCACACCTCACCTTAGAATTTTTGGAAGAGTGTATTTCTGGATTTAGCAAATCTAGTAAGTAATGATTTTTTTTTAAATACTAACAACGATTCTAAGAAGATTCAAAGACAGTCCTTTCATTTCAAAATTTGCCAATGAAATCTTTAGTATATTTCCACTTCTTATTTTTATTTTTTGTCTTACTGAAGAAACTTCATGGTAGATCACATTGAGAAATCCACAAAAATTTTGGCAATACATGCACAGTAGGAAGATTTTGATATCTTCTATGTCTCTGCACACTTACAAAGTGTTTTTCATACTGTGTTTGAGATTAGCGTATTTCTCTTCTTAGCAGGTTATTCCAAATGTGTAAAATATCTGTGTTGTCTCCTTGATTTTAGGGAAGTAGTCATTTTCTCTTTACTTCAGGTTGAGTTTGAACTGTGATTTTATTGTTTATGTATAGTTCATGGAGAATGCAGTGGCACAAAATACAAGGTCTAGAGTCAACTCCTGACTTGGCTTTCGTAAACGTAAATTTAACATCTATTCTTTATGTCTATCCATCCTCAGACCCTGTAGTAATATAAATGTTGCTCTTCTTCCAGCTTATTTTCGGACATTTTCTTCCCCTCCTTTTCTCTCTCCATAATACATAAAACTTTTTAATACACTCAAACACATTTCTTGACTTTTCTGTGTTAATTGAAAGCTTTGGAAATTCAGTAAGACCAGATCACCGTGTGTTTTTACAGCAAGAGATGTAGGATTATAACTCTAAAAAGAAAACATGTAAAACTTACAAAACAAGACAGGTATAAAGCTTTATTAAAACAATATTAACAAAGGTTTCAGTGAATGGACACATGTTTTGTGTTCCTGGATGAACAGTTCTTACCAAATTATTATAATTCAATTAAGTCCCTTCAAAATAGCTGTGAGAGTTGATTAAGAATGAGGCTTTAAATGATTATGCTATGCATTTCACTTGAAAATACAATAGCTAAGAAAATATTGAAAAGAAAGAAAAACTGAGAGAGGCTTGTAGTCAAAGCTAAGGTTTTTCC
The DNA here is from genome assembly GCF_042477335.2 of Ovis canadensis. NCBI lineage: Eukaryota > Metazoa > Chordata > Mammalia > Artiodactyla > Bovidae > Ovis > Ovis canadensis. The sequence goes on along the minus strand of NC_091255.1, from coordinate 27,075,527 downwards.
AGTAGTTAAGTATGAATGTGTGAGAGCTAGACCATAAAGAAAGCTGAACACTGAAGAATTCATGCTTTTGACTATGGTGTTGAAGATACTTGAGAGTCTTTGAACTGCAAGGAGATCAAACCAATCAATCCTAAAGGAAATCAATCCTGAATATTCATTGGAAGGACTGATGCTGAAGCTGAAGCTCCAATCCTTTGGCCACCTGATGCAAAGAACTGAGTCATTAGAAAAGACCATGATGCTGGGAAAGTTTGAAGGCAGGAGGAGAAGGGGACAACAGAGGATGAGATGGTTGAATGGCATCACCAACTCAATGGACCTGAGTTTGAGCAAGCTCTGGGAGTTGGTGATGGACAGGGAGGCCTGATGTGCTTCAGTCCTTGGAGTCGCAAAGAGTAGGACACAACCTAATGACTGAACTGAACAGTAATTAAAATGAATGTTCAAAAATCAGCAGTCAGATCACTTTAAGAGAAGCATGTTGATAAAGAAGTAACACAGACTAATAGGGGGAAGATTAAATCAGTTCAGAAATGAGGAGGCTGAGAAATGAATCAAGTTGGGTCTTCATCTTAACGCCAGACCACAAGATGATGCCAAAATAAGTTCTAACTATTTTTAAGAATTGAATATAAAACTGGAACCATTTAAGAAATAGGAATAATATTTAATTACTTTGTGGGTGAGTAAGGACTTAAGAAGCAAAAAAGTAATAGATTGAAGCAAAGGAAATGGTGAAAGTTCACTAACAAATTTGAAGAAATTCAGACTGAAAGAATTGTTCAGTCACTCAGTCGTGTCCAACTCTTTGCAACCCCATGGACTGCAGCACACCAGGTCTCCCTGTCCGTCACCATCTCCTAGAGCCTGCTCAAACTCATGTCCATCGATTCGGTGATGCCATCCAACTGTCTCATCCTCTGTCATCCCCTTCTCTTCCTGGCTTCAATCTTTCCCAGCATCAGGGACTTTTCTAATGAGTCAGTTCTTCACATCAGGTGGCCAAAGTCTCGGAGCTTCAGCTTCAGCATCAGTCCTTCCGATGAATATTGAGCACTGATTTCCTTTAGGATTGATTGGTTTGATCTCTTTGCAGTCCAAGGGGCTCTCAAGAGTCTTCTCCAACACCACAGTTAAGGAGCACCAGCTCTTCAGTGCTCAGCCTTATTTATGGTCCAACTCTCACATCCATACTTGACTGCTGGAAAAACCATAGCTTTGACTATATGGACCTATGGTGACAAAGAAAGATTAAAAAAAAATTCAGTGTTGATGTCTTTGGAATTGTGAACAGGAGCAAGTTTTCTAGAAAGTAGTTTGGATGTGGATTTGGAGAACCTTAAGGATGTTTACAGCTTTTGGACTCATAATTCCTAAGGAATTTATCCTAAGGAATTAATATCTATAGGTTTATCATAGCATTATTTTTTATGTAGGTTTTTAAAATTCAGGTGTATCTTATCATCAATAAAGTGCCAGAATCTTAAATAAACAATTTGATTAATTTTTACATGTGAATATATTACAAAACCCTCTCCCAGATCAAGATACAGAACATTTCCAACATCCAGAAATTTCCTCTCTGGCAACCCATTCCCTCACCAACAGTAACCACTGTTATCACCTCTGTTGCCAGAGATATATTTTCCATACTTTTGTGCTTCACTTGACATTACTTACAATAGCAAAACGCTGAAGCAATCTAAAAGTAAACACTGAAGAACCAGTTACATTATTCTTCTATGTAATCTTCATATCATGAAATAATATGAGGCCATTAAAAATGTTTTTGGTACAGAATTTCAATTTGGGAAGATTGAAATGTTCTGGAATGGATGGTGGTGATGGTTGCACAACAATGTGAATATACTTAATTCCTGTGAACTGTACACTTTAAAATGACAGGTTTTATGCTATATGTATATATATATATATATATATATATATATATATATAAACATGATTTTAAAATGCTTTGGGTACTCTTGGTGAAGTTATATAGGGAATCTTTGCATTAATTTTGTATCTTGTTGTAAGTTTGGAGTTACTTCAAAATAAAAAGTTACAAGATGTCCTTCCTTGAAAATTTTTTAATGTTAAGTAAATCTCAGTGTAGTATATAGTGAAATAAACATTCAGAGCATACTGTGTGCAGAAACCAACACAATATTATAAAGCAATTATCCTCCAATTAAAAATAAATTAAAAAAACATATTCTGTATGTAGCATAACTCTTAATTTTTGTGGAGGAGTTGGGATGGGTTACATGTGTGTAACCCGTGAATATACAGTATCTCTGTATAAATTTGAAAGCCTATGGAGAGGTCAAGTGATACAGCAATACATTGATACCAATTTCATTTTTACGATGATACTCTTTTTTTTATCAAAGTTCCTATGATTACCAATATTCCTTTTAAAATGAGAATAAATGAGAATAAAATGAGAATTTTTAACTAGAAGAGAAGCTGTTAAAAGGGAGAAAAGTAAGATAAGACTTTTCAAAAATTGGCTTAATGACTTTGGAGGTTACTTTCTTTAAGGCTTGTTCTCTTTCTTCATCTCTGTCTTCAGTAATATATTTGCCAAGTCTCTTTTCTCCTGGCCTGATTCTAGGTTATGGTCATTTCCTTTTACATTTTTTCCTCCCAATCTTTTATTTTGAGATAATCATTAATGGCATATTTATGGACCATCTGTGCTAATAATGTAATTTTCCCCCCCCAGGCATTGAATTGAAACACCTTTGTTTGGAGTACATGACTCCATGGCTATCAAATCTAGTACGTTTTTGTAAGCACAACGATGATGCCAAGCGACAGAGAGTTACTGCAATTCTTGATAAGCTGATAACAATGACCATAAACGAGAAACAGATGTATCCATCTATTCAAGCAAAAATATGGGGGAGCCTTGGGCAGGTATTGAGTTTTCTTAAATATTTATCTAGTACCTCCTTGGTACAGATATTTATCTGATACCCACATTGTGCAAAGCACTGCGCTAGGGATATAGCTATAGAAAAGACAGTCCCCTTTTTCAAAAAGCATGCCAGACACCCACCTAATCCCTGATCCACTTCAGAACTACAGGAGTCTGTGTCTCAGAACCAGAGAAAAACTAATTATTCTAGCACTCTTCTCCATAGCATTATTACAGTCACCCCACAGAGTCCTTGATGTGCAGAACCCAGAGGTGTTGAGGGCCAACTGTACTATGCCATTTCTTAAGTGAGGGACTTTGATATCTGCAGGGGGTCCCGGAACTAATCTTCATGGACACCAAGGGATGGCTGCATGTAGAATTTAACTGTGAGAGTCTGATACTGTTTCTGATAAGTAGTGCATTATAGTATATTCTAGTATTGTGTATACCACAGGTATCAGTAAATGTTTGCTAATGGTGTTATTTGGGCCTCCTGCTCTCACTTATAGTTCTATTTTAAGAATGCCAATATTAAAATAGTATAATGTAATTTCTATCTGACAAGAATTATGCTACCATTTCTTCAAAGTAATCACTTAAGGAGGCAATACCCTTATTCAGATAATGCTGCAAATCCTCCGCATTATTTTAAACGACCTTGGAGCCAGTTTTGCAGCTCTACAAAACATTTCAGTACTTGATGTCATTTCTTATATTTTAAAATAATTGTACCTTATACTGCTGATACACTATTGTCTTCGAGAACAGAGGTGCTTTAAAAGTGAGTGAAAATAATACACGTAGAGATTTAAAATTTTTGAATACCAATCTCTGAAGGAATTGAGTGACTGCTCTCATCCTTTTTGGATACTTTATGATAAATTTCTGACAAGTCTCTAAATAAAACTTAGTGTTTTGGAGGCCTCAGGTAAAACAGAATTTTCATGTTGATTGGACTGCTCCTTGAATTATTTTTAAGTTAAAAATTAAGTTGGTAGAATGGCTAAAACATAAGTTAACCTTTCCCTCTTCCACTAGATTACAGACCTCCTTGATGTTGTACTAGACAGTTTCATCAAAACCAGTGCAACGGGTGGCTTGGGATCAATAAAGGCTGAGGTGATGGCAGATACCGCTGTAGCTTTGGCTTCTGGAAATGTGAAATTGGTTTCAAGCAAGGTAATCACTTTTCCTTTGTCTTCTGGGCTATGGTTTGATATATCTGTTTTCGTTTTTTTGTTTTATAACAATCACTTTGAAAAGAAATTTTTTGTGATAAAACTTCTTAGCTCCCATTAAAAATTTTTTTTTGCTCCTTTACAGGTTATTGGAAGGATGTGCAAAATAATTGACAAGACATGCCTGTCCCCAACTCCTACTTTAGAACAGCATCTCATGTGGGATGACATCGCCATTCTGGCTCGCTACATGCTGATGCTGTCCTTCAACAATTCCCTGGACGTGGCCGCTCACCTCCCCTACCTCTTCCACGTTGTTGCTTTCTTAGTAGCAACAGGGCCACTCTCCTTGAGAGCTTCCACACATGGGTTGGTCATTAATATCATTCACTCTCTGTGTACTTGTTCACAGCTTCATTTTAGTGGTAAGTTCTAGGAAAGCAGTGTGTGTTTTTACCAAGTCCTTTCCCCATTTTATACCACCTGATTAGCCTTGATTACCTATTTATTTATTAATATTACGATGCCTTCACACCAAGCTGCTTATTTATATCTATAGTAATGACATGAAATACAGTCGAAATAGAAAAAGAATGAATTACTTTCATTCCATCTCAAGCCACAGCTGAGATGTTCTATGTACATTTTTCATGGAAACTCTCGTAGTTATCACCTAAGCTAAAAACTCAGCACTGGTTGACAGTGTTGCTTTCCTAGTATGAATTTGTAGATAGGGAGTTAATTGATGAACATGAAGCTAATGTATCCAGAGGGTTGATTGAGGGAACACTGTTAGGTAATTTGATACGATATTCAGATTTTATAAAGTCATAATAAAATATGTGAAACTTTAGAATTTTTTTTAAAAAATTGTATCTTTAGTCTTTACTTGTTCCTTTTCTCTTTTACAGAAGAGACCAAGCAAGTTTTGAGACTCAGCTTGACAGAGTTCTCATTACCGAAATTTTACCTGCTGTTTGGTATTAGCAAAGTCAAGTCAGCTGCTGTCATCGCCTTCCGCTCCAGCTACCGGGACAGGTCATTCTCTCCTGGCTCCTATGAGAGGGAGACTTTTGCTTTGACATCCTTGGAGACAGTCACAGAGGCTTTGTTGGAGATCATGGAGGTACAGAAGGCAAAATGATAAGAAGCTAAACTCATTTTTAAAAACCCACTGGTACTGTATAGAAGAAATACTGTTTTATCCTGTTTTGCACTAATGCTTAAATAAAAACATTCCCATAGACTGTGTTTAGATGTTTCTAGAAACATTTACGTACATAAATATATTCAGAGTATCTTTTTTTTAGGCATGTATGAGAGATATTCCAACATGCAAGTGGCTGGACCAATGGACAGAACTAGCGCAAAGGTATGTCCCAAATTTAAGTTGCAAAAGTATGTATACTGTTGAAAAGATAGATATTACTGCATAATTGATATTCTAAGTAATTCTATGTATTTATATGTGTATATATATAAACACAAAGGTTTTCATAAGCTCTTTGAATTTTTTAATTGTAGATTTGCATTCCAGTATAACCCATCCCTGCAACCGAGAGCTCTTGTTGTGTTTGGCTGTATTAGCAAACGAGTATCTCATGGGCAGATAAAGCAGATTATCCGTATCCTCAGCAAGGTACTTCCCCCTCTTAACCAAATATTTGTGGTTCCCAAGTTGTAAAGTATATCTTGAATTTTTCTAAGGGACATTTAAATTTTTTTTTTAATCCTTCCTTCTTTATTTATTTTTTTTTTTAATTTTAAAATCTTTAATTCTTACATGCGTTCCCAAACATGAACCCCCCTCCCACCTCCCTCCCCATAACATCTCTCTGGGTCATCCCCATGCACCAGCCCCAAGCATGCTGCATCCTGCGTCAGACATAGACTGGCGATTCAATTCTTACATGATAGTATACATGTTAGAATGTCATTCTCCCAAATCATCCCACCCTCTCCCTCTCCCTCTGAGTCCAAAAGTCCGTTATACACATCTGTGTCTCTTTCCCTGTCTTGCATACAGGGTCGTCATTGCCATCTTCCTAAATTCCATATATATGTGTTAGTATACTGTATTGGTGTTTTTCTTTCTGGCTTACTTCACTCTGTATAGTCGGCTCCAGTTTCATCCATCTCATCAGAACTGATTCAAATGAATTCTTTTTAACGGCTGAGTAATACTCCATTGTGAATATGTACCACAGCTTTCTTATCCATTCATCTGCTGATGGACATCTAGGTTGTTTCCAGGGACATTTAAATTTAAATTTAATAAAGTATCTTATATGTTGTTTATTGAACCTTTAAAAATGGGTTTTGATTATCTATTATAATTCTTTGAAGTGAAGCCTCTGTAGAGAAGATATCTTTAAAAAATTAAGTATTTCTTTTGGCAGAAGGTACTCTTACTATTTTATTATAAGCATTTAACTAGATGATAAGATGAGCCTTACCTTTCTGAGGTGGCTCAGTGCTAAAGAATCTACTTGCAATGCAGGAGAGGCGGGTTTGATCCCTGGATGGAGAAGATTGCCTGGAGAAGGAAACGGCAACTCACTTCAGTATTCTTATCTGGGAAATCCCATGGACTGAGGAGCCTAGTGGGCTACAGTCCATGGGGTTGCAAAGAGTTGGACAGGACTTAGCAACTAAACAACAACAAAGACTAGCCTTATATAAAATTATGTAATATGTAATTGCTATAACAATGCCTGACTTACTATATTAGCATATAATATAGAAATACTTTTTAAAAAGATTGCAAATGTACTTACTAGCTACCAAGATCACCACAGCATTGGAAATAATTCTTGCACTTATTAAATAAGGAATTGTTCCTGAAATAATTCTGAAATTCGGTTTAGGAGTAAATGTTTTGTTTCAATGAAAGTAACATAAAGAATTCTGTTTCTCTAAAAGGCTCTTGAGAGTTGCTTAAAAGGACCTGATACTTACAACAGTCAAGTTCTGATAGAAGCCACAGTAATAGCACTAACCAAATTACAACCACTTCTTAATAAGGTAATTACTGTGTAGAAAATAAGTGCATTTATTTTGGGTGTTAGTGTTAAATGTTATTTTCTTTCAAAGAGTTCAGAAAATAAGATGGATAGAGAAATTACAAAGAAAAAGCTATAGTTAAAGTAGAACGTCTCACCTTAAAATTCAGTTGTTTTATTTACATTAGAGGAAGAAGGTGAAGTGCTTGGGTACTGTCTTATCAGTGCTTAAAGGAAAGATGGATATATATTCTTCATTCTTTCATCCAGTTGAGCATCTGCTATGTGCCAAGTACTGTTTTAGGTGCTAGAGATATAATACTGAACAAAGCCAATAAAATTATCTGCCTTCATGGAACTTTTATTCTGGAATGAATGTGAAAGTTGAGGAGTAGCGAGATAATAAAGTAATTAAAATACATGATACATTAGTTGGTGATCATTATTGTGGAGAAGTGTAAAGCTGGGGTAAAGCACACCTGATAATCAAAGGAATTTGGGTGCTAAGTGAAGATAATGTTTAAGGGAATACGATAATAGTAGCCACTGTTTTAGGATGGTCTGAGCTCATCTCAGGTTTGTGACCTCAGGCAGGTCATCTGTATAACATCTGGACCTTATGTTTCCACATTAATAAATTGACTAAGTAATGGCGTAGTATTATCTTCCAACTCTAAAGTTGTATTCTGTGAATTGAGTACAAAGATATGCCAGATTGAGAGAGCTTACAGAGAAATAAAGACCTGTATGTTCCTGGTGTTGAGCTATATGTTCTACAGACATTCTAAAATGGCCAAATTGGGATTCTTTCGCTATTCCAAAATTGATATTTTTGTGTGCACAGTTAGAAAAAGACGCTGTGCAGTGCTAACTGTAAGGTCAAACTGAATGGAATGCATCTGGTCCAGATGCTTTTTTAAAAAGTCTTCCAGCTCTTCTGCCTCCTGCTTCTCACCTTTTCCCAGCAAAAGAGGATAAAAAAATTCAGAAGTGATTATAGCTCCCTTAAGGAGAAACCTATTACAGGGAGAACTTAATCATCCTCGATGCTTACCTAAACACCCTGGATCCAAACAGAACTTAGGGGTTTAGCTAAGGAATTTCCCAATCCCAGTCAGGATCCGTTGGGATTTGTTAAGGAATTCTAATTGACCATCTGGACCTATGAGCCCAAGTTTTCAGATCTGTATCAACTAATGCAGATGTTAGTTTCTGAAAGCAGAACAAGGGAATGACTAGAGAAAGCAGGGTGAAAATACAGCTTAAAGGACTTGGAATCACATAGTCCAGAAGCTTGCACCAAGTACAAGGAATTAGCTCAGAAATTACTCAAACCTATCTCAGAGCTTTCTCCAAAAACCATAAAGGGACAAAGATTCAGCAGTGCAAGCAAAGATCAGATGAATCAATCCAAACTATTATGGAAGACTGGAGGGGAAAGTTTTAAGCAATATTCTGGCTTGACATTTGAATCACTCTCTAACAACTAAAATGATCCTTTTGCTTAACTCCACCTTTAAAGAAGGCTTAGATGAGGGTTTAGCTACTTTTGTCAAAGACAGTCTAGGTTGATCTGAGTGACACACAAAACACTCTTGTTACTGGCTGACCAGCTTTTCAAAACCATTAAAAAAAAAAAAGAAGAAAAGGGGGTATCTATGAAAATTATGAACCTTCAGTTGCACCACTTTATTACCCAATGCCAGCAGAAAATTAACTGACCCCCAACCAATTTAATTCCCAAAACAGTAGAGAAAGCTTGAAGAAAAAAAAAAATCTCTGTTTAGAATTCTTGTCCTGAGGGCAGTAACTCCTACTAGGAGGACCTGATTTTCTCTCCCTGTGCCTTGAGACCCAGAGCTCTCTGGATCACTTATCTAGACTGTCTCTTAATTGCTGAAACTGAGGTGGGGAAAGGAAAGAAGCTTTTTAAATTTTCTTATTCCAACTTATTTACATTTTGTTTATATTATATCTGATTCATGACTAAGTTTAGAAAATGAAGGTATTTCTCTCATTGTATCTGTTTGGATATATGTATGTCTCAGTATGTTTCTTTGTCTTTGGATAATATTGAGGTTAATTTGTAAAATGAGCTCTAACCTAACCACCCTAAAGAAAAATAAGCACTTGCAAACCGAGCAGTTCTAAATACAAGAGAAATTAACCTAAGTGAATTTCAGGTTCACGTGAATTAAGAAATATTCAGTATTAAGTACCTGATGTTAATATTTGTTGATCTCATTAATATAGACATGCTTAAAATATTAAGCATAATATTTTCATTGTGCCTAGGTTTAATATGTTAAATAAAGTATTGTTATATCTGTTACAAATTTGTAAGCAAGGAAAGTAATTCAACTAAAAAAACTTTTAAGGAAAGAAAGTGTAAATGAGATAGGGACTTTTAGATAAACTCTATTAAGGGGCTACCCCAATGGCTCAGCTGTAGAGAAGCGCCTGCCAGTGCAGGAGATACAGGTTCGATCCCTGGGTCGGGAAAATTCCCTGGAGTAGAAAATGGCAGCCCACTCCAGTACTCTTGCCTGGAAAAGACCATGGACAGAGTAGCCTGGTGGGCTACAGTCCATGTGGTCAGGGAGTCAGACACAGCAGAGCGCTCATGCGTGATTTCTTGTATCCCGCAATGTGTTCTGATGAGATGGTGGTGTATCTTACTAACCTGGAGTGCGTCTCCCCTGCCTAGGACTCCCCTCTGCACAAAGCCCTCTTTTGGGTTGCTGTAGCCGTGCTACAGCTCGATGAGGTCAACTTGTATTCAGCAGGCACTGCACTTCTGGAACAAAACCTGCACACCTTAGACAGTCTCCGGATATTCAACGACAAGGTAAACAAGCTTTTGGTTGGTATTTCAAAATTATGCATGTTAGAGTGTCTCCTTCTTTTTTTGTTGTTATCTTTTAAAATTAGAAGAGATCCATCTTTAAATATGAATTTCTGTGTAACTGGTTGGGAATATAATTCCTTACTAGCTCATAAAAATGGTTTAAACTTTGCATACTTTTTTACGTAAAAATAGCAAAAAATAATACTTGCCCAATATTGGTAAACAGAATAAGGATAAAAATATTGAGTAATGATAATAGCTACCTTGCTAGGCTCTATGCTGTCTTATGCACTGTACATTCATTAACTGTAATTTCATAACCCAAGGGTAAAGGTTAGCATTCCCCACCCCTACTTCACTTCATGAAGAAATAATCTAAAAATAAGCTCACTTTTATTGAATTATGGTACTTAATGAGAAATAGGTAAAATTAGAAGCAGATAAGGAGTTTGGAGGCGTCTAAAGGAAACTTTCGGATATTTAATTATGCTAGCTTTTTGTTTGCTTAATCCCACTTTAAAACATATTAATTACATCACCACCCCTCTTAACACCTATTAGTCTTGATTGAGATTTGATTTTGGTTTGCAGAGTATAGTAAAAGAAATACAATAGTAAGAAATTTTATTCGTTTTCTCTTTGGAGAAAAAAAAGAGAAGCATCTAGGAGAAACAAGAGGAATTTTAAGATAGATATGCATATATAATAAGCGATTTGCTTAAAGCAAAATTAACAGAGCTTGTGAGAAGAAAGAAACAGACCAGAGCATGGTTTTAGGTGTGAAGATGCCTGGTCTAAGCATTGTTTGTTTTGTCTTCCAAATAGTAGTGTACTGTAGACCCAGAATAGCTGGGGCTCTGGGAAATATGGAAACAGAATTTTAGATGTAGAAATTATCTTAAAGTTTTGTCATCCATTTTATAGGACAGAAAAGAACAAAGAAGTCAGGTAACTTGTTCATGTTTGTACATCTGATTTGGAACTAGAATCTCTCTTTCCTAATCCCGTTGCTCTTTTTTGGAGTGGCCTTGGGACAGTGGTGGTCAGAGAGATGGCTAGCTATTGGCCTTTTGTGTGAATATAGGATATTTGTAAGTGAAGTGTTTGTCTAGGAATATCTGCCTTGGCATTTTCATTGCCAAAATAGACCCATTAGCAGAAGTTAATACTGACTTCAGTGCCTCAGAATACTAGGAATCAGTTAATAAAGCTTGTTAAAAGTTATCAGAATGAAAGATGAATAAGGTCTGAGGATCTGTTATTTAACCTAATGACTATAGTTGATAACACTGTATTATAATTGAAATTTGCCAAGAGAGGAGAACTTAAATGTTCTCCCCCAAAAAGGGGAATGGGATATAAATAAGTGAAGTGATAGTTTATTAACTTAATGGGAGAAATGTATATGTGAAAGGATATACATTCATTATTCAAATCATCACATTGTACACTTTAAATACCTTACAATTTTGTCAGTTATACCTCAGTAAAGCTGAAAAAATATATATGCATTGAACTTATAGTAAGTTAATACTTTAATATTTATGTAATATTCTACAACTTACTTTTTTTTAACATTATGAACATCTTTCTAAAGCAGGTATATATACACACACAAAAAAAATTTCGTGTGTGTGTGTGTGTAATTCTTCCTCATGACAGCAGAGTATTTTACAAAATGCATGAGCCACAACTTATTTAACCATTGCCCATTAATGAACATTTGATTTGTCTGTTATCTTTTTTTATAATAGAAAATGCCACTCTAAACATCTCTCTGCATTTATTTTATAGGCTATAATGTTTTTCTTTCTTTGAGGTAGAAACCTAGACAGACCTGAACATGACCCTAAGTACTTTCAGTTTTTGCTTTAAAATAAAATCTCTGTGTATAAGAGAATCACAGGGCTTCTTTTTTTTTAAATGCGAATTCCTGGGTCTTACCACTTCCCATGATTCTGAGATGGAACCCAGTACTTTCCACCCTCGAACAAGCATCATCAGTGACTTTAAGGCAGGTATTCCTGAAACCACACTTTAGGAAATACTGTTAAATACCTTAATTTAGAGGTCAAGTTACATAGCATTTTTGAGTTTCAGTTCTTTGTTTTACCACACTAGAATGTCAAATTCGCCAGGGCTAGTAGTTTTTGTCTGTTTAGTTCACTGATACATCAGTCAATTGATCAATCTGTAAAATGGAGCTAATGTCTGTTACACAGAATTGCTTTAAGGTTTCAGTGCAGTAATGTTCTGTGTAGCAGGCATTCAGTAAATATGAGTTCTCTTCATTCTCTTGAGTATCCAGTCATAGTACACAAAGTGCCAGCTACAATTCAATGCACAGTCTCATTTAAAATAACAGTATAGGTTTTTAAAAGTCACCAGGATATAAATTGACAGTCACTTATTTTGCATTATAAATCAAAGCTGTTGTATCTTCCATCACCTTATTCCCTACATGCTTGACTCTTTTGCACTAATTTATTTGTAGTACCTTAAATGTTCTATGGTATTTTGTAGTCATCTGAAAATAATTTTTCTCAACCTGAAAGGATTATTTACCTTGTCATAGCTGTTGAATGCAAACAAAAACCAATTAAGTGATCCTTCTTGTGTGAACCCCATCAACCATCTCATGATTATTTTTAATAGAGTCCAGAGGAAGTGTTCATGGCAATCCGGAACCCTCTGGAATGGCACTGCAAACAAATGGATCATTTTGTTGGACTCAATTTCAACTCTAACTTTAACTTCGCACTGGTTGGACACCTCTTAAAAGGTAGAGGCATTGTGTCAAAATATTTTTATGAAATAGTATCAAGAAGCCAGAAGTAACTAAAATAATTGATATAATTTGGCTCATATGTCTTACGTTAAATGCAAACTATATCTTAGTGAGTTATGTTTTGTTTAGTATGTATTTTAATACAGCCTAATTTCCATATCAAATACCAAATTTCCTTTAGAAAGCAAGGGAGTTGATTGTTATACAATTTCCAAGTACTGAACTTTCTAATAGCTGTTCTAGTAGTTAATGATACTTAAGTATCTTTTTGGTTATCAAAATAAGACAAATTACAAATTAATAAATGTTATTTGAGTAACTCATGTTAGAAATTTGAGATTTGACCAGAGATTGTCTTAACTTGTTACTAATTTACTGTTGTTCAGTCCTGTTATTACATACCATAGGACCTCGCCCTCTGGTCCCCATTCTCCCACCTCCACATTTCTATATTACTTACAGCAGTGATCTCCAGTTATTCCTCAGAGTCAGCTCATTCAGTTGCCCACCTGACTTTACTCCCTGTTTCTGACTTCACTAAATGTTAGCTTTGGTTGATTAATCTGGTACAGGCATGGCCCAAAACTGCATTTAATAGAAATGGCATATAGGGTGAGTCAGAAGCAAAAGCACTGTAAAGTATAGCCTGGGATAAGTAGCTAGCATGAATTGCTGGTTTTAGATTTGGTCAAAATTAGAGACTCAAGCTAGAACTTGAATCTGCAGTTTTGTATCAATTTAAATGATTGAGACTTGAGGGATCATAGAGGTTCCCCCAGGTTTTTAACCAGGTACACACACACACACACACAGAGGTTCCCCCAGGTTTATAACCAGGTACACACACACACACACACACACACACACACACACACACACACACAGGTTCCCCCAGGTTTTTAACCAGGTACATACACACACTGGTGTGAATGTATGCATTTTATTTCACCACCTTATGAAATCTGCAAAAAAATATTGACCGTTCTAATCTCTAAAGGGAGTAGGGATTGCTCAAAAGATACTACACTTACTGCAGGATACCAAGAGATGAATTGCAACTAGGCTGATAAAGTGCTTGCTTATTCTGTATTTCTAAAGGAATATGAAATATTTCCAGTATACAAATCCCCTGTTTTAAATGGAGTTGCATTAGTAATTAAAAGCTGTCCAAAGATCAAACTTACCCCCTAATCAACCTAATTCTTTGACCTTTGGGAGCATATAGTCCTTGTATCATAAGGCTTTTTCCTTTAACTAGAAAAAAAATTAAGTGATAAAACCCTGTTTTCAAAGCATACCTTAAGACAAACTACAATAATAGGCTTTTTAAAAAAAATCCTTGTGCTGTTGTAGGGAATAAAAGGTCTGAAATAACTATAGTCTTTCCTGATTTTCCTCTCTCTGAGGTACCTTATTGTTCTAGGGAGCATTATTCTGTTCTGCACATTTTTGGTGCTTAATCCTATATGTAATTAATTAACTGTTTACATATGTGCATATTTTACCTTCCCCAATGGCTAGTCTCAGAAGGCAGGAGTTACCCCTTATATACTTCTCTTCTTTGCGGAGTTGCTAGTCATAGAATAAGAATTCAACAAATGCTTACTGAAAGAAAGAATTAACTTCTTCTTTGTTTTTATTTTTTCTAGGATACAGGCATCCTTCACCTGCCATTGTTGCAAGAACAGTCAGAATTTTGCATACACTACTAGCTCTGGTTAATAAACACAGAAATTGTGACAAATTTGAGGTGAATACACAGAGCGTGGCTTACTTGGCAGGTAAAACACAAAGTAGACAAAATTAATCTTACAGGTGGCACTAGTGGTAAAGAACCTGCCTGCCAATGCAGGAGATGTAAGAGACAGGGGTTTGGTCCCTGGAGGAGGGCATGGCAGCCCACTCCAATATTCTTGTCTGGGAAATCCCATGGACAGAGGAGCCTGGTGAGCTATAGTCTATAGGGTCACAAAGAGTAGGACATGACTGAAGTGACTTGTGAAGTGACCACAGAAAAGGTACAGACACCTATGGGTCCTTCTGCGGATTGCTTGGCAGAGCAAAGAGTTCACAACTCAGTCCCATGGTATTGGTTAAAATTTTGAAAGTTTGCCAAAATATTTTTCCTTATAAAAGAATTTGCATTAGTATATGAAATAGGTTCTCTTGTCATCTTTGGTTCATGAAACTACGTAACTCCCTGTTGTCTGTTATAGAATCTAAGTGCCTGAGCCTAGTGTCTTGAAGGAGAAGGAAATGGCAACCCACTCCAGTGTTCTTGCCTAGAGAATCCTGTAGACAGAGGAGCCTAGGGCTGCTGTCCATAGGGTTGCCCAGAGTCAGACACGACTGAAGCAACTTAGCACGCATACGTGCATTGGAGAAGGAAATGGCAACCCACTCCAGTATTCTTGCCTAGAGAATCCCAGGGACAGAGGAGCCTGGTGGGCTGCCGTCATATGTAATATGGGGTCACACAGAGTCGAACACAACTGAAGCGACTTAGCAGCAGCAATGGCATCTTGAGCCCTGAAGCAGCCCTCCTGATTCTGTCCTCTTTCTCTAAATGTCACAGGCTCATTTTTTATTTCCTTTCGAAATGGATGGGCTATTTTAAGCTGGTCTACTTGCCATCTACTAGAAGTGCCTTTATGTCTCTTTAATATTCATTCCTGGTGCCATTTGTTTTGCCTAGATTGTCTGCCCCTCCCCTCCTTCCATTATACCATCCTCGCTTGCTATTGCCCAATTTGTGTTTCTCCTCTCAGCAACACTTAGCACTTATATGTAACACAGTTTTTGAACATAGTCTTTTTTTTAAAATTGGAGTACAGTTGATTTACAGTGTTGTATTAGTTTCTGCTGTACAGCAAAGTGAATCACATACATATATATTCACTCTTTTTAAGATTCTTTTCCCATATAGGTCATTACCGGGTATTGAGTATAAACATAGTCATTTGATGGAAAGTGCGGATTCCCAGTTTAGCAGACTTCAGTTTGTAGCCACTTCTTTGAGTCATTTGACCTTGAGCAAATCATTTAACATTTCAAAGTATTTTTCTTTACCTAAGAAATGGACATTATAGTCCTGGCCTGCTGACCTTTTATGTTTGTTGAGGTCAAATATACATTAAAGCGCTAGACTATATAGATACCGTTTAAGTCTCTGTTTAATGTTTACATGCAGCCTTCCAAAACAGATGGTAAACCCTTTAAGATAAACAAATCTGTCCTAAGGGCTTATACCCTTAAACTTCATACTCTTCAAGACTCTTTACATGCATGTTTAACAGCTGTTACTCTCTTTAGGAACTTGTAAGAAACATATCCTATTTCAAGTCATATTTGTGATTTATTAAATTGTTAAATCTTCCTTCTTGTTTCTTTTAGCTTTACTTACAGTGTCTGAGGAAGTTCGAAGTCGCTGTAGCCTAAAACATAGAAAGTCTCTGCTTCTTACTGATATTTCAATAGAAAATGTTCCTATGGATACATATCCCATTCATCATGGTGACCCTAGCTATAGGTAAGTGGGCTTCTCCTCCCATCATTACATAATTTTCATCAGGTTTTGATTTTCCATGCCAGTGGTGTCAAGCAGCAGAGTAATCCAGAAGGTAATATAGAAGGGAAACTAAAGATAATCAAGGAAGAGTGTGAATCAAAACTCAGTTTATAAATGTTCAATATTTTATGTGGGTTAGTAGTGAGAAGGGCTTCCTTGGTGGCTCAGACGGTAAAGCGACTGCCTGCATTGCAGAAGACCTAGGTTCGATCCCTGGGTCAAGAAGATCTCCTGGAGAAGGAAATGGCAACCCACTCCAGTACTCTTGCCTGGAAAATTCCATGGATGGAGGAGTCTGGCGGGCTACAGTCCATGGGGCTGCCAAGAGTCGGACATGACTGAACGACTTAAGTTTCTTTTCTTTCTTTCTTAGTAGTGAGAAAGTTCTTCTTACTGATTGTGCTAATTAGTTAACATTACTTTGTCTCTTTTTAAGCACGAGTCAGTTGGATGATGAAGAGATGATCTTGAAAGTATCAGATTGTAGGAGAAGGCCTAGGAAAACCTAAGTTGAAATATAAGCAACATTACAAGCTTAATGATAGAAAACTGAGGTATACAGATTTGTAAAAACATATACATGCCAACATATTTATGTATTTACTCATATCACACTAAAGTTACTAAAAATTTTTCTATAGTGCACATTTAGATAAGATAATCATATTTGCTGTCATGTATGGCTTTGGATAGCATGTTTTTCACTAAAACATAGAGAAATTCCATAAAATTGGCATCATTTGGAGTTTTTTTATATTTTCAGTCAGTGGTACCTTTAAGTGTTAGGTACAGTGTTGAACATAGGAAAATAATCATATATTTTTAGAGCTTGTATCATTAAGTTTATCAACATCCCACTTTTTAATAAAAAGCCCTTGGCATTTTCCAACTGAGATGTTAACAATGTATGCAACAGCTTTCCAGGCATGCTTGGTTTTCAGTAGTCTTACTCTTTAGTCATTCCTATGATTATATTTATTTGAGATAATGCTCTTTTTGTTATGGAAAGTAAAAAGTGAATTTGCCTGTGTTCCCCTTGGTTTTTAAACCAGTGGTACGATTGCCTATTTAGACTTGATTTTCTCTTATTAAAAAATGAATGCAATACAGTTAAGTTGAACATTTGTTGAGTACCTGCTATGTATAAGATGTCATGGCAAGAAAATGGATACCTCCTGGGGATAAATTAAGAGTTTGTTCTCCAAAGTGCTTTAAAGTACAGTTTTAAAATTAATTAATCACTGCCATTGGGAAATAGGACTGCCAATTAGAAGGGCCAAGAATGCTTGTTTTTGTCATCATGTTTATTGATTCTTCTCAATTGTTTTAATCTCTCAGGACACTAAAGGAGCATCAGCCATGGTCATCTCCCAAAGCTTCTGAAGGGTACCTTGCAGCCAGCTATCCACCTGCAGGCCAGACCAGTCCCCGAGCCAGGAAATCTATGAGCTTGGACATGGGGCAGCCTTCTCAGGCCAACACGAAGAAATTGCTTGGTTAGTTTATCTAAATTATGTAGAAATGTTTAGAGTTGTTTTTAAAAATGATCAGATACTTTCACTCTTGGAAAATTATTTGAAGCTCTTAAAGATTATCATAATGTTCTGTTTTTGATGCCAATGATAAGAGAGTTTGATAGATCAGTTAAGCCATATCAGTTAAGACAGAGGAATGAGAATGAGATCTCAGAACAGTTTTGTGGGGGATTCTTAGACTAAATATTGTGGCTGTACTTGTTTTATTCTGCCTTGGCCAGGCAGCAGGTAAATGAGAGTAGGAGAGACATTAGGTACCCACAGAAAAGGAAGAGTCTCACAGCATTCAGATGCAGGGCCTTTAACAGTATATTTTCCAAAATTATCATCTGTGGGCAGAATACATCAATATGCTATGAAATGTAATAATACTATTTGCCATCTTTTCTTAAAAAAAAAACAAAAAGATAAAGAGTTTTTTTTACTGTATTTTTTAATTACTCTAAGAAGATAGAATTCTTGAAAATGAAAACTGCTCTTTTATATCAACATTTGCCCATGAGAAATACACCTGAAATGCTGTGAGACCCTTTCCCTTTTCAAAAGCTGAAGTAAAGATCCCGCCTCACCACGGATTGAATACAAAGGTGCTCTTACACGGCTTTGGCTAAGGAAGTATAAAATAAGTAACCTGCCAATAAACCATGAGAGAAACAAACCGTGAATGTTAATCACTATGACTAGTCACATACGACTGTTCTCTTTTGTTTGAGTTTCTTTCTGTTTATACTTTGCCACAAATAATGTTCTAGGAGTTTCCTGGTTACTTAGTGTTTTGTGATTCTCAATTTTCATGCCAAGGACATTGTAAATGAAGAACTAACTTCAGAGAAAACGCAATATTGAGTTCATTCAACCCATGTGCTAGATTAAAAAGTTATATAGTCTTTGCCCTTGGAGGAGCTCATAGTTTGATGGCTAAGACATAATCATACAATCACAGCAGCATACCCGGGTGCCATTAAATATGTCTTGATGAGGGAAAACTGAGGATTGGGGGAAATTAGGAAAAGCTACAGAGGTGAAGTAACACTTAAACTGGGTCTTGAAGATTTGATACCTGTTTGCCAGGTAGACACAGGATAAGGAAGGCATGCATTCAGGAGAGGAGGGAATAGCATGAATAAAGCAAAGTCAGGAAAAGCAGTGGGGTAGGAAATGAGGCTAGGGAAGGCTTGGAACTAGTTTGTAGGAGACTTTGTGCCATGTTAAGAAATTTAGCCTTATCACGTATCCAGCAGAGATCTTTAAATAGGGAAGGGACATTACGAAATTTTATTTTTAGGAAAGGTTTTTGGCTACAGTATGGAGAAAGGGAAGTTTTTTGGCAAGGGAATCATTTAAGAGATTGTTACAGCAGTCCAAGCAAAAAATGGCATAGGCCTACACTAAGGCAGGAGCAGTAGAAGAATGGAGAAAAGGAATCAGCTTTGGGACTTCAGTTTAGTTCAGTTCAGTCTGACTCTTTGTGACCCCACGAACTGCAGCACGCCAGGCCTCCCTGTCCATCACCAACTCCCGGAGTTTACTAGGGTTTGATTATATGGGCCAGGTAGGGCAGGAGAAGGCCGAGAAAGATGTCAAAAGTTTCTGGCTTCAAAAACTGTCTGGGTAGTGACTCCATTTGCAGAGATTGGGGCTAATATATTTATAGCACAAGGTAATTCAAGTTGGTTGATACTATATGTGGGCTTCCCTGGTGGCTCAGAAGGTAGAGTCCCCCACACAATGCCAGAGACCCGGGTTCAAACCCTGGGTTGGGAAGATCCCCTGGAGAAGGGAATGGCTACCCATTCCAGTATGGAATACCTTCAGAATTCTCGGAATGTATATTTAACAGATAAATGAAAACACACATCTGGAGATCAAGAAGAGAGAAGTGGACAAGTGGCATATTTAGAATTAATTAGCTCATTAGAGAGCTGAAGCTGTGGGAGTGGAAGGAGATCTCCTTGGAAGAATGCAGAGTGTAAAGTAAAAAGGAAGAATGAAATTTGATATTTTAACTGGTCACTGACTGAATGTCTAGCCTTGTGACTTCAAGCTAATCTCTTAAGTGATGGCTTCCTCAGTTTATAGGTATAGAAAATAAAGAAGTTAGACTAGATCCTTTGGGCTGTTAAATTATTTGACCTTGATTTTTATGAGTATTGTGAATAATTATTAGTATTAAAACTTGAGGTTAATAGAAGATTAAATTTCTCAAGTGTTCAATTGTCCAGATGTGAGTATAGTGGCTTCAGTTCTGGGTTTTAAAAAGTAATACTGTCACAAGTATTTCAGATTTATTTTTAGAGCTGCACCAAGAAAAATAAGAAAATTTCTTATAATACAAATAACAGAAATATGTAAGTTCCAAATAACCCAATTTCAATACTTTCATTTTAAGAAAAAGTTTTTCAACAGTGATAGAGAATGTGATTAGAGAAACTCAAAGCCAAGTAAATGGTCCTGCTTGCTATTTTTGAAGCATCTCCCAGTGTATCTATTATTTAGTACTTTCAGGCATGCAGATCCTTTTCTCAGAGCTTGAAGAACTAAAATCAAAGTTTGATTTTGCCTTCATTTGGAAATTCTTCATATGTTAATGACTCATTTTTGCCACCAGCAGAATGCTTTAAATTGAAAAAAGGTGGTTCAGACATAATTGATCTTTGCTACTAAGTAGTGCCTATCTCTGTACTCATTATTAAATATTATGCTTGCTGGTGGAGTTTGGTTTACCTCCAGTGTAGTAAATGTAATCTCAATTTGATTTGGACCAATAAGGCACATCCAGTCCTGAAACAGCACAGCTGTTTAGCCAAAATTCCTTAAGAAGATGAAATATGGAGATGAGAGGAACTCTGCCCCAGGGATGTTTGAGCTTTCTTTGGGTCCTAAGTGAAAATGCAAACACTTTATGCCCAAACATTTTCTTTTTAGTATATTCCTATTCACAGACACTGTGGTTAATAAACTTCCATATTCTGTAACTTTTGTTTATAGGAACAAGGAAAAGTTTTGATCACTTGATATCAGACACAAAGGCTCCTAAAAGGCAAGAAATGGAATCAGGGATCACAACACCCCCCAAAATGAGGAGAGTAGCAGAAACTGATTATGAAATGGGTGAGAAACAAAGTTAATAACTAATCTAGATCATTGAAAGTAAGGAGGGAGAGTACATTAAAAGCCATATTTGCTTTCCAGCCATTCTTAGTGTTATTAGGATGAAATATAGAAACATTTGCTCTTTTTCAGATGATAAGCTCTACAGTCCTTAAAATGACAAATATCCTGAAATATGTGTGGAAAGTAATCATATATAGGATTGTAAACAGCATCATAAACAGCTAGCCAGAACTTTCATATATAGATGAATAGTAATTTTGTATGATGTTTATGTTGATATTTTAAGTGTCTATTAAAAAGCTATTGAATTATAGAAGGGACATTAAAATATAGCAGGTGAAGTAGTATCTAGTGTGTTGTATTCGATTAATACAGCTGATTGTGTTAATCCATATCTTACCACAGAAACCCAAAGGATTTCCTCATCACAGCAGCACCCACATTTACGCAAAGTTTCAGTGTCTGAATCAAATGTTCTTTTAGATGAAGAAGTACTTACTGATCCGAAGATCCAAGCACTTCTTCTTACTGTTCTGGTAATATTTTTTGCTTTTTATGTATTTTTTCCCGGTCTACTCTTAGAAAGCCCTTAAGTATTAAAAACATGAAAGGAAGTCCATATTCAGCTTCTCACTAAAACAGATAACAATTCAGCCACAAAATAAAATGTTTTTTGTTTACTTGTTTGCAGGCTACACTAGTGAAATACACCACAGATGAGTTTGATCAACGAATTCTTTATGAATACTTAGCAGAAGCCAGTGTTGTTTTCCCCAAAGTTTTTCCTGTTGTGTAAGTATCTCCACCTGCATTTAACTTTTGTATCTGTCCTGAAGTCAAGTGTTCTATAAAAGTTTAGGAAAAGTATCGCCCAGTAGTGTCCACTGATTGTGGAGAGGGAAACATGAGGTAGTGGATAGTGATTTTAGCTTAGAGACAGCGGGTTTAGAGAGACCTAAGATTTGTTTTGGCCTGTCAGTCAGGACGAACATTTTGTTTATCTGGTTGTTTCCATACATTGTTCATTGTGATGAGCATCATTTATTTCCTCACTTAGGAGGAAACTGTTAGATTGCTATTAATGTATTTAAATTAGCATACCTGTTATGGTTCTTTTTTCAGTAGAGCATTTATTTTTAATCCACAGTTGAGTGAAAGCAAAATTGACCTCTTATTTGGGAATGAATTTTATTCTCTCTTAAGGGATGATATTAGCCTCAAAGTGTTCAAATCTAAATAACCCAAAGAAATTTGGGATCCCCTGGGGAAGGGACTGGCAACCTACTCCAATGTTCTTACCTGGAGAATCCCGTAGACAGAGGAGCCTGGCGGGCTACAGTCCATGAGGTCACAGGAGTCAGACACGACTTAGCAACTAAACCACCACCACCATTCCTAATGTAGGGCTTCTGTGTAGTGTCATTATTTCCTTGTTTTTGTTGTTTTTTTTTTTTTTTTTTTTTGGCTGTGTCTGGTCTTAGTTGCAGCACACAGAATCTTTTAGTTGCAGAATGTGGGATCTAGTTCCCTGTGTGTATGCACGTATGTGTTCAGTCATGTCCGACTCTTTTGCCACCCCGTGGACTGTAACCCGCCAGGCTCCTCAGTCCATGGAATTTTCTAGGCAAGTAGAATGGATTACCATTTCCCTCTCCGGGGGATCTTCCCGACCCAGGGATCAAACCGTGTCTCTTGAATCCCCTGCATTGACAGGCAGGCAGATTCTTTACTACTGAGCCACCTGGGAAGCCTTTCTTTTTGTTTAATCTTATTTATAAATGTCAGAGTTTTATGTACTTCGCCCTTGGTTATTTTTATTAATGGAGTGTAGGTGAGTTAGAAATAGTAGATTTCCTTGTAAGTTTGAATTGGATCATATATTCCACCCCCTCCAAGCTAATTTTGTTCTCCTTATTTGATCTGATTCAGCATTTATTAACACTGACTAATACTAAATTTAGTTTTAACTCCTGGGTATATATCAGTAATCAGCAGGAAGAGATGGTCCTGAAGCATGCTGAGTGGCTGATAGTAGCCAGCCGTGTCTTGAGCAAAGTCAGCATGTATAGTTAAGCATGGTTAACGATAGTTAACTATAGTTAACCAACTAGTAATGGTGACATTACTAGTTGGTTGCTTTTACCATATTTTTCCTGATGACTAAAAATACAGAACAAAACAAAACAGAGAAGCAAATACCTTCATATAACAAAATTTGGAAAAGCACCAAGAAGTTAAAAAAGCACTCATTACTCTCCATTTTTATCACGTTGTTCTAGGAAAGAATGTATGTTTTCCAGTATATATTTTCCTTTAAAATGTTCCTCTGTTGACTTTTTTTAGGCACAATTTGTTGGACTCTAAGATCAACACCCTGTTGTCATTGTGCCAAGATCCAAATTTGTTAAATCCGATCCATGGAATTGTGCAGAGTGTGGTGTACCATGAAGAATCCCCACCACAATACCAAACATCTTACCTGCAAAGTAAATAAATGTACCGGGAGGAGGATTGTTGATGAACTCAACACAGGCGTGCTGCTAAAGAATACACTAGCTGAAGAATTTCTTATGAGGAATAGGCTTGTTCATACCTCTCTAATGTGCCATTTTCCTACTCTAAATGTTGTGTTCAGTATGATAACTGGTTGACAACTTTTTAACTAAAGTATGTTTTTATACTGAGTGTACTTTCAGTGAATTTTAGTCTACTTTGATACTCATCCTAAAAAAATGATTTTACTGTACATGTAGGTTTTATATATCATCAGCTATATAAATTATTTAACTTCTATTAAGATTAAAAGAGTATCATGCTTGTTATAAGAGTAACATTTGGTTTGTTGCAGGTTTTGGTTTTAATGGCTTATGGAGGTTTGCAGGACCCTTTTCAAAGGTAAGAAAATATATTTTTCTCTACTGACAAAATGAAAATTTTATTTATATAAGTATGCCTGTTTTAAGAACACACAATGTGCTGAAAACCAGAATGATTCACACAAACACATACGTTATTTTTATTAAAAGTTTTCTACCTCAAGATTCTTTCCAAGAGGCAGTACCTTTAATATGTTTATATACTAACTTTTACAAAAAAAAAATTCAACTAAATTTATGCTTGACTTTTCAGAAAGGTATAATAAACCTCTGTAAACTTTTCTACCTTCAGTCCCTCATGTAATTAATGACCTGGTGGCTCAGACAGTAAAGCGTCTGCCTGCAGTGCAGGAGACCTGGGTTCGATCCCTGGGTTGGGAAGATCCCCTGGAGAAGGAAATGGCAACCCACTCCAGTACTCTTGCCTGGAAAATTCCATGGACTGAGGAGCCTGGTAGGCTATAGTCCATGGGGTCACAAAGAGTCAGACACGACTGAGCGACTTCAGTTTCAGTTTCAAGGCACACACTTAAGGTGTCTTATGATTAGGAAAGAGCATTACATATGGCTGAAATCTACCTCATGACCTGAAATTAATACAGTGTTATATGTCGATTACACCTGTTTTTGAAATTACATAATGAAAAAAAATTTACCTCGTGAAAACATTTTTTTCCTTCCAAGCTGTTGCATTAGATTCACTCTTCCCTGAAATTATCCTCATGTGGTCCATTCAGTTTGTTTTTGATTGGCATTCGTTGATATAGTGTGACATAAATATGTTTTTAATGATTCTCTCTGTATATGCTCTCTCTCCAAATTGACTGAGGTTCCTTGAAGGCAGGACTTCTATTTCTTCCCCTAGTGTAGTGTTCTAGAGATAGCGGTGCCAAATCAATGTAAATAGTGTAAACTTTGTTTTAAAAATTGAGTGTTTAGTTTTATTTCATTTCATTAATACTGAATATCTCTTTATATGCAAAGGCTATCATTTACATAATGGGCCTGAAGTCACAGAAATAAGTGTGTCATGCAGAAACTTTTGTGGTTTGATTGCCAGTAACCCTCCATTCTCTTCAGAGTGTTTAGTTAGTTGAATCTCTAAATGGCAGCTGGAATGATGCTCTGCTCATTCTCCCTATTTTGGAAAATAGTCTAGACATCATTCCTGACAATTGGATTGTCTCAGGATTAATTCAGTCTCTGTCTGCGCGTGGCCTCCAGTAATTGCAGGTTCATCTGGAAGCCGTAAGTGTAAGCTGAATAAAATTCCCAGTTGTAAGTCCCACGGTAGTCTATATGTATTTCATCCCCCCACCCCTGCCTTTTTTAATGATCTGTAGTATAAAAGAAGAAAAACAGCAAGTTAAACCCAAGATAAAAATTGAATTGCTCTTTTTTGGCTTCAAAGGGGATTTAGAAAAAATAAAAAAGAATGGAGCTAAAATAATTTCGTATTTTCCATTACAGCAAACACAAATCCCAGACTATGCTGAGCTTATTGTTAAGTTTCTTGATGCCTTGATTGACACGTATTTGCCTGGAATTGATGAAGAAACCAGTGAGGAGTCCCTCCTGACACCCACATCTCCTTATCCTCCTGCAGTGCAGAGCCAGCTTAGTATTACTGCTAACCTTAACCTTTCTAATTCCATGACCTCACTTGCAACTTCCCAGCATTCCCCAGGTCAGTAAATGTACTATTTATATAAATTTGAGCAATAATATTACTATACAACATTAGGAATTCCCTTGTTACCAGTTTACAGCAGATTTTGCTCCTTTTTATCATGAAATTCATCTTACATTTCTTCTTTACCTTGTAGCTGATTTGAATTTTGGTTTCTGTAAAGCTTTCTACTTTCAAAGAGTTAACAAAAATACTGACATGTTTATAGAGTGTTTACATAAAATATTCCAAGGTTGAAGCATTTTTAAGAGTTTAGGCAGGAAAAGTAACCTCGGGGACAGGTAATCCCTGTAAGTGAACAGAATTATAATTCCCTTGCTAGATATAGTAATCTTGCCCTAGTGTTTCTGTGTCTCTGACACAGCCTACTCGATCCAAAAAATCTGCAAAGTATATTAGCATCCCTATTCCGTACTGCCAGCAACAACCTGAAAATCTAGGAGTAAACAAGCAACCAGACAAAAAAGCCACACCAAGAACATAACATCTTAAAGCCCATAAGCATATTCCTTATTCTGAAGTCACTCTTAGGTCCAAGCGTGGAAAGTATACCAATTCAACATGCAACTAACAGGTGGATACATTGAGAAATAGCTAATAGCTCAAGTGGGGCTCAGATAAGCAAGGTGGCAGAAACAGCAAATTTACAGAACCTTGGGCTCATTCAGTGTCAAAGCAGATGATTTCTTATGATTCTGGTCAACCCTGGAGGTGTTACTCAATTCATTACAGAACGGACACCATTGTGTATATTATAATGACAGTAATAATGAAGGAAGTCTTCCATTGTGGTCATGTTTATACTCAGAAAGATATCTTTCCAAAGTGGTTAAAATTAAAAAGGTTTTGTGTTTAAATTTCCATTATCTGAAAAGTTTACTTATAAAACACTTCATGCTATAAGGAAAAGTTATTAGATGTAGTTAAGTGTTAAGTGGATTTTCTTTTAAAATGCCAAGTAATGTATTATTACAACTACTTTGTATTGTTCAAGATCCATAAATAGAATTTCCAGTTTATAATCCTGGTTTTGTCTGAATATTTAGACATACATAGTTTTGAAGGTTCTAAAGAACTTGGCAAATTTAGTGCCCGGTTCATACATGTTATAAACTATTATATTAAACAGCTATATTCATCTATGATCTGTTAAGCCTTGGTCAACAACAAAACCTTGGTCAGCAGAGGAAACAAATTATTTGATCTAGCATTTATTTTCACTCACTTTACTGCAGCTAATCAGGTTTCCCCTCCCCCAAAAAATAGAAGTCTTGCCAACTTTTCCCCTCTATAACCGTGTTACCCTAGGACAGTGTTTCTTCAAGTGTGATCCCAAGATCAGCAGCCTCAGTGTCATTTAAGAGCTTGTGGAAATATGGTTGCTGGAATCCCACTCCACACCTCCTGCACAAGAAACTCCAAGAGTGGGGGCCCAGAGAGCATTTTAACAAACACTCAGGTGATTCTTCCTCACTAGAGTGTGCACAGGCTCTTGCCCCATTATCAGCATTTGAACTGTTACAGCCAGGGCAAAACTTTACTGTCTTCTAGATACTGCAGTGACTGCGTTCTTTCCCTCATCACCAGCCCCCCATGATAAAGTCTTAGCTCTTTGGAGCTAGCAGCTACTACAGAGGTAACTTAGTTCTGAGCTCACAACGTCATATATGAAGGGGAGACTGGGCTTAGAAGAGCCAAGTGAATTGCTTTATCACACAGTCTTATCTAGAACCAAGGCCAGTGTTCTTTCTACCACATTCATTCCTTCCATGTCTGCCATCTTTCTTCCTTCCCTTTCCTTGCTTTTTCCTTTTTCTTTCATATATTTATGTCTGTCTTATTATTTCCATCTGCCTTACCTAAGTCTACCACGCCTTTTCTTCTGTAGAGCTCTATATTGTCTAGGTTAGTTAACCACTGAAGTTGATCACCACTAGAAAATCCATAGACTCTGCCTATATTGATCCTCTTGTTTTTCAAGTTTGGTTCATTTTGACCAACCTTTTGCTTCTTGGGCTACTAAAGAGATGGTAAAGCTGGCAAAATGATTAGTTGTTTTTATATTGACTTTTGTTTTTTTTTTTTAATCCAGACTACCAGGGATATTTCTACCTATTTTTACCCACTGATAGAGACAATAAAATAATCAGATTAAAATAAAGGTACCAGCACACATTCTGGTAGCTGAGGAACTGTTCATGTTCTGTGTTGATTGGACATTAACCATATCATTTGCTTAGAAAAATAGTCCTAGTCTGCATCCTCTTATTTAGAATTGTCTAGAAAAATCAAAGAATAGTTATGTGGTTTTGGTTACAGTTTTAAACCTACAGTGTCACCTCCAGTAGCTCTCCAAAGATGGCTACTTGAATGGCTTATAACACCCTGAAAACCTCTGACTATTCTGAAATGAAACTGAAGTTTAAAAGTGATAGAATTAATTCTTTAGAATAATGGTGTTCAGCATTTTCTCTCTCTAAATTGTATGTCCTTTGGTTTGCCAGATTATTTTACTACATTTTATTAGAGAAAGAGTTTATCTTTTCAACAGACACTTTACTCTTTGATGAAACCCATTTGTATCTCTGAATTGTGGATTTATCTCCATGAAAGGATCCTGATTTGTCTATTGCCTAATTATTGTGTTTTTATCATTTGTACTTAGGTAATATCTCTTACAAGAGTTTATACTTTCTAACTAGGCATGCTGTTTTATATCTTTAGGTCCTTGTAATCTTATATCCCTGCCTCCTCAATTTTTTGTGGAACCGAGTTTGCTGATATCAAAGGGCTAAAAGAAGTGATGAATCTAATCCAGATTCACAGCTCGCTCCAGCATTTCAACTTTGGTATTTAGTTGAATAGAAAACAGAATATTTCCCTGTCTCCACTTTCATCAGCCATGTGCTAAGCAGAAGTATTTAAAGAATCCCTGTGTCTCTCCCTGAAATGGACCATGAGTGTTGCTTGCCATTAATTACCCAAAATCAACCCACACTAGTCTACTGAATTTTAAGCAGGTGTAAGCTCTGTTGCTTTATGTCAAAAAGCAAAAAACGCTGATATGCACACAGCTCAAACTTTGCTTCAAGCTTCCCGTCAGCTTAAGACTTTGCCTTCTGGATCTTTGGTACTTAGCAGGATTGACCACTTAAGCTGTATCGTCTTTTTGTCCCCAATATTCTCTGCCATCAAATCAGCTACATAAGAAATTCATGAACTCCCTAGTCCTCCCCATTAAGCATTAAACCTTATTTAAGTAAAAATTATGATGATAATTCAGTAAGTCACCAGCTTCTGAGGAAGTGGCAGTCATTTACATAAAGCCAGTGTCTCTGAAAATGCATTCTTCTTGACAGATGATTGTAGGCCATTTGTCTCTCCTCTTAACACAAGGAGGATTGCTTTATGTTTTATATTTTTATATATGAAGATACATAAATGGCTGTCTTCTGACTCCACTCCTCGCAGAAATTGAATTTGGTATCCATGAAGCCAGTGGAGTATACTCAGAGTTCATTGCATGTGAAATTGTGTTAACTTTTAGCCAAATGAACATAGAACTTTGTCTCTTCAGATTTTCCCACATGCCGTTATCAGAACCTTGAAGAGAATCTATAACATTTACTCTTTGATAAATAAGAATATTTCAAATTTGATATTGTGATCCATTCTTTAGTCCAGTGTAGCTGAGCTCGACATGAATTGAAGTACCAGGGTTAGAGCTAGAAAATTAAAATGTTATCTACTAAAAATGCTGTATATGGGACTTTCTCTTGCTTAAGAAAGCCATAAGTGGCTCTCTAACAGGGTGAGCAAAGATGCCTTTTTAAAACCATGTTATGAGTGCTTTATAACCATTTCAAGTATGCATTTCAAATACAGTCTTCCTGTATCCTCTTCAGATGTTAAAGAGCAAGTATACTAGAAACAAATATCCAGATGGCATGATACGGATTTGGTGGGCTGTGGTCCACGGGCGCGCAGAGTCAGACGCAGCTGAGCACACGAGCAGTAGTTGCTGAATGACAGTATCCATTAAAAAGAAATTGAGTAGATTCATCTACAGTATATTAAAGTTCAATTTATACTCTACTGAGACCTCCCAATATTTTTCACACTGTAATTTAATTCAGTAAACACTCAAACTCCTATATCGTAGGTATTCAGTAGGTACTCCAGAACATTTAAAGATGTCAGAGACCCTGGTCCCCAGAGACTTGGCAGTTTTTGCCTGTGGATCTCAGTATTCAGTTTCAGCTGAAGTTGTTATTTCCTTCTGAAGCGTGTTTAACAAATCCTTTGTGTACACAAGTTCTTTGATTTTTAAGTACAAGATTAATACTACAATACTCTGTAGAAAATAACCCCAAATCCAGATTTTGTCTTGAATCATCACAGATGTTCATTGTTTACTACATGCAAGGGACTCTGTTAAACCAAGGGAAGTGCGGGCTCTAATAAGACACGCAACCTGCCCTCGGATAGATTTCAGAACAGTGAGAGTGGCGGGGTATACAGAGTGTCCTGTTTTGACCTCTTTTGTGACCTTTTGTACTTATATTGTACCTTACAGTTATAAAGTATTCTGATCATTCAAAGGGACATCTGTTTGGAAAAATCAGGTGATAATCATGGCTAAAGTTTAATAATATATTTTTTACCTGAAAAATATGTGAGATGTATATTACATTTTTTAGCAAAAAGAAGCCTATGATCTATTTAAAATATTTTTCGCTTGAAAAAAAATCTTAATTTTTTTCTTTGATCAGCTTATTTTACTGTTAGTATTACAGCATGAATATTTTTAGAGCAAAGACCTAGCTAGTGGAACTTTACTTTAAATTCACTTCTTTCATTTCATTTTGGGTCTGTGTCCAATCTGTCAGTTATTCAGTCCTTTTGGTTCTGTAAGGTAGACCTCCCTCCCTGAAAGCTGGGTGGATCAGCTAGGAATTCTAAGGACTCCGACCCTCCAGTAGTACTGACAGCTGTGTGCAGAAAGGGTCAGTTCATCAAAACCATTTCTGCAAAGAGTATACTTAGTCATACTTCTGCTGTGTTTATCAGGTTTAATGTGTCCCCCTCTTAGAAGAAACGTAAGATGCCTCTATTTTGAGACTACTTAAAGTCTCCAAAGTAATTTTTTTTAATGTTTTATGAAACTACTTATGGTAGTGCAGACCTTTATTTGGTATATTCTTGATTTATTTTTCTTCTTTTTCTTTGTTATCACATTCTGTTTAAGGGAGAAAAATCATTTTAAACTGAGCAACTGGTTGGTATAATTTCTGCAAATTTTCCACTTCATTTTTTAATGTAATTCTTGATTTACACTAAAATCCTTACTTCTAATAAGGGTGGCAAAAACACATCTGTCTGTAAAATTGTAAGTTCTACCATTTATTAATATTTAGAGTTGGTAATATTTAGGAAATAAGCAGTCAGTTCAATAATTAAAACTAGAATCCTCCTGAAAAACCAAGAAAATTAATAATTATCCAGTATCTAATCATATTTCACCCTTTAAAAATCTTATGAACATCACTCACTTTTGTTTTCTCTTCCATTCTGTGTCTGTGAAGCTTCTCTGCCTTGCTCTAAATCAGCAGTTTTCATGCAGCTGTTCCCTCATCAAGGTACTCTTTACTTTTGTCATCTTTGCACGAATTACTGCTTACCCTGCGCTCATCCCGGGCACATGGCATGAGACTTCATTCACCAATCCCTGTAAGCAGAATCTGGCTCAGGCACATAAAGGACTTATAAGGCCATTCCTGTAAGGTCTGGATGCCTCTGGCACTGCAGGGCCAGGACTCGTCTTGGTGGAAGAGCTGCCCAGGTTTCCCGAACACTGAAGATGCTGTCCCGGCCCTGAACTAACACAAGCAGGTTAACAGGAAGCTCCAGGGAGAGTTACTGGAGCAAGGAGGGTATGTGGTGTGGGGAAGAATTTTTAGCTTAGAAAGTATTTATTTTCCCTAAGTATGAAGCTAACCCCAGCGTTTCCTTAGAAGTTAAAGCTGGCTGTCTTTTTTAATCATCTGTGCTAAAAAAGGGAAAGAATGTGGTCCTTAGTTAGCTCAAAGGACTAAGAAGAAAAAGGTGTGATGCAGTTATGTCTCATTTATAAAAGATGCCTTTTCTTTCTTTTACTCTTCAGTAATTAATATACAGAAAGATTAGACCTATATAGAAAAAGAGGTGTCAGCAATTGATGAAAATCCATTACAAATATTTTTAACGTTCCTATAGTTAATCTTTTATATATCTAGCTCAAAAGATTAATAATTCTAAATATATAATTAACACATCCCCATCAGTGTATTTACTAGTAGCGCTAGTGGTAAAGAACCCGCCTGCCAATGCAGGAGACTCAAGAGATGTAGGTCTGATCCCTGGGTTGGGAAGATCCCCTGGAAGAGGGCATGGCAGCCCACTTGGGTGTTCTTGCCTGGAGAATCCCATGGAAGGGGCACCTGGGGAACTACAGCCTCTAGGGGCTCACAGAGTCAGGCAGCCCTGAAGCCACTGAGCACAACACGCACACAAGAAGAAGCTGGAGTTATTTTTTTTCTTCCAGGAAGACTTAATGGCATTTCTTGTTTATTTACATTAGCTTCAGTGACTTTAAAAATTCCGGTATAAAATTCAAGTCCTATGCATTTGTTGTAAAACTGCTTTAGTACTCCACTTTTTTCCCCCCCCAGTTATTAGGAGCGTCTTAGTTTGTGTAGTAATTATGTACACAAAATCTTCACCTAGCTTATCTGATTCTTCTAACAGTCCTTTGAAATAGGCACATCTACTGTTAATTTTAGTTGCCAGTTTAAGAACTGAAACAAAATAAGAGTTCTCATCCAGACAGACTGGACCCTGGGTCTTCTGATGGGCCTCATTATATATGTAACAAATGAGCCCTCTGACACCTTTGCCTTCTTGTAGATGCAATAAGAATTTTCTGATAGGTTTGCCATAAGATACATGTGATAAACTAAGCAGGGCAGATTCAGGGACCTTACTAGAGCCCTGTGCAGGTGGCAGGAGATTTGGATTATTATTAAGTGTTTCATTTTCTTCCTCAGTTTCTCAAGAACTAAAAAGGATTTGATCCTTTTATTTTTTCATGAAAATATTAGATTCCAGTTTGAGAGATCATTTTGGTGTTTAAAAAACAGGTGACTTTAAGTATTTTATTCTTTGTCGGGATGGAACTATATCCTAGTTGTCAGAGTAAACCCTGATGCCTGCCTTCAAGGAACTCATGTTTGAGCAGGGGAGGTAGATATATAATGGATATACGTTATTTAACTATAGTGTAATGATTGTTTTCCCACTTACTCAATTCAGTGAATTTTGGCCAATAATACCTTTTGCTTAGGATTTCATCTTTACCTGAAACCACTACAGTTCATTGAAGCACAGTGCTTATTAATACACTGCTGTGAAAAATTTTCAGCTTCTTCTGCCCTGCATGTTTGTAACTGGCTGCATGTTTAAGAGCAGCATATCTAAGGGAATTTAAATTAGTAAGTCAAGACTACAGAGGTTTTTAACCTTTTATTTCACGTGAGTGGTGGCCTCCAAGTTTCTGTCACTTCATGGATTTCTGCTTTTGTGCCCACTGAGAGTCGGAAGGGAAGGCCAGTGCTTAGGGGCCGAAGAGACCAGGATACAAAGCCTCCAAGAGGCTTTGATGAGTGGGAGTGTAGGACCAAGGTCTGCTCACTAATATAAAATGTCATGTGTACCAAAGCAGGGTGGATCTGTCTCCATTTAGGCAATTGGGCTGATAATCTGAGAGCTTTTCCTATAGAATATCAAGACCAAATCCTTCACTAGCTTCTAGAAAGATTTCTAGTTTTAAGAGGGTTGAAGAATGCTGCCAAAATTCTCAAAAGTGAGAATTAAGCTTAGAAACCAGGATACTAGGATCATTCTGTTTCATACTAACTTGGCTTTTTTCAACATGCTATTTTTAATATAAATGTAATGCTTTTTAAAATTGATTTTACAAAAGCCTCCAAGATTTGTATGTCAGCTTCTCCTTTGATCCTTAGAATAAAACATTTTTGCTGTGAAATCGAACTTCGGAATCACCATCATGCCGCATTTACCTGTGTGTGACTAGTAGGGTTGGATCACTCAGTAGGAAGAAAACACACACAAAAAAAACACAAAATGAATTGAGATGAAAATTGAATTTGAAAGTAAAAATGGGACATCCACCTCTCACATAGCATTGAAACTTTGGGTTATAAGTGACAGTCCTAAGTCAGTGATACTATAAAATTTTTAATTAAAAGGAACATATCTGCGTAAGGGGAAAAAATTAGAAATTCAGCAAAATAGAATAAAAAAGTCACCTATAATCCCACGACTCTAAGATAATCACTGTTTATTAACATTGTGGTGCCTCTCCTTCTAATTTCTCTTCTTTATGTAGTTGAAATCACAGTAGGTGTAAAACTTTATTGCTTGTTCTTACCCTTAAGATTTAAAATTTTATTTAGAGGTCTGAAGGTTATTTGCGTAACAAAATAGGAAATGAAATACTCTTAGTATATCTTTGAAGAAACCTTCACCCTAGTGACTTACTCTGATTATAATTTATATAACTTTAATTCTTAAGAATTAAACTGAGCAGACCCTTGTCCTCAGATGGAAGCTTTGCCTCCTTGCAGTGTGATGACTGCTCCCCTAATCCCCATCCCCAGAGAGAGCCATAGTCTAGCCAGGGGTGTGGCTTCACCAAAGGTGGTCACACAAGAAGGGGCCCCAGGGTGGGAGATTGCTGGCAGAGGGCCACCAGCTCTCTGGTGGTTGACACTGTGTCCCTCCTGATGACCATCTCTTGATTGTTTCAAACTCTTATCTTGAAAGTGCCAGTTTTGCCTGAATCTTACTTCCTATTAAGGAAATAACCCTAGATAAGGAACTGTTGGACTTGAACTTGTAGGCCACATGCAGATTTGAGGAAAGGGAAGGTCAAATACATAGACAAGTTCATGATCCTTTCAGACAGAAGAAGCTAAAAACGGCATTGTCTTTTCCAGTAAAAATATGGTGCAGCCACACTGGCGATCAGAGGGGTTGATGCTTTTTGACTCTCCCCAGTTGCAGCCATCACATTTAAAACTGGCAACATTCTGTTCAACCAATGTTTGTTGAAAAAGACATCAACTAGATATTAGAGAAAAACAAAAATGAGTAATAAATTACTTTGCCCTTCTAGGTGCTTTTATTCTAGTAGAGAAAATATGACATACACATAAGTTGTGATAATATAGACAAAATATAAATGCCATATAAAAGCAAGGAGAATGCATCATGAAAGAAACAGAAATTAGAAAAAAATGCAGGTTGCCCTTTATCTTGTAGCCATCAGTAAGGCAACTGAAAGAGCTGCACACACATCACAGAGTGCAGGGTGCGTTCAAAAGATAAGCGGCCTTCTTTCAATTTTGTTATTTCTTTTCTAAATAGCTCTGGAGAAGATTCAAATAAATGTGCAGAAGAGAATAAAAATCATCCAGAGTGCTGTCACCCAGAGAAAAGTTGTTTGAACATCACAGTGTATTTTCTTCCATTTATCTTCCTACCCATAGGATTAGATCAGAACAGATTCATTGCAGGTTCACTGCCCTTGGCTCCCAGAGAGGTGCTGCTGGCACTTGTAATGCTGCACTCACACTCCCAGCCCAGTGCACTTTTCCACGTGCCTGCGTTCCTTTGATAAACTCAAGACAGCAACCCTCTAGGGAGTCTGTGTCAATCAGACCAGGTGCCCGTGGATGCCTCATACCTTGAGTAGAATTCAAGGCTGACTCCAAACGGAGGATGTGTGGCTCCTAGGAGGAGGTCATCACAGAGCCATTTTCTGTTCATGAGCCAACAGACAGATGTATGGATCTTTGTATATTTTCAGTCACATAAATACTTTTTGACTTGACGTACTATTTTTTGTCCAAAAATAGAATTTTTTTCCACTCTCAAATTTACTCTTTATTTTAAAATTCAGATGGTACACGTAAGAATAAAGTAGGGAATTCCCTAGTGTCCCAGTGGTTAGGACTCCCCACTGCCATTACAAGGGACATGGGTTTGAGGAACTAAAATCCCGAAAGTCACACGGCACAGCCAAAAAATAATAAATTAAAAATTACCTGAAATCATACCATCCAGTAATAATATATTTTGGCAGATGTTTTCCCAGCCTTTTTTTTTTTCTTCCTGTAAGTGGATTTCTTTTCCCCCTACTCCCAAATTATGGTCATTTTTCTATATTAGTAAATATCAGTCATTTGCTACATTTTGTTACATTTTGCTATAAATGGCTTAAATTTTGCTACAAATGACTAAAATACTTTTTGCTTTGCCACTAGTAGTTAAGCCAAAGGTGGGTATAATTGGTCTAATTATTTTAGTAAATTTTATTAAAGTATAACAGAAAAGCACACAGATTATAAATTACAACCTAATGAATTTTTAAGAAGTAAACATACTTAAAAATCCAGCATCCAGATCAAGAAACAGAAGATCACCAGCACCCCCAAGAAACCATCCTCATACCCTCTTCCAGTCACTCCTTCCCCAGAGGCAACCACTATCCTGTGACCTGTCTAATCTGAAATCTTTACTCATCTGATGAGTAAAAATATACCCTGTTTTTTGCTTCTTGTCACTTTATGGAGTTACTAATCAGATCATTTATAAAATACATTGTAGGGCCCTGTTTGGGGAGGTTTAATCTCCTCCGTGAGAGAAGTAAATGGCAACTGTTAAGGTGTAGAACAAAAAATGACTTGGCAGAGTTGAAAAGATCAAAGCAAAAATTCTGCTGTATGACCTTTAGGATATATTATTTTCTTAATCAATATTTGAGTTCCTTTGGGGTAGGCACTATGAATTTGAGAAGAAAAAGCATCTCCCTTTCTTTGAAATGGCATATTTCCGTAGCTTTGGCAATTACAGAATATATCCTGTGTATAAACAACTAGTAAGTCTACATGGCCCTCTGCTGGAAACTTCTGGTATGATTTGGAGGAAGGCATTCTAGTCTGGTGACTGCTAGCCTTTCATTCAGCTCAAGCCTGCCTGCCTCTGGCTTTTCCTTGCAACTTCTCTGGTTTTTCTTTTGTTTCCCTCCCCCCCCCCCCCCCACCTTACGCTCTTTTTCTGCTGTGATAGCAAATTTTGCTTAACAAAGTGTGAGGTGTGTAAACCTCAAGATCTTTGTAAACACTCTAGCAGTTGACTCTTAAAATGAATGCAAAAACAATAGACTAGGTTGTATCTCATTTACAAATTGTGAGATTCAGTCCTGGAGCTTAACACCAGAGGAGAAGAGGGTAACTGGCTGCTTCGTTTCTCTCCAGGAATCGACAAGGAGAATGTTGAACTCTCCCCCACCACTGGGCACTGTAACAGTGGACGAACTCGCCATGGATCCGCAAGCCAGGTGCAGAAGCAGAGAAGTGCTGGCAGTTTCAAACGTAATAGCATTAAGAAGATCGTGTGAAGCTTTCTTTCTTTCCTTTTTCAAACAGACTTAACTGACACGGGCTCTTCACTAGTGACCCCTCACCACCGTGCTGTGATGCTGCACTTCATGTTTTCTGACGAGCCCATCCAGTCTGCCATGTTGCCAGATGATCAACTCTTGGAAGCATTGCCGAAATTTAATGCTGCTTTTTTTCTTTAACCTTTTTTTTTTTTTTTTTACTTTCGGTGTGTCTGGTTTAAGCAAGTGTTCAGAACAGCTGCAAAGAGAGTGGGCAGTCAGGACACTTGAACTGAGAACATCCCAATTGTGAGAGAGGATGAATTCTTGAATACTGCTACTACTGGCCAGCTATGAAAGCCATTTGCACAGAGCTCTGCCTTCTACTATGTTTTCCCCTTCTTCAACATACAAAGTAAAGTGTTAGTCTTATTTACACACTTTTCAAGATAGAAGTTTATGGGAGAAATAATATTATAACCCCAGTATGTTTAATCTGACTTTTAGCTGTGGACTTTTTTTTACCTTACAAAACTGAAGAACCATAGAGGTCAAGCCTCAGTGACTTCACACCATAAAGCCACAGGCAAGGTACTTTGGGGTGGGGGGGAGGGTGGAGGGATTTAGTATTTTGTAGTGGGTTCTTAAGAAATACTAACACTTGAGTATTAGCAATAATTACAGGAAATAAACATAACCACATATATCTTAACATTACTGAATTAAAGAGATGAGTTCTGAGGCCTTATCCAAACTCAGTCAGTCATCCAAACTAGTTTATATTTTTCTCCAGTTGATTATCTTTTAATCTTTAAATATGCTAAAAGTCATTTTTTGTTTTTGTAAACCAAAACTATACTAAGTATAGTAATTATACATTTTCCCCTTCCTCCTCTTCTTTCCTAAATAATTCTAAGCAGGGTAATCAGTGAACAAAGTGTTGAAAATTGTTCCTAGAAGGTAATTTCGTAGATGGTTGCATTAGCTCCATACAAAATGGAATGGTACGTGACTATTAGAGTAGATGATGCTTTTATTTTGTTTAATATTTTTCCCAGAAACATAGAGTATGGTGTATATTATCAAAAGTTTTTTTGATGAGATGTATTTTAAATGTCTTGTAATCTTTCCTCTCCCCTCCAAAAAATCAGGAATCTCTTTAGCAAAACATTTCGGTTCTATATGATAGAATTGCGTTTAATCACTGTGAAAAGACTGGTCAGCCTGCATTATTACGACAATAGGGGACCTTAAGCGCTGCTGCTATGCTGAATGGTGTGGATTATCATGGCATTGGAATTTTCCATAGTAATGCAGATCCAATTTTTTTGTGGTACCTGCAGTATGCAAAATAATTTGACTTCAGTGACTATATTAGTATCTGGATGTTCCAATTTAGGACTAAACCATATTTATTACAAGCAGATATTATCCCGCTATTCCTGGGCTCCCTTTATATGTTAAGATGTAATGGCTTTGGGAGGGGAAAAGAAACCTAGGGGAGGGGGAGTTTCCGAAAGTGCTGTTTCATGAGTGGATTTCAGTAAATTAAATTCCACAGCTAAATCAATAAATAATGGTACATTTAAGTGTTCTGATTTTAATAATATAACACATTTCACATTTATCTACACAGTAACAATGTAATATGTTAATGTAAATAAAATTGCTTTTGATATTCAGAAATAACAAGAATTTAATTTTTTTAATTTGTTTATAGTCCTGGGAAAAGTAAGAACCATTTGCCAAAATTAAAAAAAAGAAAAAACTTTAGTGCTAATAGTTATTTTGACCCTGAATTGTTGGAAAATATTGAAGATACATGCAATTAACTAAACTTTTACTTTTAACTATTGTAGAGGCTTCATTAGAATAGAGTGTTGTAATAACAGAGCAACTAAGATGATAAGGAAGTAAGACCAGAGCTGAGTTTAGAAATAGATCTTTAACAGCCTGGTGCCAAGAATGCCGAGCTGCTGGTAAGGTCCATGTCTTCCCACAGCCCAGAGCTTCTGGGGTGGGCACCCTGGCTCCTGGAATGTGAGCTTTTAATAATTTTGGTTCTCTGTTTTTCCCTCTTTGTTGGTTGGTTTGGTGCAATGACCATGGGTAGTGTTATGCTATTTTGCTTCTCCCATCAAAACAAACTTCCAACGCTTTACCACTAAAAGATATTGATCTTTCCATAAACAAGTTTTCCAGGGTATGTTATTTCTTAAATTTATTCATTAACTTCCCTCTAGTGTAATGAAGGGAGTGAATTCACTTGAAGTACCTCATGAAATGATCTGCATTGCATAAATCAGAACTGAACCTTCTTTGAATTGCAGAAATATTTTTGACCAGTACATCCTGGAAATTTGAAAACTTATTAAGGTTTAAGGTTCACCTTGTTTAAAGAACTTCTGACTTTTGAGGAGAATCTAGCTTTCCAAGAAACTAAAATGAACATGAGGTAAATCTCACCAATATGCTTCCCCTGGAGAAATGAAACTTTTTTAGGCCTCATACTTATAACCTGCACAAGAAATTCTGAAGTTTACAGCAGGTTGCCTATTCTGCATAATCTGATGTAAGTTCTATAAATTAATTTGTTTTGGGTTTGTAGATGTTTCCCCTGACTTTTTAAAAAGGAAAACACTAACTCACCATTTTTTGGTCATGATCTCCCTGCTTTATCACCCCCGCTGTCCCAGGGGTGTGCCCTTCTTTGCCAGCCTTGAGACCTGGTTCTCTCGCTTTGGGGGACATGGCCGATGCTCTCTCCTGCGTTCACTCAGCACCTGTCGCTACTGGGGGCCGGCTCCATGCAGGTCCTAGGCCAGGGCTGAGGATGCCGGAGAGAACGGCCAGCGGATGCTGTCCTGGGGGAGACGGCATGAAAGCCGGCAACCCACCCTGCTGAGTGGGTTTTAGGGTTCTCAGTTTCGTTTTGGCTTTTCTCTTTGTTTTTTGGTTTTGTTTTTACATCCTACCCCTAACCCAGGCATAATGAGGCATGTCTTATTCAATGTTATGCAATGGACTTATACAAAAATTCATTCTTAGTGTCAGCCACACAGGTTTTTTTTTTAATGCAGTATATTCACCTGTAAATAATTTGTGTAAAATTTGACAGAAAAGTATATTTACTACACTGTAAATACATGTGATGATATATTGTATTATTTTGCTTTTTTGTAAAGCAGTTAGTTGCTGTACATGGATAACAAACAAAAAATTTGATTATTCTCGTGTTAGTATTGTTAACTTCTTCCTGCGACTGCGTTACATCATTTAAAGCAAATGCTGTGTACTGTAAACTTACATTGTATATGGTAACCTCCTCTCTTTTCTGTTCAGGCCCAAACTCTGGCAGTCCCCTTGTCTACAGCCTCGTTAATACCGTAAGCAGTTGTACGCCAGCAGGAGAAATGCTGCCCAACAGACAAAACCCACCATTGTAGGGGAGAACTGTAGAAACCCATTTCAGATCACTGTTGTTCCCATCCCATTCTCCTCCCTGTGTATGTACTCCTCCCCCCTTTTTTAAGTAAAATGTAAATTCAATCTGCTCTAAGATGTGGGGAGTTATTTAATTTCTTCACATGCATCAGCTCTCTCTTCTTACTTGCCCCCTACTCCTCCCTGATCTTTTGAAACATTAAGGCCATTTCCTTTCTTTTAAGGATGTCTTGGATTCTTAAACCACCACCACTACCACCCCCTACCCTGCCATGGGAAAGACCTTTCTAGTTCCAGAACTTCTCTCTCAACTAAAGGTAAAATAATTTTGGTGAAATGCATAGGGAGAAAAAAGTTTCCCTTGAGTCTGAAAATTAGACTGATAAAGATAAATTGATAGGAGGAAAGCCTACACATTTATTTAGTATACATTTTACATGACAGAAGCCTTTAAAAAGAGATGAGAAGACCCCCCCCCAAAAGAAAAAAAAAAGAAAAAAAAAAACAGTTAAAACCTGAATATTTCTATCCTAGGTTTGATGAAGAGTGGGCATCATGTAGAAATCTCATAGGCCAGACTACGAGGTAAGTGCAGTGAAGTTGGGAAGCCTAGCAAGATCTATTCCAATTCTCAAAGTCCCTCTGTCTTCAGAGATTTGGATGCTCCTTTCCACCAGGGTTAGGGAGGGCCCAGCCTCTCAAGTGAAAGTTTTATGTGTGTTTCAGGAAAGGATGGGAGGAAAAAGGTCAGAGAAACCTTCCTGCTTCTGCCATTTTCTCAAGCTCCTTCAAGGTGGCATATTTTGAGATCACATGTCCTGAATCCCATCAAATGCTTTTTTAGGGCCTGCCAAACTGAAGGGTGACTCTGCATTCTGAGTGAGGCTGAGTTTAGTTCTTTAAAAATGAGCAATCAGAAATGCCAGGACACCCTGAGATCAACAGAGGGCTTATGTTAGGACCCCACAATTCTCTCCAGCTTCTCAGCTTTCTCCAGTAGAACCTTCCCGGACACAGCATGTGTAAGCACTGTCAAACACCCTCCTTGGCTCCATTACCCCATTATGCGGGCTACTCCCAGATGGACAAAGAATGCAGCCTAGACCCTGTGGCCAGGACAGAGCTGATCCTTATGAGGACAGCAGTATCTGTTAAATTAGACAAAGGGCTGAAAAGACTGTGAAGGAGACACTTTAGGTCTGAGGCAAGTACCGGTCTGTTCATGGGAAGACATACGGGAGGCAGAGGAACCTCATCTGGACCACTTGCTAGCACTCTGGGCCCAAACCTTCAAGGCAGAGTATATGCAGGCTCCAGGGCAGCCCTGGGAAGGAGGGAGGGAGGGAGGGAGGGAGGGAGGGAGGGAGGGAGAGGTTGTGTGTGGGCCGGGAGAAGGGGGACCCACAGGCCTACGCACTCTCGAAGCTTCAGGTAAGTTCTCTGGCCACCGAGGCTTAAAGACCACTGGAGTAGAGACCAGAAAACTCAAGTACAGTTGACCCTTGAACAACAGAGTTTGAACTTCAAGGGTCCACTTGCATGCAGATGTTTTTTAATAGTAAATACTACAGTGCTTCATGATCCATGGTTGGTTGAATTCAGGGATAAAGAAGGACAGCAGATGCAGAGGGGACCAACTATAAATTATACGCTGCCCTGTTCAAGGGTCAGCTGTATAGCAAATAACTTTTTATTCCCCTCCAGACTAAAGCATCACAGTCAAAAATAGGGATGCCTTTGGGTAGTGACCATCTGGACCACACCTCTCCATCCCTGGACAGTAAGCTGCTTGAGAACATTGACAGTATCATCTGTCATTCATGGGGCCCATGCTCACTTTTTATCTACACAGTTTTGTTTTCTGGGACAGTCTCAGGCTAGTCTGCCAATTTTGAACTGGCCAGAAAAGTTGATTCCCAAGGGGGTTTGGGAAGGGCAGAAAGGTACTAGAAGAACAGTAAAAACTTACTCTGTAACAAAGAGGTAGCTTCACAGTGTTCCTTTTTCCAGAAAGTAGCCCAGCCCACCCCCGTGCCCCACACTTAACCGCACCCCTAGTTCTCCCTTGATTTCTACCAGTGAAACAGCGTGCACACTGCCTGTCAGAACAGCTCCTGGCACAG
Source organism: Ovis canadensis (assembly GCF_042477335.2). Taxonomy (NCBI): domain Eukaryota; kingdom Metazoa; phylum Chordata; class Mammalia; order Artiodactyla; family Bovidae; genus Ovis; species Ovis canadensis. The sequence continues at coordinate 27,032,932 of NC_091255.1, read as the reverse complement.
CAGTGTCCCAACTCTGTCAGGGGCGGTTGTCCCAAGTAATCTGCCAGGCCTGTCTTCATTAGAGACTCAGCCTTTTTACTGAAGTAAGTTCCATGTAAGACCCTTTTAGCTGCCAGCTTACAAGAAGCCCTCTTATAATGTTGATTATGTTTCTAAAAATACTAAGCCACACTGCAGCAATGTAGTCCCCGTAGGTTTGAATCTCACATTTTGTCCTTTTAACTAGCTAATCATGAAGGGGATATTTCATAATGTTAATGTGAAATTGTAATTTTAATAGATTTGACTCTAAGTACCTTCTAGAAATCCATTTATACCTTGTAGTATGTACATATTGTTGTTTGTTGTTTAGTCACTATGTCCGAGTCCTTTGCAACCCCGTGGACTGTAGCTCACCAGGCGCCTCTGTCCATGGGATTTCCCAGGCAAGAATACTGGAGTGGGTTTCCATTTCCTTCTCCAAGGGATCTTTCTGGCCCAGGGATTGAACGCACATCTCTTGCACTGGCAGGTGGATCCTTTACCTGTTGAGCCACCAGGGAAGCATGTACGTGTTCCATACACCACATATATGTATACATGGATGTCTAAAGCTTCCAAAGAAGCATCATACATTTTATTTAAGTTGGGTCAAATTACCTTTATTCTCTTTTATATTATCCCCAAAAGATGGTACTGCAAAATTTTTCCAGGTCTTTAGCATGTGTTTATGCCATGAGTCAAGCCGTCGTGATAAAGAGAAGCCCATGGAGTTACATAGTTGAGAACTTCCCCCAAGGGGGCCACTTCCTCCATGTAAAATAGAAAAGTCACATTGAAATCTTAGTATGGCCCTTTCCTGGTCAAAAGTTCAGAAAGCATTGCCCAACAATATGTTCCAAGGAAGAAAATGTCAACAGAGGTTACCTCAGCTGATTTATTCATTTATTCATTTGTTCAGACACATTTTCAGTTGGTTATAATCGTACCAAGCCAGCCCTTTGGCCAGGCATTGCAGGTGCCAAGAAAAGAAGAAAGCTTGGTCTGTGCCCTATGCGAGATCACAGTTTAGTGAGGACAACAGCCACAGGGCCAGTGAGCATAGTGGGTTAGGTGTGGACCGAGGAGTTGGGCCCTGAAAAATGGCCAGGAAGTGTGTCCAAATGAATATGTCCACTGAGCAGTTGAAAATAGGATTGTGAAGTCTTGAATTATATATAGGGTGTCCCTGAGGCTGGGGGACGACCTTGCCCAGATAGCGCATGTAGCAGAGACGCGTCCAGGCAGAAGGCAGTGCCCCAGAAAGGAGGCTGGCTCATTCTGTTATTTTCCTCTTTTCATTCCACTCTGGGAAATGCACCCTGATTTTGCGTATTTAATAACTCCATGAAGGGGCTTCCCTGGTGGTCCAGCAGCTAAGCTTCTGTGCTTCCAGTGCAGGAGGCCTGGGTTCGATCCTGGTAGGGGAACTAGAATCCCACAGGCCACAACTACGAGTTCTCATGCCACAACTGAAAAAAATAAAAGAATCCCTTGTGCCACAGCTAAGACCTGGTGGGTGCAGCCAAATAAATAAAAATATTAAAGCTCCCATGAAGACCTGCTGTAGCCCCAGAGAGCAAAAATAAAGGTACTTTCTATTTTTAAGCCTGGCCAAAGTCAAACTAGGATGAGAAACTGATGGTGAGGGATGCTACCTCCCCAACTTGATAATTCACAGATGGAAGGCAGAAAGGATTAGGTATTTATGCCTTAAGCAAAAACAATACAGCCACTCACCATATACTCATATCTAGGCTTCTACAGGAGACCAAAAAATTAGTTCCCATTAAAATACTGAGTCTTTCTGAGTTTACAGCATTCATTTATCCAGCTGACATGTATTGGGCCTGTTGTTTTCAAGGAACTCCAGCATCAGCACCTCTGGGAAAAGATTTCTGAGCCCCCATCACCCTTCTCTTGGTCCTGTAACTGCTTCTCCTTACAGTGTTGTGGTCATCAACTGTTCCTAACTCCCTGGTTAGGCTCTGGGCCTCCCAAGTACAGGGACTCTGCTTGTTCAAGGAGCCGGGGTTGCTGAGTAACACCTTAAGACTCTATGTTATCAGGGAACTATACAAATAGGATAGGAAGAAAGACGTCATGCACAATTGCCACCCCCATGCACAAATCCCTACCAAAATGGAGATGTCTATGTATTAATATAAAGACCTGTTGAAAGCGAATCCAGACATTGAATTTCACACACCAGTAAAATTTTGAAGATGTGTTTTGTTAATTTATGCACTTAGAAAACAAACAATTGCACGAACAGTCTTTTTATAATAAGGCACTTCAACCCTCAACAGAATAGGGAAAGGGACTCATAAGATGAAAAATACAGTTCTTTAAAAGGGCTTGACTGTACTTTATGGAAAGTCACTGTGTTGTCTTTATTTTACTCGTGCTGATGCTGATTCAGTCTGTCTGACCCTGGGCTGTAAGGAGAGGAGTAAATGGAGAGACAGACCACGGACCTGGATGGGAAGAGTGGAAATTAGAGTGCCAGTTGCTCCTTTGGGCTTCCCTTGTAGCTCAGTCGGTAAAGAATGTGCCTGCAATGCAGGAGAACTGGGTTCGATTCCTGAGTTGGGAAGGTCCCCTGGAGAAGGAAACGGAACCCACTCTTGCCTGGAGAGTCCCACGAACAGAGGAGCCTGGCAGGCTGCAGTCCATGGCGTCGCAAGAGTCGGACACAACTTGGTGACTATACCACCATCAGCTGTTCCCAAACTAATTACTGGTCCCATGCAATTCCAATCAAGATCCCTACAAGAAGAAAGTGTGTATCCAAACAAAATGATCCTAGGGTTTACCTTATAAAATAGACAAGAAAGCACAGCTACGAAATACAATTAAAAGCATGCATAGAAACTTTCCTTACTAGATAATAAAACAAGATATCTTAAAATATTTAAAACTGATGATGATAATTAAACTAGGTAAATAGAATGGAACAGACAAAAAGATCCAGATTATGTTATGGTGTTTAAAAAAAAAAGCACCAGTAACCCCCAAATTTCATTGACTCAAAAGCTTCCTCACCCCTCTGCATGTCCACCACTGGTCAGCAGGGGGACTCTTGTCACTGCAGTTTCTTGAGCTCCAGAGACTGATCAGCCACCGTAGCAAGTGACAGAGGGAAGGAGGGCTCAGACAAGCACCGCCCAGTGCCCCTGGAGTGATGGAGATGTTCCATATCCACACCACAGCCACAGACTCTTGAAATGCGAACACTGAGACTGAGGAACTGGCTTTTAAATTCTAATTTAAATAAGTCTGGCAGCTAGTGGCTACCGGATTGGACAGCCCAGCATCTGGAGCATCTCACATCAGCAATTAAAGGCCTGAGGTGAGACGTGCAGTCACTTCTGCTCACAGTCACTGCTGGAACTTATCATACAGCTCCACAAATCTCAAGGGTCAGGAAGAGCTGTCCTCTTTCATCCAGGAGGAAGAGAGCTGGAAATGCTAAGTGCATGCTAAGTCACTTCAGTCCTGTCTGACTCCTTGCCACAGGGCCAGTGAGCCTGGACGGTAGCCCGCCAGGCTCCTCTGATGATGGGATTCTCCGGGCAAGAGTACTGGAGTGGGTTGCTATGCCCTTCGCCAGGGGATCTTCCTGACCCAGGGATCAAACCCACATCTCTTAAGTCTCCTGAACTGGGAGGCGGGTTCTTTATCACTAACACCACCTGGGAAACCTGTTTCCCATAATAGGGAAGGATTTTGTACACCTAGAAGCAATGGGGAAAATCCTTAGGATCACACTTTCACTACCTAACCCATGAAATATCCTCTTGTCTCCCTTCTCAAAAAAACACCCAAATTTAAAGGCCAAGAAAACGGAAATTATTATAAAGAGTTCAGGGACTTCCCTGGTGGTTCAGTGGTTAAGACTTTGCCTTCCATTGCACAGTGTGCAGGTTCGATTCTTGGTAGGAGCATTAAGATCTCACATGCCTCAATGATCAAGTACCAAAGCACAAAACAAGCAGTGTTGTAACAAAACTCAGTAAAGACTTTAAAATGGTCCACATCAAAACAATCTTTAAAAAGCACTTGTAAAAATCAATTTTAAGAAAAGACCCAAGCTGGGGGGGCAAGGTGGCGGGGCAGCGGGTGGGGCGCGACACGGAATGGGCAAAGGACAAACGGACATGAACAGCCAGCCCACAGAAATGAAATGCTGTACCAATAGCTAATCGCTGTATGATGGAAAAGGTCATCACGCTCCTAAGTAAACAAAAACTGCAGACTTGAAGCAGGGAAATGCCAGCTTCATCCATCAAATTAGCAAAGGTGTATTCAGTACATACATCTTTAGCACAGTACTGGTTCAGAGTGTGGTGTGAGGGACTCGCTCCTGCACTTGACCTCATCTTTCTGTATCAATAGCTTTAAACACGTCCACACCATTTGCCCCAGTAATATTATATGTAAGGGTCTAGTCTAGGTAATAAGTGATTGGAGAACTAAGACTTTCATCAAAATACTGTTTATAATACCAAAATACTGTTTATAATACCAAAATACCTGGAGGCCACACATGGATGATTTTTTGGCTATATCATCTACATTCATCCAGTACTTTGTGGAAACTGACAGGGCTTAAGCACCCTTTAAAAGGGTGCACCTTATGCACCCTTTAAAAATGGATTTAGAGAATAATATTTAAATTTGGGAGGAAACTTTCAATAGAATCAAGAGTTTAAAGGCTGCATATGAGGGTAGATCCCCAATCATGTAAAATATCAATGTATTTTACACATAGGAAACTAGTATAAGAAAAAGATGAAAAATAACTATGGTTAGTTTTTGTTTATTTCTCTATATTTTACTGCCTTTTACATTGAGTATTATTACTTTAAAAAGTCGTTTTTAAGAGGTATAGATAATGCTGATTTTCAGTTCTACTGAAAAGATTTGTAATAGTGTAATTTATTCAGGTATTAAATTAACAACTGCCATCTTTCGATGCTTTTTACCTTAGTGTTTTTCCTTGTATCAAAAAGGTAGCTTTTTACCTAATTTAGATTCCAGGGAGCTGGGTCTGTTTTTTCCTCCAAGGGGCATATTTGCCTACCTGAATCCAAGTGGTTCAGGGATGCACCTGCCGACTTCATGGACTCGAGAGAGCATGCCGGCAGCCACCACCCCTTCACTGTGACTTTATTATTTCTGCTTACCAGCATACAATCTTTCAAAGTCAACAAGGCTGACTGGGAATGGAGCTGGACCTCAGGCTATTAAGGAGCCTATAAATGGGCATATTGTGTGCGTCGCGCCGTGAAGGTTGGGCACTGACCGGCGCTGCCATCTCCCTCAGGTGCTGGTTCCCCGTCCCCACTCGCCCCTGCCCCCTGCTCTGACAGCACTGCGTCCACCTGCCTCTTCACCGCAGCTCTTTACCCTGCAACTGTGTTCCTGAACTTCCTCATCTGTTTACACTGTGTGAAGTGTCACCACTCACCTCCTTCCTCCCCTCCAGACCTGGACAGCCTACCGCCTAATGGCAGCGCTTCATGTCTGCACAGGATTTCAATGCATTCCCTCCTGGGCCCCTGCCTTGGCCCATGGTACCACCACCCCCAACAGTGCACCTGAATTAGAAACCTGGGAATTATCCTAAATTCCTCCCCACTCACCACCCACCCCCACCACCACATTGGATGGTCACGAAATTGTACTGATTGTGCTTTCTGAAATCCCTTCACCATCCTCATCACCTCCCTGACTGTTCAGGGGCCCAGCTTCTTGGCCTATTTACAAGAGTCCCCTAGCCTGACCCAGTGTCCCCAGCGTACCACACTCTACCCCATCATAGGTACAGCCAGGGCATACTTAAAGTGCTCCTCCTCACCACCAACACACAAAGTCCAAGGTCCTCGCCAGGATTCATATGGCCACCATTTGACCCCTACCCGTCTTTTCAGGCCCATTTCCTGTGCCAACCCAGTCTAGCTCCAGCCATTCCCAGCTCGTTAGCTGGGAGAACAAGCACTGAGATGACGGACCGTTTACACATGTAACCTAGATATTGCCAGTTCCCTCCTTCTGCTCTTGTTTTCAGCCCAAACCCACTCTGACACGTAGCCTGGCACCATCTACCCACTGAAGCATACATTTGCTCTAAACTTTACTCATGGCTTTACAGGAAGGTACAGAGGTTTTCAACCCACAACAAGAACCTCACAACCCTCATAGAGATTCGTGTGTGTGTGTGTGTGTGTGTGTGCACGCGCGCGTGCACATAATCAGTTGTGTCCTATTCTTTGTGACCCCATGGACTCTAGCCCCCCAGGCTCCACTGTCCATGGGACTTCTCAGACAAGAGTACTGGGGTGGGTTGCCATTTCCTTCTCCAGGGGATCTTCCCGACCCAAGGCTGGAACACGTGTCTCCTATGTTTGCAGGCAGATTCTTTACCACTGAGCCCCCTGGGAAGCCTAGGGCACCTTGACGGCCCATCGCTGTCTCGCGGGAGGGGCTTCTTCATTGGCCTCTGCACATGCATGTTCCCAGGCTCAGTGGCTTCTCTCACAATGATTCAGGTTTGTTCAGCTTCTCCTCGACAGGAATCCTGAGAATGGGATGTTTTGTCCCCTTGGATCTCATGATACTCAGGGCAGAGGATGCTGCGCAGACACCAGTTCCTCCCCAGGGAAGCCTAACTCGTCTTCCAAGAAAACTTACCCCCACTCAAAAGGCATCTCCAGCAAGACTTTGTTGGGCCATTATCCCTGCTCCCTCAGGAGCTTACATCTGTCCTGGGGGGCTGTGCACTGTGGGTTGTTGGCTGCTCGTTATTAATCTCACCCCCAAACCCCTGGGGGGCCAGGAATCTGTGAGACAACTTATGTCCCTGATGCCTTGGCCCTCTGGCTCTTATGGAGTCTTCAAATCCAGGCGGCATTAGTTAATAACTCCTGGCTAGACATTATGTCGGAGAAGGTGATGGCACCCCACTCCAGTACTCTTGCCTGGAAAATCCCATGGACAGAGGAGCCTGGTAGGTTGCAGTTCATGGGGTCGCTAATTCACTTTCACTTTTCACTTCTGTGCATTGGAGAAGGAAATGGCGACCCACTCCAGTGTTCTTGCCTGGAGAATCCCAGGGACGGGGGAGCCTGGTGGGCTGCCGTCTGTGGAGTCGCACAGAGTCGGACACGACTGAAGCGACTTAGCAGCAGACATTATGTGCCAGAAAAAATTTTTCACTACCGTTTACATCCAGGATAGCCCATGGAAGAGGCCTAGTATTTCCTAGGAATTCCCCAGAACCCACAAGGAAATGAGCTCTGTGAAATCAGAAAAGTTTTCCATTTTGTTCACTGATACATCCCCAGAGCCTAGAACAGAGCTTGGCATACAGTAGACGCTCAATACCTATTTGTCAAGAGAAGGTGTCTAGGAAAGAAACGCAGCTTCTAAGGAGAGTTCTTAAATTTTAAAACCTCCCTGGAACAGCAGGGGGCGCCGAAGAACCGGATCTATCCCGGGGGAGGCGGCTAGTCCCCGAGCCCTGTTTGCGGCTTTGCTTTCTTAGGCTGGGGCCCTGTCCGGGTCCCTTCTAAACACTGCACCTCAGCTTGTCCACGAAGCCTGGGAGGGCTTCAGCTTCACCCCAAGGTGACCAAGCCAGACACCCAGCACCCAGGAGGAAGACCTTGGCCTCCGCACTCCACCTCTTTGTAACCCCACTGACTAGCCTGTCAGGCTCCTCTGTCCATTGGATTATCCCAGCAAGAATACTGGAGTAGGCTGCCGTTTCTTCCTCTAAGAGATCTTTCTGACCCAGGGGTCGAACCTGTGTCCCCTGTGTCCTCTACAATGGCAGGCAGATTCTTTGCCACTGAGCCACCTGGGAAGCCCTCTGCATGCCTAAATCTCAATGACCCTGGCTTGTCCAGGCCCCACCCCAGCCCTCAGCCCCCAGCCCCCAGCCCCTATTCCCTCCCAGCTGTGAATTCAGCAGGACTAGATGCCAGGATTTCTGTATTCTTTTTTTAAGCTTTTCAGGTGGAGATGGCAGAATTGGCAGTTGGAGCTTTAGACTAGAGATTCTACTCCAGGACCTGCCCCAAAGCTTCCGTGCAGAAAGGAACATGACGGGAGTTAGGAGGCTTCGTAGGCTGTGGTCCTAATTCTGCCACCAAAGGCGTTGTGACCTTGGAGGAGCGGGGGTTGGGAAAAAGGTGTCTCCCATCTTGACAGTCTTCTGCTTTCTGAATGTCAGGCCTTCTGTGAAAACCAGGATCCCTCCTCCTATATCAGTCCGGGTGGGGCCATTACCTTTTAGTAACAAATGGCCCCTTACCCCACCTGCTGCTGCTGCTGCTAAGTCGCTTCAGTCATGTCCGACTCTGTGCGACCCCATAGACAGCAGTCCACCACGCTCGTCTGGCCCTGGGATTCTCCAAACAAGAATACTGGAGTGGGTTGCCATTTCCTTCTCCATCATACCCCACCTAATCTCCCCAATCTCCCCTCCATTCCACACAGACTGTAACTGAAGACTCTGGCATTTCTTTTCAGCAGAAGGGGCCACAGAGAAGGCTGGGCACGTACTGATCTGAGAGCACTTCCAGCAGGTGAGACTGGAGGACTTCTGGTAGGTGAGCCCAAGACAGAAGGCTGCTTCCTAAACCATGAGCCACTTCTAGGATCCATTTCTGAGGCAGATGTGGAGCCTAGTTGGGTAGAATAAGTACAGTTTCGTCATTCTTCTTAGAACCCTGGAAGGAATGCTAGCAATCCAATGGGCCCACTTCCTTCTGAGGGTCAGAGAAGCTTGTGGGTAGGCACCCAGAGTGAGTGACACCCCAGCTGGGACACCCCTCTGGACAAGGAAGGACAGACGGGTCTCAAGATACCCTGCTCACCCCAGACTCACCAAAGTCCTGCCAGGATCCTCAGCACCAACCACCACCATCACCCCGCCCCCGCAGGGCTACTATTTCTGGTTCTGGGGACCCAGGCATTAGAAGACAAGGTATTAGACTCAGGTATTAGAAGACAGGTGAAGAAGGCCCATGTGTTCACACCTCCTTATTCCCCTCCAGAGCAATAATTATTCATGGTTAAAAAAAAAAAAAACAACCCACAGGTTGTGAGCAGGAAGAAACTGTGAATCCTGCCCCATTTCCACATAACATGGACGATGAATTCAAGGCCTAGAGATGAAAATCAGAAATGCTTCCCCATTCATATCAGTTCCCAACCTCTCCGTGCCAACACGTATCATAATCACACGGGCCAAGTACATGCCAGGCACTGTGCCAGCCATATTACATTCATTTTCTCATGTGAGGTCCTCTGTAGGTAGGAACTACTGTCCCCATTTTACAGGTATCCACACTGAGGCTCAGAGAAGTTACCTCGTCTAGACTCAAAGGGCTAAATGAGCAGCAGAACTTGGTGCCTGGCACCACTGTTTTGGATTCCTGGCTCTTAATAATCTGTAATAACCTCCCCATGATATTTATACCATATATACTAGTTTCCTGTGGCTGCTATAACTACCACCCAACTTGGAAACATACAGCAACAGAAATTCATTCCCACATAGTTCTGGAGGCCAGAAGCCTAAGATCAAAGCGGCTCTAGGAAAGGTTCACATCCTCACCTCTTCCAGATTCCAATGGCTGCTGGCATTCTTGGCTTGTGGCTGCACCCCCCTCCGATCTCTTCCTCCTGTGGCCACATCGCCTTCTCTTCTGCTTGTGTTAAATCTGCTTTTGCCTCCGTCTTAAGAGGATACTGTGATTGCACTTAGAACCCATCCAGTTAACCCAGGAGACTCTCCACATCTCCAGAGCTTTAACTTCATGACACCTGCAAAGAATCTTTTCCAATAAGGTCATTTACAGGTCCCAGTGATTAGCACATGGGTATCTTTTGAGAAGCTGTGTTTCTGTTTACCACACCATATGTGCCCATTCTTTCCCTAACTTATTCCTTCTCAGACCTTAATTGTGTGTACTGGACATTGTGCTAGGAGCTGGGGGAGCCGGGAGCTAGAAAATCAAGAGAGAAATGGCGTAGTCCCTGCCTTCATGGGCCTTGTGGTCACTGTGTTAACTCTCCTACCTACTTCTCAGATGTTCTTGTGGTAATAACAGGAGTAAGAGACACCAGGACAAGTCACAATACATGATCAGGGAAGGCTTCCTGCAAGAGGTGCCATTTCCATGGAATCTGGAAGTATGAGAGTTGGCCAGAGGAAATGGGATGGGGACAGGGTAGGACTGAGGTGTCCCAGGAAGAGGGAAGCAGAAGGAGCTTAGATGCTCTTGGATATGGGGAGGAGAAATGGGAGTCAGGGAGGGCTCCCCTGAGGAAGGGACTTTTGAATTTTGTGTGAGCTTGTTTTGGGGGAGAAGAACCACAAATCTGGTGTGGGCTTTGAGCCTGGGTCACCTGGGATTTGTTCATGCTCAGGTCTGAGGCCCTACCTCTGCCAGCTGAGATCTTTCAGCTTCCCTGGGATTTGATGCAGGGAGAGCTCTGAGAGTCATTTCTACAGCTTCCAAAACAGGGTAACCCTGCCCTGCCCACCTCCTTTCTGTCCTGAACCTCTTGGGAGGGAGAATCAGAGAAGCCACATGGCAGCCCCTGAACAGGGTATACTCACAGTTGAGCAGGAAGACCACAGAAGGGGAAACTGAGGTCCAGGATGAGAAGCCACACAGCTCATGCCCAGAACTGGGCCTCACTCTAGCCTCCCTGTCTAGGTCCTTACACTGCTCGTGGCTCCTGCCGATGATGGGGTAGGTCCCCATCTCCTCTGGGCAGGGGCTTCCTGCTTGCCTAGAGATGAGGAACAAGAGTGACGAAGATACATCCTGCCCTGGAGAATTTCCCAGCATGCCCATGGGGGAGATGGGCAGCCCACCAGAGAATGACAAAACTAAGTCAGCATCTGGAGGAGGGGATCAGAAATCAGAGTAACAGGCAAAATGGAGTGCTGTCAGGGAAGGCTTCCTAAAGGAGGAAACCTCTGAACTGAGCTGGAAAACTTAAGTGGGGGTGGGTTCAGCCAAGACCTGCATTTGGGCTGGGTACAACTAGTGCCACGAGGGCCAGGCATGCTGAGCAACAAAAAGGAGGAGAAGAGAGCCAGGCCAGGTTCTGCAGAGCCGGGGGGCGAAACTGGGAGTCCCAGGAGCAGGGATTGGGAGCTAAGCAGGACTGGGAGGAGGCTAAGGTACAGGCCTGGAGGCTGCCATCAGCCCCAGGGCCAAGACTTTCCCGGGTTCTCAGCTTGAGGGTCCAGGGTGCAATAAAGGGGTGAGCGTGGGAACTCAAGGGAAGGGAGGAAACTTCCCCAAGATGCTGGGCGGCCCCAGGCAGGCCTTGTGAGCAGCTCTTGCTTTTCCTTCCTCCTGACTGCTCTGTCTCCCCTTACCCGCTTCTGTCCCAGGGTCCCCGCTCCCGCTCTCCCGGCCCTTGCCCAGCCCGGAGCTGGCCCTGAGTTCTGCTGGGAAGGCCCGTGCTGACCTAAGCCTGGAAACTATTCTTTAAGGGGCAGCAGAGAGGAGGGGAAGAGTAGAGGGCCTAGCTCCATCCCGCTGCAGACTGGCTAGGAATCCTGACCTGGCCCCCGACTGGCTGAGCGGCCTAGGGCAAGTAGTTCAACCTCTCTGAGTCTCAGCTTCCTCAGCGGCGAGTGGAACAAGTCCAGCGCGCTAATACAGGAAACCTCTAGGACATACTGAGCGCTCGGCACCGCCGGCGCGTACAAAGGGCGCGGTGAGCGGGGATGGGTTGGCGTCTGGTGGGGGGCTGAGGTGGGGGAGAGGCGGCTGGACCCCAGCGCGGGTGGTCCGGTGGGGGGGCTCGGGCTTCCTCGCGGACTCCTCCAAGCAGGGGCGGAGCCTTGGGGCCGCCCTGGGTTTCCGGGCGCGGGTCGCACACCCACCCTCCCGCTCTCTAGGGGACGGGACGAGCTCTGAGCGGCCCAGGGATCCCGAGCCTGGGGGCGGCGGCGGCGGCGGGGCCGCGCGGGCGGCCGCCCTCGGAGGCGCGCGGCTCCTTTTGTCTGCAGCCTCCCGCTCCCCCGCCCGCCCCGAGCCGCGGGGCTGCGGCGCCGCTGCTGACACGGCTCGGCCGCCGCCGCCACCGGGCGGAGGCTGCGCGTCGCAGCGCCGGGCGGAGGGCGCGCGGCGATGGCGGCGGCGGCGGCGGCGGCGGCGGCGCGGGGCGGGAGGGCGCGTGGCTCGGGCTAGCTGCGGGGCCGGCCCGGATGGCGGGCGGCGCGGGCTGGGCGGGCGCCCCCGCGGCTCTGCTGCGCTCAGTGCGCCGCCTGCGCGAGGTGTTCGAGGTGTGCGGCCGCGACCCCGACGGCTTCCTGCGCGTGGAGCGCGTCGCGGCGCTCGGACTGCGCTTTGGCCAAGGCGAGGAGGTAAGGGCCCCGCGGCGGGGGTGCCCGCGCCCCAGTCCCCCCACCCCCGGCTTCCTCGCCCTTTCACCTGCCCGCTCCCAGTCCCCGGCAGCGGCGGCGGCTGCAGCCCTGAGGCATCCCGCCGGACCTGAGGACTTCGAGCCCCGGGGCTTCCCCGCCCTGTCGGACCCTGGCTTTCCACCTTTCGCGCAGGTGCTGCGAGTGTCACGCATCGCGCCCCGGAGTGGGGAGCAGGGGGGCTTCTCTGCCCACCTTGCTTACCCCGGGCCCTGAGGGTCCCTCTAACCATTCTTCAGCCTACTCGGTATATGGGGCGGGGGGAACCGTCAGATTCTGGCTCTGGGACCCCCTCCCCTGCCTGCCCTGCGGAGACCGAATTGCAGAGGTCCGGTGCAGGAATCCCAGGACGGGGGCCGGGGTTAGGGGCGGGATGGAGTAGGGGGGAAGCACACGCCCCACTGGGCCTGGCCGAGGGTAGGAGAGGACAACTAGGGGCGCTCTACCGCCTCGGCCCCTTGACTGCACCCAGCCGGCCTGGAACCTAGCGGGAGGTGTCTGCCTTCGGCCTTCCTGGATTCTCAGCCTAGCGCCTGGTGACCACCCCTCCTCCCCGCACCCTGCGGGCTCCGAGGGGCAGGCCTGACTGGCAGCTGGCTGTGGCGGCAAGCAAGCCTGCCACAGCCAAGCTGGGGAACAGCAGCTGAGCAGTGTCTGCAACGGGGTGGGGGCCGCGCGGATCTGGGGAAAGCAGGAACAATGTTAGCAGGGCTGTGATCCGAGGGTGGGTGCTGCCGGTAGGGTGAGCAGAGACCAGTGTCCTCTCATGCCATGGAGGAGAGGTGGGTATGTGTGTGTGGTGGGGGATGTGCAAGGCACCTACCTGGCAGGAGAGCATCCCACACTCCTGCTCCTGCCCACTCTGAAATGGTCAGGGCATGAAACCTTGAGTAGTGACTTTCCAAGGCCACCTGAGGCCTCTGGCTCTGCATTGGCACTCCCTGGCTTTCTGTTCCGGGAACAGCTGGGGCCTAGCATTCCAGAACATGGGAGAACCCGGGCCTGGTTGGGTTGGATCCATGCCTCCCTGTCACCTGGCAAGGGGGAAGGATGATAGATAATCGTCTCTTTGTGGTCGCTGGGCTGGGCTGGGGCCTGGGAGTCCCTGAGAGCGGTAGGTAGAAGAGGATGAGGCAGGTGTCAAGTCTGAGGACTCAGGTACCACGTGTGGGAGAGGCCCATTGCTGCCCGCCCTTTGGAACCCAGGCTCTCCCTCTGCCAGGATCTGCTCAGGGCGCTTTCCTGCAGCCCCTTGATCTTTCTTCCCAAAGGCTGGTCTGACCCCTCCCATCCTCTGAGGCAGGCTGCAGACCCCAGCTGGCCCTGGCTGCAACTGGAGCCCCAGAGCCACGGTCTCAATGGTGGGAAGAGCTTCCCAGCAGGCTCTGGCAGGCAGCCACGTTAGCTCTCGGTGAGCCCCTCACCAGCCCCACCTTCTCCCGGAGCTGAACAGCTCCTCTTGTTTGCGCTTCTGCCTCTTAACACTCAGGAGCCAAACCTGCTGTCACTTAGTCATTGTGGTTCTTCACAGGGACTCACATGGGTCTCACTTCTACGTGGCAGTCTTTAAATATGTGAAAACAGCACTCCTGTCCCCTTCCCCCTCTCTCCCTCCCATCTGCCCTTCTCCAGGCCAAATACCCTCTATTCTTGAAGCCTCAGGCCATTTCCATAGGACCTGGCAGGGGCCAAACCTCTGGCTTCCAGCCCTGAAGCCCCATCAACTGTGTGACACTTTTCCTAGTAATAACATGGAGGGGCTGGACCAGGGACCCCCGGGACTGTTCCAGCCCCAGCGCATCACACACAGCAGGTGTCTGGGGGCAAGGCTGTCTTTTGAGTGGTGCCCTCAGGTTAAGTTTCTGGCCACTGAAATCCCTTGGGATCTTTCTTAGCCACCCGTGCCAAGCCAAAATGCCCCTTTATCCTGGAGGAGGATCAGTGATTTTCTTTTAAATGTATTTGTTTATTTAGGGTCTTGGTTGTGCTGGGTCTTAGTTGTGGCACGTAGGATCTTTGATTATCCTTGTGGCACGCGAGTTCTTCATTTCCAGCGTGTGGGATCTGGTTCCCTGAGCAGGGATCGATCCTATGCCGCCTGCATCAGGAACATGGAGCCCTGATTTTTCTTTTTAAAGCATAATTTTCTATCATTACAAAATCAGTTTATATGCACTGTGGGAATAGAAATATGGACAAGCAAAAACCAAAGTGCCATGTTCCCATCCCCCAGGTAGCCCCGCTGTGACACCTCGCTCACATCCTTCCAGAGCTGTTTCTATGCTTATATGTAAATTTTCTCCATAAAATGAGGTCATGCTGTGCATACTGTCTTGTAACCTGATTTTTTCCCAGTAAATGATCAGCACTTTTCTGCTCCAATAAATTCTCAGCTTAATTATTATGCATAACTTATTCAGATTTCCCTATTTGGCCCCAAAAGGCTGATCTGTGCTGTTTTGTTCAAACCACTTTCCTCACCAGAACCGTGCACTGCATCCAGTTGTTCTGACCTCTAGGTCTCTCTTTCTTTAATTCAGTTCTTTTTTTTTTTCAACTTGAATAATCCTGACTTGTTGAAGAGATCAGGCCTGTTGTCTGTGTCAGTAATTTCTTGGATCTAAACCTGTAACTTGGACTTTATTCCTGTTGAATTTCATCTTGTTCATTTCATCCTGTTGTAACAGAAAATAGAGAGAATTTATTGAGTAGGCCAAGAAGGTCACTCGGCTTTCTCCGCGCGATGTTGCAGAAGAGCCCGAGTGAACTTTTTGCCTACCCAATACAGTCCTACGTTTGTCACTCAGATGCCGTCCTGCCTGCTAGTTGGAGAAGTGGGAGCTTTACATCTCAGTCTCCCAGGCTGGTTGTAAACCCAGGCAGGACCACGGACAGAGCCTTGTAGGGGTGGTTCTGCTCACATAGTGTTAAGAACTGAGATCCACAGGATTACATTTTTCAGCCCTGCTCACTGCACACGAGATTCACACATGCACACCTGTTTTGCACTAAAAAATAGGAATGTCATTCCCCCCTTCGAAATGCTATGTTTTCTGACAGTTTCTATCCCGTTTGTTTAAAAATCACATAGAAACCTAAGTTGCAAAGTATAAAACAGTATCCATGAGGCCATATTGACATCAGTAAGTGATTTAATAAATGAATAAATAAATACTAGGAAAGTCTCCTGTGCAGGAATTAAAATAATTTATGTAGATAATTCTCCATCAACGAGGTGCAGCATAATCCCCCACCCTTGTGTGACATATGCATAGTGACACCCTCTAAAGAGCACAGTATGGAAAGAGGGGAAAAGGCCAGCTCTTCAGTGGAGAATCCCGACACACTCTGCCTCAGCTGGGTCACCAAGGTCAACATCAGCCATGATAAGTCATGTAGATATTAATATTATGTATCTTTCATATGATATGATGGGAGAGGAAATTTACCCCTGCAGTCTCCCTCCCAAACCCGTCACCCTGGTCTAGTCATGAGAAAACATCATGCAAACCTCGATAGACAGACATTATTCTACAAAGCACCTGCTTAGTCCTGCTCACATTTGTCAAGTTCATCAAATTCAAGGGAAGTCTGAGAAACTGTCCTAGCCACGCAGAGTCTAAGGAGACATGACAACTGAATATAATGTGGTGTCCTGGATGGGGCCCTGGAACAAGAAGAGGACTTTAGGCAAAAACTAAGGACGTTTGAGTGAAGACTTTAGTTAATAATAATATTATATATAATATCACATTGGCCTCTGATATTCCCCTAATGTATTGACTTGGGAATCATAGAAAAGAGAAGACATTTTGATGAAAACATGAATCATATGTGAGATACGTAACTTGACAATTCTCAGAATGTAAGGATGGGGGCAGGGGGGAGCAGACCCAACACTGTCCCAACCCTGGAAGTCTGTATTAAGTAGGAGTGGGATCTCTATGATGAGGATGGAAATGATGGCCCAGTGCCCTGAACTCCTGTTGACTTCTCATATCTTGCTTTTGTTTCTAACCTCCCTAGGCCTTTGTTTACTCATCCATAAAATGGGGACGATAACAGGCCCCATTCCATAGCATTATTGTGGGGCTTGAACACGTTAATACATGTAAAGCATTCAGTGTCTGCATGGAGTAGGCCCACTGTCAGAACTGCTGCTACTCTTGTTTTTTTGTAAACACTTGCTAGCATCTTTGAGAGGCTGTTCTAGGCTGAGGGGTTCTTGGGGGATTGAAGTCCAGATCTATGAACAGTCCCTGGTGCTCTGGGCCCACCCTCCTTGTCCAGCTCTGAGCTTCCGGCTCTGAGCTACACCTGTAAATGGAGGTATCCAGGTGCTCCCCCATATAACCTGGTGCAGACAGGAACAGCATGTTCGTGGGTCCACTGATGTGGGGCTGGGAGGGGGTTCTGCCCCAGCTCTGGCGGGAGTGTGTGTGTGTTGGGGGCTGGGGAGTGTTGAGGGCAGATGCTCCTTTGCCTCCTGCTGCAGCAGCCCCAGTGGCCACCCCACTCCAGGGACCGGAGCAGTCCCACCAGGTTGAGCACAGAAGGGGAGGCTGACAGCTGGCTGGGGTTGACAGTTAGAGGTGGATGAACCCGATCTAGAGTGGGATGGAAGGCAAAATGCCCGTTGGCCCGGAAACAGTGAATGTCACGCCTGGGTGAACCGCTGTCCTCAACATGATTGGGTGAATGCTCTGAAATTTTTATAGGATAGTCTTAATGGAAATACCTTTCACATTCGGTGGTTGTCAATACATGTGTCCAGGATTTAAAAAAACATTTTTTTCCATTAATATCTTGCATACCTATTATATGCCAAAACTCCTCCAGGCACCGGGACTCAGGAGTGACCTGGAACTTACATGGGGGAGGGGCTGGAAAGGAAACTGGCAAAGGAATGGCAAGTACTGTCCGGTGGAGTCGGGTACTAGGGAGAATCAGAAAGTACTGAGACAAGAAGATTTTTGCCCGAAGAATGACCATGGACAGCCTCTTCTCTCATAGACGGACATTTGGATGGAGCCTGGAATGAACTGGGGGTTGCGCCTTGCAGAGATCTGGAGAAAGCTGATCCAGGCAGAGGCAGGAGGGGTCCCAGGGGTTAGAGGCACAGCAAGAGGAGTGAAGGGAGGGGGCAGGGCTGGGCAGGGCAACCTGTGGGGAGGCTGTGCCTCCATCCATGTGAGACTTGCTGGAGACTGGAGCTAGGGCGAAGCAGAAGAGACGCGCCTGCAATTGAATAATACAGCTGTTGGAAGTGGGTGTGAGAGGAGAGAATTTGGAGAATTTGGAGGCAGCCATTTCCTGGATAGGAAAGACTGAGGCAGGAGGCAGGTTGGGCAAAGAGTCAGGAGTTCCAAGCTGGCCTGTGAAACCCGCCATGCACCTGGCGTCCCAGTGGGGTTGTGGAGCCGGCCAGTGACAGATCCAAAGAATGTGCTTTAGCCCTTCAATGCATTCTACCTGCCCACCTACCCATCAACCCTTCCATCTCCTTATCTGTTCCTTACCCATCCATCCATTTGTCCATCCATCTGTTCACCCACCCATCCACCAGCCTCCCCATCTCTCCATCCACCACCCGACATTTACTGACTATCTTCGAGCACAAAGCCTAAGCCTAGATCCAGGGATAGGGACTGGCATTTGCAGGGAGTGACAAGCGGCTCCACACAGGGAAGGGCAGGAGGCACAGGAAGGGCAGCGGGGTGAGAGCAAGGGCCGGCTGGTGACCTTAGGGACCTTAGGAAGGGCTCAGGGGCTGGGACTGTGCAACTGGCTCAGAGCTGAGTTTGGATGGCGGCAGCAGCCCAGCACCTGC
Organism: Ovis canadensis; assembly: GCF_042477335.2. Classification (NCBI taxonomy): domain Eukaryota; kingdom Metazoa; phylum Chordata; class Mammalia; order Artiodactyla; family Bovidae; genus Ovis; species Ovis canadensis. The sequence goes on along the minus strand of NC_091255.1, from coordinate 27,014,621 downwards.
CTCCACTCACTGGACTTAGCTGTTTTTACAATTTGATTTCTCACTTTCCACATAGGCTATTGGGTCTGGCAAGGTCTTTCTGAAAGAAGGGAAAGCCCAGGTTATTTAAAAGGTGCTTATTATGATGGACGGACCTCAGCTTCCTTCTCTGTAAGATGGGAGTCAGCAGTCCTCTTTGTGGGCCTGTTTGGAGGAAAGGAGATAATATATAAAGGCCAAGCACAGCACCTGTTGGCATGGTCTCTCCTGTCCACCTGCTCTCAGCCCCTGGAGGGCACCTCTGGCCCCTTTCTAACACCTGGTACTTTTCTGGGCTTGGCCTCGTTTGTGCAAGGGCCAGAGTTGCTCCTGCAGTGGCTCTGTGGACAGAGTGGGGTGAGGAAAGGATGGGTGCTGATGGCCTTCATATTTCTTATTCCTTTTCATCCCTGCCATGAGATGAGGATCTGAGAGGTGAAATAAGTTGTCTGGGGTCCCACAGTAGTTGGAGGAGTTGGGATATGAACCCAGGTCTGTCTGATTCTAAAACTGCCTCCCTAGCTGCCTGCCACTGGGAGTCCCAGGTTCAAGTGCCAGGGGATGGGAAAATGATCAGATCTGAGTTTCACGAATTTGACATAGGATCTTCTGATCCGAGACCTCCTCGGGCTTTCTAAATCTGGGATGGTCTGGGTTCCAGACGCGGAGCAGTGCAGGCAGGGGCTATAAGTAGATTTGTAATCTACAGGGCGGGCGAGCACTGCATGTAGGTGGGGCTGCAGGCAGTGTGCCACCCAAAAGATACTATGGAAGGTGGCAGGTGCCAGCAGGAAGCTGAGGTTTCAGAGCAGAGAGCGACTGCCTGCAGCCTCACCCTGAATTATGCATCACCACCACTTCCTGAGTGATTAAAGAGTCTCGGGAGGCCAGGATTTCTCTGGCTGCTCCGGTTTCCTGCCTGGCGCCCTTCTGAGATCCTCTGCAGTCCTGGGCGGGTGTGTGGCAAGGGCAGGGCCTGGACATCCTTCTGGACACCCAGTCCATGTTCTCCAGGCCCGCGCTGGGGCTCTTCCCAGCCATGGAAGGCCTGTGACCCCTCTTGCTCTCCAACTACTCCACCTCTCCCTGGCGTCTCAGCTCAGAACAGGCTGGCTTTTAACTTTCTCCCTGTGCCGCAGAGAAGTGTTTGGGAACCTGGCCCTGGCATCAGACGCACCTGGTTTGAGACCCAGCTCTGCCACTTTCTAGCTACATGACCCTGAGAGGTTATTTAACCTCTGTAAAGCGGGATAATGTTACTGTTTTTCAGTTGCTAAATTGTGTCTGACTCTTTCCAACCCCATGGACTGTAGCCCACCAGACTCCTCTGCCCTTGGGATTTCTGCAGGCAAGACTGCTGGAGTAGGCTGCCATTTCTTCCTCCAGGGGATCTTCCCGACCCAGGGATCAAACCCACGTCACTTAGTTCTCCTGTTAATGTGACTGTTACTGCTGCTCACTCTAGGTTTTCTGGACGGGCTGTTTCCATTCTTTTACAGATCTTTTTGAGCACCTGCTCTGTCAAGTTTGATGTTGTCAAACCAAACTTGGGTCCACTTGCCCCCTTGCACTAAATCTCCTGACACCCAGGCTGTGGTGAAAGAAAGTGCAGCATTTGTTGAAGGCACCACGCAACGAATCAAGGCAGCTCAAAAGGCCTCAACTCCCCAGTGGTTTTCAGGGAAAGGTTTTTAAAGACGTGGTGAGGGAGGGCGTTGCACGCACAGTGCATGATCAGCTCATGGACGTTCTTCTGATTGGTTGGTGGTGAGGTAATCAGCAGTCAACATCATCAACTTTCTGGTTCCACCTGGTCTGGGGTCTACGTGCTTGTGGTCCGCAGGCACTTAACCACTTCCAATTGGTGGGGGTTTCAGTATCTGAGGAACAGGGCAAGGATATGGCTCAGAATGTTATCTGTAGCCTTTGAGGAGGAACTAAAGGTCCTTGGTTTTGCTTAATGGCTAAACTACTACTGTGTTGCTTGACTTGTTTTCCTTTGTTTCTGCCTTTTCTCACTTCTCTGGTAGCTGTGATCTTTGGAACTCAGGGAAAACCTCAGAGGCTAAAAGTTTCCTACAGACAAGAGGCAGGTGAGGACATGGGGGATGATCCTGGGAAGGCCCCGTAAGGTCCTGCTCAGTTATAATGCAGAACACGCAGCTGGCGAGGTTAGGACTCCTTCCCCGAGGGAGGGAGCTTCTGCGGGGGAGGGAGGCTCTAAGAGAGAAATCTCTGTTCCCAGCTGTGAGAAGGGCAGGGCTGGTGGCCTCTTCAGGTGTAGCTGGGGCATGAAGACAGTAGACACGCTCTGCCTGGAGATGGGAAAGGCTTCCCGGAGGTGATGCTGGGCCTGAGTCTTTTGTTTCCTTTCAAAGATTTCTGTATTTCTTTATGGCTATTCTGGGTCTTCTCTAGCTGTGACAAACCGGAGCTGCTCTTCATTGCAGTGCGCAGGCTTCCCATCGCGGCTTCTCTTGTTGCAGACACAGGCTGTGGTGTGTGGGCTTTAGTAGTTGCAGCTCAGAACCTCTTGAGCGTCGCCTCAGTAGTTGTGACGCACGGGCTCAGTTGTCCCTTGGCATGTGGGATCGTCCCAGATCTGGGATTGAACCTGTGTCCCCTGCATTGGCAGGAGGATTCTTTACTACTGAGCCACCAGGGAAGCCCCTGAACTTGAGTCTTGAACAGGGTCCCCCAAAGTGAAAGGGAAGGAGGGCTGAAGGGTAACTTGGCAGGAGAGAGGGCGGGACGGAGCGGAGAGGGGCTGCCAGGCAGGTGAGGACGGGGTGGGTTTTATCCCAAACGTGGAAGCAGAGGGTAAGGCGGCTCTGTTGTGTTTCAGACAAACCCATCTGGAAGTCGGGTGAAAGTCGCTCAGTCGTGTCTGACTCTTTGCGACCCCGTGGACTGTAGAGTCCATGGAATTCTCCAGGCCAGAATGCTGGAGTGGGTAGCCTTTCCATCCTCCAGGGGATCTTCCCAACCCAGGGATCGAGCTCAGGTCGCCCGCGTTGCAGGCTGCAGGCGGATTCTTTACCAGCTGAGACACCAGGGAAGCCTGGAAATCGGGTGGGGCTAGGGAAAAGAGACGAAGTTGGGAGACCTCTCTCCCCGTCCAGGGACGATTGGGCTGGTGAGCGAAGGGAAGGGTCAGAGGGCAGCTGCTGGGCTGTTTGCAGGACCTCACAGCACAGAGCTGGGACAAACAGGACAGCACATCCTTTCATGAGTAAGAGTCCTGTGTGACCCCCCTGGGTGACTGGGTGATGCAGTCTGAGTTCAAGTGTGGGTACGACCAGTTGGAGGATGCTCACACGCATGAGCAGGTCCTGGGGCTCCTAGCCCTGCCTTTACTCTCAGGAATTCCCACGAGGGTAGCTGCTCTTTATTTTAAAAACAAAAAAAAGTCCCAAATATTGTTGTCGATTTATCAGCAACTCTAGAGGGCAAGGAAAGGGAAAGGGAAGTCGCTCAGTCGTGTCCGACCCTCAGCGACCCCACGGACTGCAGCCTACCAGGGCCTCCATCCGTGGGATTTTCCAGGCAAGAGTGCTGGAGTGGGGTGCCATTGTCTTCTCTTTAGAAGAGAAGACACGCAATAGAGTGCAGTAATCACCCTGCCATCGTGAAGCTAGCGCTAAACTGTTTCTGGATCTCAAAATCCACTTCCTGTCCTTAGCAGTTAACCACGTGCATTTGTGACCCACGTGTGTGAGCTGTTTTGGCTCATACAGTATCCACCTAATGATATTTGCTGTGTCTGAGTCCCAGACAGAGCCATGTCCCCTCTCTGCTTAAATCTGGGCCAGGATTGAGCGTCCCTGGTCACTACTAATATCTTCACTGTGTTCCACCCGGAGGGGAACCTGGCTGGCTGGTCAACCCCTCAACCGCTGACGCTCCAGCAGCTTCTGCCTGCCTCAGCCCCTGAGCTGGTGTGAGCAGGGTGGAAGCCAAACGGAGCTGTGCTCCCAGAGAGTGGAGGTTGGGGGTGAAGAGGGAGGGGTCCTGGGCAGCCCCAAGCCTGCAGGGCGTGCTGGGATGGACCTCCCTCAGTACCACTGACCATCCCCTGGCTCCCAGCCTGGGTGGGCTCTTCCCAGCCTAGCACTTGGCTGCCAGCCAGAAGACTGGCCTGCGGCACAGACTTCTAAAACCCTGACTCCAGGTGGGGATGACCAGGGGACACCTGCTCCCAGGCTCTAGACACTGAGTGGATGGAATCGAGAGCCTGTTTGCCCACTCAACTGGACACAGCCATGTGGACCTCCGGCCATACTTCCTGGGGCCACGGAGGGTCTTTGTTTCTCTCCGTCTGTCCCCTCCCCTTTCCCTTCCCTACCTCCTGACTGGCCAAATATCAGACCCCCTCTGAGGCGTGAGGGTCCCCATCAACACTGAGTATTAGTTCAGATTTGTTTCCCAGCTTAATGAGTGTATAATAAGATCTCAAACTGGTTTAAATTTTCATTTTTAATTGCTAATGCGACCTTGCACTTTTTTCCATGTTACTGTTTATTCTTGGTATTTCCTTCTGCACAAACTGGTATGTCCATCTCTTTTGAGCACTTATCAAGAGGAATTTTTGTTTTGATCTTTATATTTTTAAATCAGTTCTTTGTATTTTTAATATCATTTATCTTTTTTTTCTTATTCTGTTGCTTTTTCATTTTCATTCTATATCCTGCATTTGAATATTTCTGTTTTCAGTTATATCATATCTGCATTATTTCTAATTATATTTTTCACTTTTCAGTAGTTAGGCACTTATTTCCCACCTCTAGCAAGAAAAAAAATAAGCTATCTTATTTATAAGCCCCAATTTATGAAAATATTTGACTTTGACTCATTTGGAATTTATCATGAGGCTCATGTAACATTTGGTTCTATTTATAGTTTGAATTTATTTCTAAACTAGAACTGAGTTTCATTGTTTCTTTTTTCTGTTTCTTTTCCTTGTGCTTTGTGTTGAAAATGTTCAAACAGACCGTTGAAGGAAGGGTCTGATAAACACGCAGATACTCTTCGTCTAGACTCACTGTTACTTTCTCGCACATTTGCTTTTTCTTTCTTTATTTTGTCACTGATAGTCTGTCATCTATCTCCTTCCGTGTTGCTTTGCAGAAGCATTTTAAGTAAGTAAAGACATCTTGACATTTTCCCCATAAACGCTTCGGAATGTAGGGACAAAGACAGTCTCTTGTCTAAACAAGAGCCACCATCACACCTAGGACTTAATCTTATATCAGATTCCCCCAGTTGTCCTCAAAATGCCCTGCCTAGCTCCCTTTTCTTTTGATTTAGGATCCAGTCAAGGATCACATATAGCATCTGGTTTGTCCTGTGCCTGTTTCGTCTCCCTGAAATCAGTACTATCTCTGATTTTCTTTGCTCCTATAACTCACATTGATGTCTTCTGCCAAGTCCAAGGCCAGTTGTCCTATAGGCTCTGCCATAGCCTGGGTGTATCTGACTGCTTCCTCGCACTTTTGGCAAGAAGAGTTGATGGTGTGTGCTCCTCGGAGCATCACATAAGGGGTCACATGATGTCGGTTTGTCCCATTAAGTGCTGATGCTGATTTTGACCGGTTGGGTAAGGCTGCATCTGCTTGATCTCTTCAGTATAATGGTGCTTTTTCTCCTTTATAATTAGTTTGTGGGAGGGTACCTTAGACAGTGTGAATATTTGGTTCTCTCATAGCTTTTCACACAGTGGCTTTAGCATTCTTTTTTTAGAGCTTATTTTTTATTTTTGGTTGCACTGGGTCTCCGTTGCTGTCTGGGCTTTCTCTGGTTGCAGAGAGTGGGGGGATACTCTCTCGTTGGTGTCCAGGGCTGCTCACTTTGGTGGCTTCTCTCGTTGCTGGGCACAGGCTCTAGGGCACACAGTTGTGGCACCCGGGCTGAGTCGCTCTGTGGCAGGTGGAATCTTTCTGGACCAGGGACTGAGCTGGTGTCCCTCGCATTGGCAGCTGGATTCTTGTCCAGCGTATCACCAAGGAAGTCTGATTTTAGTATTCCTTGATGCTCCTGGCCCGTGTGAATTACACAGGTAGCTGCAAAATGATGGTTTTTCTGTCATCCCTTCTAGATACAGAGATTGTTCTGTAAAGAAGATCTTTTCTTCACTCCCTTTCCCGAATGTCACTATGGACTGATGGATGCTTTTCTCTCCCATTTTTATAATCTGTTGCCATTGTTATTCTTTGCAATGTGCAAAGATTTTTTTTGTCTTGTTTTTAATGCAGCATTGTAAAATTTTGATCATTATTTCTTGGTATATTTTAAAATTGAGAAAAGTCAACCATCATTACCTTTAAAAAAAAAAGAGCTCTCTGATTCTTCACCGTTTATGGATTTTTAAGTATATAAACACATTTTCAAGTTCTTTAATTGGTATTGCATTAAGCTTATTAATTTAGAGAATATCACCATCTTTATTATATGCTTAGTTCTCCCAGTAGGAGCAAAATATTAACATTAAAAATAAATGTCTTAGAATTAGGCTAAATTAGTGTTTAATATTTAATGTGCTTGGTTACTACTGAGAATGAAATAATTTTTTCCAATGATTTTTTTTTACTAGCTGCATGTCACTAGTATATAAGAATACTATTGATTTTTATCAATTTATCGCATATCTCCCCACTGGTCTGAACTCATTTATTACTTATAGTACTTTTTCTGGTTGATTTCTTGGGATTTTCTAGGTAAACAATCATGTCCTCTTCCAAAAGTAATGATTTCATTATGTCTTTTCTTATTTTTATGAGTGTAATGACTTTTCCTTCTGAGATGGGACTCACACCTATTTCTAAAACTATTTGGTTTATTATTATTGGTATTATTATTGGTCTTACTTTGCGGCATGTGGGATCTTAGTTCTCAAACCAGGAATCGAACCGAAGTCCCCTGCAGCGGAAGCGTGGAGTCCTAACCACTGGACCACCAGGGAAGTTCCTAAAACTAGCTGTAAATCAACTATATTAACTATATTTCAGTAAATTTTTTAAAAAAGGATAATTGTATAATGTGAAGAAAAATAAAACTAGTTGGAGCCTGCCTGGGCACTGGAGACATGGCCCTGACTGAGGAGGGCGCAGGAGTAGCTGAGTTGCAAGTTAAGAACAGACTGGGGTGGGTGCCTGAGCTGCAGCTACCTCAGGTGGTCTCACGACAGTGGCCCAAAGGCCGTGCTGCTGAGGCTGGTTTTGCTCCAGGAGCGTGTCTAATGCAGAGGGAAGGGCCTGGCAAGAGGTGGTCGGGTGTCTAGGCTGAGGATCAGCAGAGGACGCCACCCTCCAAAGGCAGAGAAACAGAAGCAGCACACCAGGGGGATGGACAGATTGAAACTTGCTGGGCACAGATGACCGCAGAGCTAGTGCTGGGACAGACATGGCTGGTGGGCTGAGGAGGGCGTCCCTCGGCCTCTGCTCTGGTCTTGAACTAGTTGGTGGAGCCACTCGGTGTGAGAGGTGGTGGGGATGACAGAGGCGGAAGCCCAGCATCCTTTCCTGGTTATTCTTTTCAAATGGAGTGACTGTTACTCACTACCATTGAGTATAACACTGGTACCTGGGTTTAGGTTTATCATCTTTAGCACGTTACTGAAGACCAAAGACCACCTCCTCCCTGCCCCAGTTTTTCCCCCTTTGGCTGTGGCCACACAGCTTGTGGGATTGTAGTTCCTGACCAAGGATTAAAACCTGCACCACGGCAGTGAAACCACCGAGTCCTAACCACTGGACTGCCGGGGAACTTTGCATTCTTCTTCCATTAGAATGCAGTTCAAGACCAGAGGGTAAATTGTACCATGTGTCTTCCCAGCATCTATGCAGTGTTTTAATGACGTTTGCTATTTTCCCAGTCAGGGCAAAGGATTAAGCTTGGAAGAGGGTGGAATTGTGATGGGCCAGGAATGGGGAGGGGTAGTTCCCCAAAGGCAAGGAAGGCACACCTGCCAGGTGAGGGGCATCCTGGCATTGGGCAGAGAGAAACCGCAGCTGCGTGGGTCTACCTGACTGTGCAGTCTGCCTGGCAGGGTCAGGAAGATGTGTGGGAGGCGGTGTTGGTTTCTGTGGTTCTCTTGCGAGACAGAATGTGAGAGCTCCTTCAGAATTCCCAGGAGAGGTGACAGTTGTGGCAGAGAGGATGTGAGGGTAGGAACGCCCTAGACGTGGCAGCCTCTTCTGCCCATTTCCGCCCCCTTAGTGTCAGGCCTCCAGGAGGGGCAGCCAGCTTCCTTTCCGGAAGATGCTTAGTTCTGGAAGGTCCCTGGGAGATCCCACTGGACATCTCCTCTGCACAGAGGTGCAGTCAGCACTGCACCCCAGGAGCCGCCTGGCAGTGGGGGTGGATGACTGGACCAGGGTACCTTCAGTCTCAAGGTACCACCGTGCATCACCCACCTCCGTCACCCATCATTTTGCTGTGGAAATAACCCATTTAACGTCCTGCACAGAGAGAAACTCTGACGGTGGTGCCGCCCAAAGCAGGGGGTTTGAAGAGCCCTGAGTTTGAAGAATCTTGGTCCTGCAAAGAGAGGGCATCCTGTCAAGAAAGTTTGAAAATATTACCTACTTACCCCTCGCAGCAGTTCAGTTAAAAATTGTGACTTGGGCCCAGAATGTCTCTGAGTTGTTGATCTCAGAATCCTTTTTTCATGGGACACCTTGACATACTCTAAGAAATGCCCTCCTGGTGACCTTGGGTACGGGTTCAGTCTCTCTGGGTTCTATTTGCTTCCTTAGCAAAACTGGGACCCTAACCCCCATCCTGCATACCTCACGGGGACAGTGATGGGAAGGGGCTGGGCCATGTTAGTCTCTGCTGTCCCCATTGGCCTGAGAGGCAGTTGGACACAGTGACCAGACCGTGGTCGAGCCTCTTGGTGTCTCCAGCCCCTACCTGGGCCTGCTCGTCCGAAGTGTGGGGTAAACACCCACGAGTCCCATGGAAATAGACAGGATCCTGGAAATGGCGCCCTCAGGCTCCAGGCACATGTGGGTTTCAGGTTCCCCTGCCAGGGCCGCAGGCTGTGCAGCTCTGCTGAGATCCTTTGGATTTTCTTCAAGGGAGAGACCTATGGTAGGCAAGACATCGCCCTTGCCCTGTGGCTACCATAGGTATCTGCCTGACCCCTACCAGGCAACAGGGAGGGGACTTGATTCACGTGGGGGACTTCAGGCTGATGGGGTGTCAGCAGCATATACCTACATGGTGTTTATTTTTTTTAATTCATGTCTTTTTAATTGAAGGATAAGCACTTTAGCATATGATGTTGGTTTCTGCCATACATCACCATGAATCAGCCTAGTGTTTATTTTTTGCCAAGCTCTCCAATCCGTAATCTCCGTGGGTCCCCACAGGAACAGAATGAGGTGGCGTCTGCCAGCTCCATCTCACAGGCCAGAACCCCAAGGCTTAGCGAGGTCAGGGTTCGTCCAGGGTCTGGTGGTGAGTGTGCGACGCAGCTGCGTTTCTCCTCACCCTGATTCAGGAATTCCGCAGTGAGGCTCTCAGGACTCACAGTCTTTCTCATTTGCCACCTTCTGTTGTGCTGACAGCAACAACGTGGACATTTCCGGCTGAAGCCCCCTGTTTTGTTATTTCAAGTAACTAAACCTCAGTTCACTAGAAGATGATGAATGAGATGTTTCCTGTTAGCCCCATTTTCTGGGCAACAGAGGGCTGGCAGGAAGGCGTCTTTTTGACTTGCATTGTCTGTGTGGGGTTGAAGGGTGCAGCCTGGGGCTAAGGAGGGGTGATTGGACCCAGGAGCTGGGTCAGTACTGGAGGGTGGGGGTAGGATGGATGGGACAGGTGTGGGGGGGGTCGGGGAACCACAGCCTGGGGGAGACACTGGGGTGGCATGGGCTCTCAGTGCCCCTGGGCCAGCACACCCCTTTCATGAGCAACCATTCCCATTAAATAACTAAATGGAACGGACCTAAAACTAACCAAAGCCATAGAGTGAGCCGCGCCTTTCAGACTATTCTGAGGACCCAAATTACCAACCGAGGGCCTAACGCCAAGGTCAGAACCAGTGGACGCAAGCTCCACCCTCCTGGGGCTCTTTGAGCCTGTGCCCAACCCTCCCCAAACAGTGTCCCAGGACAAGTGCCCTCCCTTACCCCTTAAAGGGCAAGTTCCCTCCTGCCCCATCAGCCAGGAAAAAACCCCCCAGGGGCGGGGATAGCCTTGGCCTCACCACCCACCTGCCCTCAGGCCCACCCCTGGTCTTCCTCCCGGTGCTGGCACCCCAGAGTCCCAAGTGGCACACACAGACTGGCCTCGCTCTTGGACCTCTCCCTCCCAATCCTGGAAGGATCCTGAGAAGTCACCTAAAATCTCACTTCCTGAGAGGTCACCTGGAACCTCACCAGTCCGAGTGCCCATGGTAGCGCGTCTCCCAGGAGCTGGTCAGAGATGTGGACTCTCAAGCCTGGCCCCAAGCCTCCCTGATCTCAACCTGCATTTAAACAAGCCGCAGGTGTGTCGCAGGCACCCTGAAGTCCCAGGCCTGGGGAGGGGATTTCCTGCATCTTTTCCATCCCACAAGAGGAAAGGTCTGTGCTTCCATCTCTTCTTCCCACACGGCTGGTGCTGGACCTGCCCATGCCGGGCACGGGCCGACTGAGGGAGGGCACCCATGGGGCCCTCTGCCCAGACCTGCGAGCCTCTCTGAGTCCTGGTCTCTGAAGCCCTCAAGCCACAGCCTTCCCCTTTGTGCGGGTGGCCACCCCCGTCCCTCATCCCTGACATGTTCCCTACATCTGCCACCATGGAGAGGAGTCAGGGCTGCCCCGCCACCCTTGGAGACAGGTCAGCGTCACTAGTTAGAAGTGGAGGGGACTCTCTTCTCGGCGTCCACTGGGCTTGGCAGGGAGACCTGTGGCTGAGTGCCCCGGGATCTAGATTTGTGGTCAGGAAAAGACCCTGGAAAGTCATCCCCAGCCGCTGAAGTCCTCCCAGTGAGCCTCAGGCTCCTCACCCCAAACTCCTCCTCCTTCTCGGGGACCTCCCAGGGACTGTCGCCATCATCCACCCAGAGCCCTGAGACGGGGCCTGTGAGTCTGCGCACCTCCTCCCTGCCCAAATCCAGCAAGCTGGGCCCCTGGCCTTTAAGCTCTTCCCTCTAGACCTCTCTCTCCTTCCCCTACGCGGCCCTGGTCTGCAGGCCTCCCATGTCCCTCCACGCTGCCCTGTGAACTCTGGGCTCCTTCCCAAACCACAAACCTGCTTCGCCGGCCCTCTTCTAAAGGGGAGAGTCTGATGGGTCCCAGCCCTGTTCCCCTCTCCCACTTATTATCTGCCTGCCCTCCAGCCACACAGGGCAGCTGATGGTTGCCCAAGTCCTTCAGGCCCCTCCTTGACCTGGCTGCCTTCTTCCTCCTCCCTGCCTTTGCTCGGGCAGTTCCCCCATCACCACCCCCTATCCAGCTGTTGTGTTCAAGTCTGCCGTCGTTCAGGGTCCAGCATAACCACCACCTCCTCCAAGCCCTCTGTTTCCTCTTGGCTCCCACTGCTGGAGATTTGGGTAGTAGTATAGCAGTATGGGCTTCCCTGTTGGCTCAGATGGTAAAGAATCCACAGGCGGTAGACCTGGGTTCGATCCCTGGGTTGGGAAGATCCCCTGGAGGAGGGCATGGCAACCCACTCCAGTATTCTTGCCTGGAGAATCCCAGGATTCATGGACAGAGGAGCCTGGCTGGCTGCAGTCCGTGGAGTTGCAGAGTCGGACACCACTGAGTGACTAAGCGCACACATGAGCATTACGGTGGATTCACAAGTAGCTCAATGGTGAAGAATCCGCTTGCCAGTGCAGAAGACCCGGGTTTGATCCCTGGATCGGAAAGATCCCCTGATGAAGGACGTGGCAACCCACTGCAGTATTCTTGCCTGGAGAATCCCATGGACAGAGGAGCCTGGTGGGCTACAGTCCACGGGGTCGCAAAGAGTCGGGCACAACTGAGCACGCATGCATGGTGAATTCTGTTCTTTTCTAACTCCACAATACTGTGAGTAATTTTTTAAAAGAATAAAACAAGCTTTTTGTCCCCCGCTCTGAGTTAAAAAAAAAATGATCCAATCCATTTAAAAAATTCAACCAAGTAAAGAATGTAGAAAGAAGAGGTGAAAGGACCGCTGTCCCAGCAGATAGAGACAACCCGTGTCCCAGCTTCGTGACCAGCCTCCGGGCACTGAGTGCCTGGAACACGCTCATTTACCTGGAGTTTGCTCTGTGCCAGGTTCCAGGCTAAGCTCCGGGTCTTTCCTTTTAAATCCTAACACCTCATGAGGCACTCGTTATTGCTCCGAGAGGTTGAGCCAGTCACTGTTGGTCACACAGCTGGTCACACAGCTTGGTCACACGGTAGGAGGACCTCCTACTGCCCCTGGGCATATGGCAGTGTTAACAGCCATCTACACACCTGGTTGCTGTTCCCTAGGCTATTTTTATTTTATTTCACTGAGAAGTACAGCCGGACAGCTGTCCTTTTCCTGGGAGCTTCCTGGGAGCTGGTCTGTTCCCTCCCCCGCCCCCGGCCCCGGCAGTCGGGCTGAGGAGACGTTTGCTGAGGGACTGGACAGGGGGACAGATGGATGCACAGGCCACTTCACCTCAGAGACCACCCGGCTTCTGTCCCTTTCGTTCCTATTCAGACACCGAACAAAGCCCTCTTGGGTGGCCTGAGGGATTCTGCTCAGGAGTGGCCAGGCTGTGAATGAGGGGCCGGGTGGTGACACTTGGACCCGCCGGGGTCTCATAATGGAAGGAGTTCCTTGCCCTGGAGGCGGTGGCCTGGGTACCATGTGACTGCCCTGCAGGCCACCTGGCCCGAGGCACCCCAACCCCGTTCCTTTCTCTGTTGTGCACCGAGCACCTTTTCTCACACAGCCACCCTCCCGCCCCTCCCTTTAACTCCTGCGGCATCCAGAGGAGAGCGGCCTTTATCTGTCAGCCCCCTACACACACGCGCACACGCGCATCCAGCTGTAAGAACCAGAAACCAATGCGAAGTGGCTTAAATGCTGAGAAAACATATATTTCATCCTAGCACGTGGGCCCAAGGTAGGGGAGCGCCAGGGCTGGCACCTTCAGGGGCTCAGAGGCATCGTCCCACACCTAACCTCATTCCATCAGCTCCCCCAGTTAGGCCCGGGGTGTGTCCTCTCTCCAAGAGGCAAGAAGTGGGGGGAGCACTTCCTGTGAGTGTTTTCTTTTTCCCCATCATCAAGGAAAACCTCTCCTAGGAGCCTCCTACGGGGGTTTCCTCGTGTCTCATTGGTCAGAAGTGTACAACATGCTTTTGCTTAAACCAATCACTCGCAAGGGGGCTGAGCCCACCTGTCTAGCTTGGTCCAGTCAGGACTCATGCCCTGGAGTTGAGGTTCCCCAAGACACCTGGTCCAGAAGAGGTGGGCAGCCATCTCAGCCACATCAGGGCTGCCCAAACGGGAGCGGGTAGAGGAGGGGCAACATGGAGGTGACCAGCAAGATCTGCTTAGGTCCTTGTTCTCATTTCTTGACTTAATAGAAGAAAGGAAGTGAAAGAGTCAGGTTGAATAAGCCCCCAGGGTCACACTTCAGGGTCCCCATGCCATTTATTTACTGGGTCCCTAGTGAAGCTGTGTTAGATGAAGACATTTGCTACTAGCTCTTTACTCCATCTATTTCTTCTGATTTTCTTCTCTTTATCTGCCTAACTCCTTCCCCCTCCAACCATGGACTTCCTGGGAAAAACATTAGAATCCTACGGACATCAGAGCGGAAGAGACCCTCAATGCTAATGGCATCAGCGGCTTCCATTCATTTTCCAGATGGGGAAACAGAGGCCCAGAGAGGGAGGGGTCTCCCCAAGACCACTCTGTGAGGTCCCTGATGGCAGAGTTAGCACAGGACTGAGGGCCAAGAAAGCACAACGAACCTGAGACTCGCAAAAATGCTTGGAGCCCACCCTCCTGGCATGTGACTTGTGCAGTCACACGGGGCTCAGTGCTCTGCAGTCACTATCTTGAAATTCCAAATAAGATTTTAAATGAAGGGTCTTAATGTTTCCACCTGCACTGGCCCCACAAATAACAAAGCTGACCCTGAGCCCCCAGGTCCTGACTCCTACAAGGCACACTTCCCCACCCACCTGTGGTCCAGTCAGCGAGTCTGACTGACTCCACGGGACAGCCCTTCCCAGGGAGGAGAGCAGGCTTCCAGAGGCTGGGGGTGGTCCCCAGCGGAGCCAGGGGTGCAGGACCTGACAGGACCCCTTGGGAATCCCTCCCTCATCTCCAGCTGGCTTGGCCTGACTCCCCTCCTCTCCGCTCCCTGCTGAGAATTAACAGAGAGGGCTGGTGGCTGCCCCCTCCCCCAGCCTCTGTGCCCTGTGTCCTTTGGGCTGGGGGTGGGGGCTCCAGAGTACAGGGCCCCATTGTGTGCCCTGATGGCAGGCAGCTGGGCTGCTGGGAAAGTGGATAAACAAGCAGTCCTGAGCGTGTGCTCCTGAGGCCCGAGGGAAGGCCAGGATCCCCTGGGGTGGTGGGAATAGATGGGAGTGACCCAGCTCTGTCTCTCGGGAGGACTGGAAGCAGTGAGATGTGTGAAATGCTCGAAATAACACCTGACACCTAGGCAGTGCTCTTCAGCGGGGGACTTTGGGACTTGTGACTGTCACTCTAGGTCTGTGACACTGGGGATAAAGTACCGCCTCCTGGGCGTGGCTTCCAAGCCCTTCTTCAGACCCTGTTCCCTCTCTTCCTGGCCTCATCCGTGATGACACTCGGCTTCCCATTTGCCCTTGTGGCCTCCCTCACCCCAGAACTCTAGCCTTGGCTGGTACCCCCTCTCTCCGCTGCTCCCTTGGCTGCCCGCCACACCTTTCCCCACCAGCCTCTCCCAGCGGAATACTGTCCAGCCAGTCCTGGATTCAGGATGCCCCGGGCCATGTTCCTGACCCCAGCTGTCCCTCTCTCTGGAGCTCTCAGCTCCAGCAGCTGCCTCACCTCCTCTGGGGTCTTCTCCCCAGAAGTACTCAGAAGGCAGACGAGGCTGGCGGTGGGGAGCACGACTCCCAGCGGTGGTCTCCCATCAGAGCTGACAGCACATCCTGGTCCAGCCCAGGATCCTCCAGGGGCCTGAGCCTCCCCGCTTGGCTGCCCACCTGACTTTGCAGCTGCTTTTTTATGCTCGGGAGTTTCAACTCCATCCAACTTCAAGCCCAGCCCTGGTACTCCCTTCGATGGTACAGAAAACTTCAGGGGCTCAGCTAAGCCAAGTGTCCACCTAGGGTAGCAGGACCTGCCACTCAGATGCCCCCGGTTTCAGGAAGGGAGCAGCCTGGGAGGATGGAGAACTTGGACTTTAGGGGTTACCATGGCAAACTGGGAGGAGAGCAGAGGCCTGTCTAAAAGAGTGTGCTCTAGGACTTCCCTGGGGTCCAGTGGCTAAGACTCCTAAGGCGAGGGACCGGGTTCGATCCCTGGTCAAGGAACTAGATCCCACATGCCACAATTAAAGACCCAGATGCCTCCACAAAGACCAAAGATCCCGCATGCCGCCCCTAAGACTCAGCGCAGCCAAATAAATAAGAACAAATATTAAAAAGAGAGGGAGGGTGTGCTGTAACTCAATGGGGGCCCACTATTGCTGTGGGGAAGCATAAGCCCAATGTTCCCAAATCTTTAAGAAAAGCCAGATATCCCACTCTGTGTGTGCAGTGTCCTTGATTTAAAAAGAAATTTTTAGAGCGACTTCCCTGATGGTCCAGTGGTTAAGATTCTACACTTCTAGTGCAAGGGGCTCGGGTTCCATCCCTGGTCATGGAATTAAGACTCTGCATGCTGCAGGGGCATGGCCACACAGACACAAAATTAGCTTTACAAATAATAAATCTCACTTTTTGTGGGGGAGGGGACATGATTCCATGAGTTTTAACATCTGCATGGATTCCTGTAACCACCACCGCAGTCAGGGTACAAAACAGTTCACCTCCCCCTACATTCCCTGGTGCCGCCCCTTTGCGTTTAAACTGCCTCCTCCTCCCTCCCCTTGACAACCAGCGACCTGTTCTCTGTCTTGATCGGTTTGCCTTTTCGCAGCGCTGGAATCGCCATTTGTAACCTTTTGAGACTGGTGTCTTTTGCAGAGTAAAGGCGTTTGAGAGTCCTCCACCTGCTATCGATTGTTCCTTTTTATTACAGAAGAATTTGTTTATCCATCCACTGTCAGAGGATATTTGACATGTTCCCGTGTTTTGGCGATGTGTGTAATGCTGTTAGACACATTCGTGCGCAGTGTTTTGTGTGTGAACATAGCTTTTATTTCTCTAGGATAAGGACGTTCCGTTCTGTTCTGAGCTGGCCGAGAGTTTTTATCGTGAATGGATGTTGAATTTGTATTGCTTTGTCTCATCCACTGAGATGATCGTGTGATCTTTCTTCTTCGGTCAGCTTTAGATTTCATCAGTTAATGGTCAAATATTGAACTAGCCTTGATGGATAAACTCTACTCGGTTGTGGCCATGTAAATAATTAATTAACGTATATAAAAATAAATAATATATAAGTATAGACTGCATATTCTGTGGGCTTCACAAATGTATAATGACATATTCCATCTTTAAACAGTGGTCTCTCAGTATCTGGGAATTGGTTCTAGGACCCACATGGATCCCAAAAAACTTGGATGCTCAAGTCCCTAAGTTGGCCCTCTGTTATCCAAGGTTCCTCAGTATTTGTGGTTCTGCATCCATAGATTCAACTAACCGCAGATCATACAGTATTATATGCACACCAGCTGTTTTTTCTGTCATCTCCATGCTGCTTCCAAGCCCATCCAATGAATTTTTCATGTTTCAGTTACTTTATTTTTCCATTCCAAAATTTCCATTCAGTTCTTTTTCATAGTTTCTACTTTTCTTCTGAGAATTTCTTTATTTTCACTTGTTTCAAGAATGCTCACCCTTCCTTCATGGAATACAGTTACAATAATTGCTTTAAAGACTCTGTCTACTAATGATAATATCTGGGTCACCTTGGAGTTGGTGTTTATTATCTTTTCTCTTGTGCCTTGCTGAGCTTTTCCTGTCTCTCTGCATTTCGAGTAATTTTGGACTGTGTCCTGGACATTCTGAATATTACAAGACTCTGGGTCCTGTTAATAATACGCCTGCTGCATGCCTAGTAGCTCAGTCCTGTCCAACTCTTTTGCTCAGTCCTATCCAACTCTTTCTGGACTGCAGCCTTCCAGGTTCCTCTGCCCATGGGATTTCCCAGGCAAGAATACTGGAGTGGGTTGCCATTTCCTTCTCCAGGGGATCTCCTGTGTCTCCTGCATCAGCAGGCGGATTCTTTACCACTGAGCCACCTGGGAACCCCTAAAAAATACTCTGAAGAGTACTGATTTTTGTTTGTTTGTTTAATCAGAAAATCAACCCAGTTAGGTTGAAGCCTCAGATCCCAACCTGCCCTCTGAGTAGTCATTTCAGTTCTCAAAGACTTTGAAGTGCTATTTGGATCCTCCTCAAATGTACACTCTCCTGGGGCCAGACTGTTCACTGTCTGCACTGTAGTTCTGTTAAAGCTTTTGGCATACTCTTTTGGGTTAGTTCCATGTACCTGCAGCTCAGGAATGGGCCCAGGACTTCAAGCACATCTTATCGGATCATAATCTCCAACTCTGTCTTCTCTGTGATCCCCACCTCCCCAAACCCCAAGCTCCCAGGAGCCCCTTTTTCCTGGTCCTTTGACCAGAAATCTGAGGTCCTGGCCACCCTGTGTACATCTCCCAGGACTGGTCCACCTGCAGGTCGCAGTGGGGAGAGGAAAAACAAGAGTGGACCGAGTAACAGGAATCCCCCTTGCCCATGTGGACCGTTTCCCCAATTTTCCAAGTTTCTCCTTCTTCAGGGAAAGATTTTCCTCCTCTCTGAGTTTTAGGTGCCTGCCTGGCTGCTCGCACTCACCTCAGACTGGGTCTTGCCGTGGGGGAGGGCTCGGGAGAGGGCTTAGAAACAAACCTGCAGTCTTCCCTGGTGGGCCTGTGGTTAAGACTCAGCCTTCCAATGCAGGGGGTGTGAGTTTGAATCCTGGTTAAGGAGCTAAGATCCTACATGCCTTGCAGCCAAAAAACCCAAAACATAAGACAAAAGCAATATTGTGAAAAATTCAATAGACTTTAAAAGTGATCCACATTAAAAAAAAAAACAGCATTTGTCCCTTTATCTATTCCAAAAGGGTCCCCTTTCCTGACCTCTTATCCAAAAGAGAGTTTCTTTGTAAATTAAGAAAAAGAAAAGAAACAAAAATTTTTCTTAAAAAAATAACATATATATATATATATATATATATATATATGAACAGAGTTTCTTTTACAGCTTTTTCTGTTCACACCTGCTGTGCAGTTCTAGGGTTGAGCTACCTGAGCCTAGGCTAGAAAACATGTGAGAAAAAGTAAATCAGGGGACTTAACACTATTCATCTTACTTCAAGTTGTTTGGCTTGTTTTTGGTTTTTATTTTGTTGTTTATGTCTAATTTTAATTTTTCTCCCAAGTTGTCTGCTGTGATTTACTTTTCAGAGTCCTTGGATAGTTGCTTTATGTATATTCTGTCCAGAGTTTTTAGTTAGAACCAGTGCAAGAGACGAGAGTGTAGAGCTTCTGACTCCATCTTAACCTGAACCAGAAGCCTTTTGGATCTTGGCATTTCATTTTAAATATTTAAATTTGTCTACAGGCTGCATTTAGGATGTTAGTTGGAGACTTGTGCTTTAGCAAGTCAACATTTGAAATACTGCTACTGCTGCTTGCCAAGTCGCTTCAGTCGTTTCCGACTCTGTGCGACCCCATAGACAGCAGCCCACCAGGCTCCCCCGTCCCTGGGATTCTCCAGGCAAGAACACTGGAGTGGGTTGCCATTTCCTTCTCCAATGCATGAAAGTGAAAAGTGAAAGTGAAGTTGCTCAGTCGTGTCCGACTCTTAGTGACCCCATGGACTGCAGCCCACCAGGCTCCTCCATCCATGGGATTTTCCAGGCAAGGACATTGGAGTGGGGTGCCATTGCCTTCTCCATTTGAAATACTATTATCTAGTATTTCACATCCTTTAAACATTCAAAAAAACATTTTTTTTGGCCATGTCACTGGCTTGTGGGGTCTCAGTTCCCTAACCAAAGATTGAACCCAGGCCCACAGCAGTGAAAGTGTGGAGTCCTAACCACTGGACTGCCAGGGAATTCCCTAAATATTTCAAATTCTTAAACAAAGGTTCTCTGGACCCAATTTTTCTAGGTGAAAAGAGAGTAGAATTGGGAATTCTCTGGCTAAGTCTCAGCACTTTCACTATCATGGGCCATGGGTTTGATCCCTGGTCAGGGAACTAAGGCCCCACAAGCTGCATGGCATGGCCAAAATCAGAGGAGAATACAGATTTATCTTTTCTCTGGTCAGAGCAAGCCCCACACTTGTGATAATAATAGTGAGTGTCACTGTATTAGTGGAAATAATAGTCATTACTGAGAGCATGAACTCTGGGGCCAGGCAGCCTGTGTTCAAACCCCCCTCTACCTCTTACTAGCTACGTGACCTTGACCCTGGATGAGCCCTCCTGAGCCTCAGTGTCCTCACCTGAACAATGGGAATAATAATAGCATCTTCTTCTGAAGTGGTTGTAAGGCTTCCATGAGTTCATATGTATACAGTGCTCAGAGCTGGCCTGGCATCAGGGAGGAGTTACTAAGCATTTGTTTGATTAATAATTCAATCGCTAACATTTATTAGAACTGCAGACTGAGCCAGCTTATCTCCCTTGTTCAGATAATAGCTTGCCTGAGTCCGTCTGGCTTGCAGATGTCCAAATTGGGGAGGCGTGGGTGGCTGGGCTCCGGCTCAGGGCGATCTGGCTGATGATCAATCAGAGGGCAGCAGCAGTGATACTCCAAACATCATCTGGCCTAAGATAGAAGAGCTATGACCCGGGGAGGAATGAGGGGGGGAGAAAATCAGCCTGAAGAGAAAGGCAACAGAAATGGAAGGGGAAGCCTGGTAATTGAGTGGCCCGAAAAAGGAGGATCAATATTTTGCTGCCAGGGAAACTGATTGCTCCCCTGGCAGCCAGCTCCGCGGCCCAGCTGTGTGCGCGCCAGCAACAACAGCTGCTCCTGCAGCCCCTGCCAGGCCCAGTGTGCCCACCCCTCCCACCTGGGAGCCCACAGGGCAGCGCACCCCAGCCATGCGGGGTGTGTGCGCCCCACACAGGTTGTGAACTGGGGTCCCGGTTCACCGCGAAGACCGTGTGCGCGTGCTAAGTTGCTTCAGTCTGACTCTGCAACCCCGTGGACTATACCTTAGCGGGTTCCCCTGTCCATGGGATTCTCCTGACAAGAATACTGCAGTGGGTTGCCATGCCCTCCTCCAGGGCATCTTCCTGACCCAGGGATCAAACCCGCACCTCTTAGTCTCCTGCACTGGCAGGTGGGTTCTTTACCCCTAGTGCCACCTGGGAAGCCCAAAGACCACATGTGGGTGGTTATATACCATACTCATCATGTGGCCTTGAGCAAGCCCCTCTGCATCCCTGGACCTTGGCTTCCTCATCTGTAAAATCAAGGGCTGGGCCAGCTGAATCCCCCACCACACACACCCAGGGGTACTGGCAAAAGCCTATGTCGTATCCAGGAAGGCTGACACGCTTGGTGATCTAGGTGAGGGGAGTCCAGCCATAGAAGCTAAAACTCCTTCCACACATAAGCGGCCAGGAGAGCGAAAGAACGTTTTGGTGCAGACAGCCTGGCAAGAGCCGCCTCTGGGAAGCGCAGGGTCAGGGGGCCCTGGGGTCAAGGAGGAGTTCCCACTACAGAAACTGTCTCAATGTGTTAGCCTCTCTAAATGTCAGAGTTTCAGTTTCCTCAGCAATAATGGGAGACTATAACAGCAGCCACTATTAAGGTGGTTGTAAGGATCAGATGAGGCTAGTCTGCCAGAGTTTATGGCAAGCCCTTGGTGAGCTCTGTCTGGTTTTAAAGGGCTGTACAATTAAAATAAGCCATTTTCTCCTGGGCTTCCCCGATGGCTCAGACAGTAAGAATCTGCCCTCAATGCAGGAAACCCGGGTTTGATCCCTGGGTCAAAAAGATCCCCTGGAGAAGAGACTGATTAAACTTAAAGACAACTTACATTAAAAAAAGAAAATTTAAAAAACCAAACGACTGTACAGCAGTTGGTGTGCCAGCTGATTCACACCCACTGTGTTCAGAGACCTTCCCTCTTTGAAGACCCTGTGGGAGTCCTGGGCCCACAGCTCAGGGGCGTTCCAGGGACTTTGCAGGGATCCTCATCTATCTGCCTGTCATCAAGGACCCTGGCATCTCTGCTCCAGGCTGGCTTTCCCCGGAGGCAGGGGGATGGACAGCCTGCCCCCCTCCCGCAGTGTCTCCTAGCCTGGGGGAATCAGGGACTCCACCCACTGACTACAGAATCCACAGCCTGCCTCCCCATGGATCTGAGGTTGAGATCAACCTCCACATCAGCCATTCAACACTCCGGGGTGACTCTGACCTTGACCCTCATCAGAGATAATTAAAGCATAGCTCCCAACCTTGGAGGGGATTGTGGGGGTGAACACCAGGAGCCCCAGCCCATCCCTGCATTCATAGCTCCCCTACATTGCCACTGATGAGAGGGCAGGAGGAAAGGAGGCGGGGCACCGGCCGGGAGGGTTGGGGGGCTCTCCACAGCCCTGCAGGTGGCACCTGGGCATCGCTATTCTCAGAAACCACGTCACTGCCTGGCAGTGTCAGAGGCTGCCTGAGAGATAGGGCGGGGCTGGAGGACAGCTGCAGTGCTGAGGCACCAACGGCCAGGATGGGAGCTGGTAGGAAGCCACCTTCCTCCTTCCCTGGGATTCTTCTGGCCTTTCCTGAGGGCCCGCTGGGTGCCAGGTTCAGTGGTGGGGAGGTTACAGAAACAGGACGTACCTCTGCCCACCCTTTACCCCTAGACGTACACTGGGTGAAGCCTGGTCAGCAAGCTTGGAGACGGAGGAGGGGTGCTTTTCCATGTAGGGTCTTCCCTTGCCACTCATCTTCCAGAGCCCACTGGGCACATCCCCATAATTGCAGGGGGCTCCAGAGCATTCGTTTTCCACATGCCAGTCTTTGCAGAAATAACTTGGAGACAGAAGCTCCACCCAAACAAATCCGGGTTCTGAGCACTGCGGGAATGGATTTGCTTTTCCTCACTCATGCTGTCCGTCCACCTCAGAATAAAGTGGGCCCCCCCACGTTCTGGGGCGGGCACTGACCCCACTGAGGGAGCGAGGGCTAGGAGAGGACCACTGGTGTCCCCTTGGCTCAGGTGACAAGCCCTCTCCCCTGGCCAGCCTCACCCAAGCTCTGGGGCATCCTGGGGGC